>NW_024609839.1:80502503-80966015 GCF_016920785.2 Ixodes scapularis | reverse complement strand
GCACTCCGGTGATACGTATAGTCATGTTCCGATTGGCCCGCCAGGGCCGTAGCTTCCGCCGTATACTGGCATGTTATGCGATCGCGGCTTCCTGGACTACCCAGTATTTCTGGCTCCAGACACTAGGCTAAGCGGCGCCACCAGAGTAATAGCTCACGTTAGAACAATGCAGCCGGCACTCCCAGGCATACCCAATGTCACCAGTCGCTAGATAGCGCCAAACCAAACGGAATTGCAGCGCTCCGATAACGATACCCGGTACGCTCTCGATGCCTTTGCACACGCATCATATCGTTATCGGGTATCGTTATCGGATGTATCCGAAAGATTTACTAAAACTCTCTTATGATACAATGTATGCGTGGAAATGCCCCGGTGGTATCCGACGGTATCGTTATGGGAGATTTTGCCGAGACGATTCGCAAAATCGGCGAACATCACGGGTTATGGAATCAGGCGCCCTCTTTAGTGCAATGCAGCTCCCCGAAAGACTGTTCGTCGAAGCAGCTGACCACCGGGCGCTGTTGCGTTCTGCTGCTGACATTGCATGTTTTCGTAGGGGGCGTGCAGTTTCATTTCTCGCGCTGCGCGAGCCCACAAATAAAAAATCCCGACTCCCAGGAACGCGACTATCATTTATAGTTGATGGTAAGGGCTGAAACAGCCCTCCGTAGGTAGACCACACTGAGCTCTTCTACTCGAGGGCTCTGCCGAACAAGATAACCCGTAACCACGGCATACCGGAACATCGACAGCTCTCGTGGCAAATGTAAAAGACAGCCAATGCATACTACATGTTTACCCCGAGCGACAAAGAGTACATTCCAAAAAGCGCAAATCTTTTAGTGAACGAACTCAACCGACTCTACTCAAAGACACGAGAAAAAAAATCCTTACAGACACTTTTGACTCTTTTGAGTAACCATAGCTGCCTTTGGGGGGCTATGGTGTAACCTATACTGTTTTCACCTTAAAAAAAAAAAAGTAAGTTTTGCGCATTGTTCATACGCCGGGCGAAGTACTTCTTACAAGATTTGGTTGTCAGAGGAAGAAGCGCTGCTTTTGGCGTTTGAATCGTGTAAGCCTTGATAAGAGAACGCAAATCTAATCTAAAATGCACCTAGTAGGCCAGTACATATATCTTAATTATCCACATAAAGGGGGAAATTGGTAATGCTCCACGAGGAGCCGGACCGCTTTTACCACACGGTGCTTGAGGTGAAGACGAGTATGTATACCCAGTGAACACCAAGTCGTTTATTAGACCTTTAAAAACGTCTAGGCAAGACGAGCAAGAGGTCTTGTATATGTCTTGGCAAGACATGATATAGCTCAAGACGTCTTGAGTCACAAGCTTGTAGCCGCCCTCTAGACTTCATAACGCTCCCTCACTTCTGGGATACAAAACGTCTTGCAAGGCGTCTTGTAGACCTTAGAGACAGCTCCAAGACGCCTGGAGAGATGTCTTTAAGACGTTTCAAAGACAACTGAAATAAATCTTTGACGATGTGTTAGCAAGACATATATATATAGCCCAAGACGCCTTATAGTTGTCCTCCAGACTTCATAACGCTGTCTCTTTTTAGGGCTAGAAGACATCTCGCAAGGCACCTTGTAGACGAGTTCAAGACAGGTACAAGATGTCTTTTCTTGCACGATGTCGGTTAGGCGTCCAAGAGACAAGAAGTCTCCGAAAACGTCTTGGCAAGACAAGGTATAGCCCAAGCATCTTGAGACACCATTGTGGCCATCTTCTAGACATCATAACGCTCCATTTTTTTTTTTTTTTGTCAGGACAACTGCAAAGGCTTTTGAGCATGCCTTAACACCACATACTTTTAACGGGCACAGCTAAGCTGCACAGTAAGCAAAATTTTATTCAGTTCGAAAATTGTGTATATCTGTTTATTAAAAACAAATTCAGCAAAATACATAAAGGCTGAGGTTTAGTAAAGTAATGCTCATCACAAAACATTAAAGTAATGACTATATAGAGTAAAACATAAGTGCTAGGAAAATTTGAACCGACCAGGGGGGAAGAGTTGACCAATACAACTGACTAGGAAGAGTTAAAGCAAAACAAATGACTAGGAGGAGCTGAACCAATAATATAGACTAGGAATAGTTGACCAGTACAACTCACTAGGAAGAGTTGACCAATACAACCGACTAAGAACAAATGACCAGGTGGAGTTCAAACTATATAATCGATTAGGAAAAAACGGCACTTCGAACATCTCAGACCTATGCAACAGCCATGAAACGGTCTCTGCAATAAAAATAAATAAATAAATAAAATAAAGTTGCGACACAATAAGTTTCAGCAGCTTACACTGGTTTCAATTAAAGTCCGAAATATCAAGGGGGGGGGGGGGGGGGGGGGGGGCAATGTGAAACCAGAAATTTAATTAACGAGAAAATGATTCTTTATATGCGCGAAATATATAATAAAAACCATAAGAGTTTTATAGGGGGGAAAATTGACAAGACGTAAGCTGCTAAAACAACTTGCATTGGTTCAAATCACAGTCTCAAGTGACAAAAAGGACAAAAAAAAAAAAAAAAAAAAGAAATGAAAAGAAGATAACAAACTACAGCCAACTTGAAAACGATGGCACTGTAGGCACCTCGGCCACAGAGTCTCTGCAATGAGAAGGGACAATTTCTCCTCAGTTAAATATGACCATTATTTTTCCACGGCATCACACAACATAGAATATGCATGTTATGCCTTCCCTCCCCCCGCACAGAAAATTTCTAACATAATGTTTTTCTTTAGAAATAATTTTTTTACCCTATTTCAAGAGAGCTCAAAATACAGGCCATGCTATATTACGTTCTTTACAAGATTTATGCTTCCATGACCCAAACAGCACTAGAAAAAAAAAAAAAATCTTAAAAAGTGACCCAAATTTCAAAGTATACTCGACCCCGCAAGCCTTAGCTGGACCTATTAAATTTATTGAGAACCCCCAATCAAAGTCAGTGATGAGTGTGCCACCTTAAAACTATTTACTAGGAAATATTCTAAAAAAAAAAAAAAAAACAGAAAAACAAACAAACAAACAAACAATATTTCTAGGTATAATACTCTGGCCAACCATAAAGAATGTTTCTATGCATATGATGGAAGTTTTCACTTTGGATGATCTCCTAGTGATCCAATATAAGTATCTACAGGTTTAATAGTCATTTTTTTTGACAAGCAGAAATCTTAAGAGGACCAATAGAAATTTCTAACAGACAGAGAAATCTCAATCGGCCCCATAAATTTCTTATAGGTCCGTCATAAATCGCTATTGGTCCAGCAGAAATACCTAATGGTGATATAGAAATCCCAACTGGTCATATAAAATTTTTGTTGGAATTTTTTCTAGGGATAGAAAAGACCTACTCTATACGTCTTGCGTAGCCCAAGACGTGAGTCGTCTCTTTGAAATGTCTTTTAGACGTCTACGCCAAGATATATTTAGACGTCTTGTAACTATGTCTTGTAGACGTCTTGCGTAGCCCAATACGTCCCTAGCTCAGTCGAACTCTTTTAAGCCGACTGCGAGATGTCTTGTGCTCAGTGGGATAGGTGGTACCGAAACCCGCAATGTCGTCTATCCGTCCATCTAGTCGTCATCCCTCCACCAATCTATTCACCCAAGCATCCATCTATCCATCCATCCATCAACAATATTACCCAACGAGGTAATATTACCAGCCGGGTCGGCGCAAAGTGCCGGAAGTTTAGGTAGATAGGCAGAAGGGTACGGCTTCCAGCAAAAGCATTCGCGCGCCATTTTCAAAAGAGACAATTTTTCGAGAAACGGTGTTCTTGTCGCCGACTCGCCGCGGGAGGAGGGGGCCGACAACAATCCCAAAAGCGCTTCGGAGAGGTGACTGGACGCCAAAGCCTGGCGTACGTGACACGGGGAGCGACGCTCAAAGCTGCCCTAAAGACCCCCAGACCAAGGGGGGACAAGAGACTCACGAAATAACCAAAATACATAGATGCGAGCGGAGGAGGCTGCTATCCCCAATCGCCATCTTAGCTTGCGGCTACTACTTCCCGCGTGTTGACGGGGAGGGGTGGGGGTGGGGGGAGGGACCAAGCGGAATCGAGAAGCGTGACTCCAGGGGGACCATAATGGCCGGTCTGTGGCCCAGGACACGTACGCACCCTCTACATGGACCTGTTCGCGATTTGAAGGTCATGCGGACAGGTGAGGCTTTGAGCAGCTAGGGGAGATGGGGAAGCAGGATGTCCTAATCTGAAAACTGTTACTCTCTTCTTGTTTCTTCGTTCCTTTTTCTTTTCTTGTGTTGCCTTTTTTTTTTTTTTTTCCTTCTTACTTATAGAGGCGAGGCTATGGTTTCCGTTTGACCTTTGGAAGTTTTTCTTTTTCTCTTGTCTCCGACAGGCAACGAAGGATGACAGGCCGGGGGTGTGCACGTGCGTTTGACCTTGCCAATGCCGGAATGAAGGATGATAAGCGTCGTTCCTCGTCAAACCCCAAGAAGGCGCTCGTAGACGATTATTTTTTCTTACACGACAAGTTATCTTTTCCGCTTTGAATAAGAAAAGCGGGCGTTTCTTCGAACGTCTGTTATTCGCGACGGCGAGTCAACTCTTTTTAACGTCACAATTTTCCCCGAGTTCTTTGCGAGACTCTATCTATCCTTCGCGGACAAAAACTTCCACACACTGGTACGTTGTGAATGCCTGTGTCTCTTCTTGTTCACCACGCGCACACGCAACCTTATCGCGTTGTTTTATTCAATAGTGCTTGTTTCTTACTTAAGTTTTTAGTCTCTGCAGCAGAAGCGACGTTGACTGGGTAATTAAAATCAGCATTGTTCTAGAAATTTTTGTTTTTAACGGTTGAAATATATTTTTTAGGAATGTGACGCGACTTGTGACTATTTGGATGTGGAACGTTTATCAAAATGGAGATTGGTTGAGAACCGAACGACTGATGTATTAGTCTCCGCTTTCCGCTCTACACGGAGGTTGGTATATAAAAGTCGTACACGGTATCTTCCCAGTTACCCGAAGCAAAAAGTGGCGCATGAAGATTACCTTACATAATTTTGTATGTACGGGACCTACAAATGAGAAATCATGCTTAGCTTGGTACTTAGAATGTGTTTCTGTAAGAGACTCTCCAGATCAGATATCTGCAATAAATATCTTAAAATACGCTACAGTAGCGCATCGAGTGGAGTTATCAAATTTACCCGTGCAAACGTATCGATTCGTAAACCAAGCACGTTGAATCGAATCCGATTTGATCCACTAGAAGAGGGTTGTTTGAGACTATCTAGCCGAATCGAGATCGCCATGTAAGCGTTGAGTTTTCTGATTACAAGGACAGGAATACACGTATGCTTTCGCATAGCCTCCTCTATACTCACAAAACCTGGCAGTTCGACGACAGAGCCATAGAGTGCCCGGTCGCAGATTTGGAACGCGAGGGTCTGGTAGCATGGAGCACTTCTCAAGGAACCTGATATTCAGCGCACAGCTTTTGCAGCGGCCCGAAACATGGTTTTTAAATCCGACGAGAAAAGAAGCGGTAGCGCGAGGAACGCGACGAACACGAGCGGACATTCCATCGTTCGCGAGAAGTGTGTTTCAGCGTCTCGCCGCAGCGGGGCGCCCGTCACGTGGCCCTCCTCTCATCCGTCGTCTGCCGCTCTACCTTCTCACTTTCGGCGGCCGCGTCTCGTGGCGATCTGCCAGGCTTTGTGCACTTATTTTATTAGATAAAACGCTGAATTGTTATCTTACTGTTTTTTTTTTTTCATCTACGTTTATTTGCTTATTTTTAATACGTCGTTCTACATCTATTCCCGCGGAGCGTCGAATGATACCGGCATCATTCATAAACAAATAAACAAACAAACTCAGTTCATCGATCCTCGGATATAATTGTTATTGTCGAAAGGTCTAACCACTGGCGGCGGGGAAACCCGCAATCATCTAGCTGTTTTCGTACTCCATTACATTACAACCTGCCACCTGGCAAAGAGCAAACGCTGGTACCCCTTCGAACCAATCAGTGACGTAGAGAAGAAGCACCCGGCCGCTCTACAGAGGAGGAGTTGCGTTCCGACGGTACATTGTCACGTGTCTCCTGTCGACGCTGATTGGTAAGCCGGGGGCTGTTACTTTTTTTTCCGTTTGCCGAGTTACACTGAACCCGACCAGAGAGAGAAACGGGAATCTTGGAGACGGGGATCCTCGTCATGACCTTGAACGACCTTCGGCCTCGAGGACACTCCTATACCCCGTTCACCCCTAAGCCAACAGCAGGGTGGAAGCTACGCGCTCTCTGGACCAATGGTACGTCTACTTTTTGTCACGTGATCATGCTCCCGCCCATACGGAGGCGCAGAGAACGGCGCCAGGTAATCAAAGGGAGGCGGTTGGTTGGTCCGGCGAGAGCGTAGCTCGCAACGCGTTTTCAGTTTTGGGGTGAACGGAGTCACAGACGATTGACGCGCAGAGGAGGGGAGGGAGGAGCGGGTGTCACGTGACTTCGTGGATAAAAGCCCCAGAGCACGTTTACCAAATGTTTTCTTTCCTTCTTTTTTTTTTGCTCGCTTAGTTAGATGGGCGGATATGGTAAGAGTGAGGAGGTATTAGTAAACCGGGTGTTCGGAAGAAAGAAGGACCGCGTTTTTCTCGCTGTAGAACATAAATAAATTACGCATCCCCGACACGCTCATTTTCCACCGAAATGTGGCGCTAATTGGTTGGGCCTATACGACGATTAGTTGGAGAAGTTACCGTTATCCAACCTAGAACTCACACGCGATTTACGGAAAGTTTAAATGAGAAAATGGCGGCGACAAACGGAGCTCTCGAATGCATGGAGATAAATTGCGAACACTACCGGGCCCCATTTTTCTCATTAGAGGGTTTTAGTAGATCGTTCCGGTTACCTGCGACACTCCCATTAACGATACGCTGTACGATGCATGCGCAAAAGGCGGCGGCGAGGTATATCGGGTAATCGTTACCGGAGACATCGGAACGATGTACTAAAACATTCTATTGGAAACCTTCGAAAATTGCCGATAACTTTTGAATTGGATAAAGGTGAGTTCTGAAACTTTGGCGTCTGGTCCAGGCCACTATCGCCACATTTGGGGCGGGAACTGAGCGTACGGCGACGGATAGCTTATTTTGTTTTACAGCGAGAAAGTGATACCATCCCCAACTTCTTCTCTTTTTCCGGCCAAACACCCCCTTTCAGATCATTTTCGCCCTTCTATAAAGGCGCTCAATAACGATACGGTAAACAAGTACTTTACTAGGGGAATGCGGGACACTTCCCCAGAATATATCGAGAGAGACTACAACGAAGATCACATTAAAGGCCATCGACCACATTTGAGGTTCTGCAAGGCAGAAGATCCTCCTTAACATGGGGGAGAAGGAAACAGGCAATGATGGACAGGGTAGAAGGGGGGAGAGGAGGAAGCGAGGGAAAGGTGCAAAGCGCGAGCTGGTCGTCGGCCTTTAAACAAGCTTGAGCTAGGGCTGCAGCGGTACTGACCGTCTTCGCATCCTCGGCTCCGTCAACCGCACCGCACCCTGGCGGCAAAAGGAGGGGAGGGGGTGCGAGAGAGAGAGAGAGAGAGACGCGTCGCCAAATAAACCACTCCACCAGGGGTGGTTTATGGCGCGGCCGTCGTTCTGCCTAATGCACATGAGGATCGAGAGTGTCCTGTATTCTCCTTGTAAAGTATAGGCGCTAAATGCGAATCCCGGGCGCGAAGGGCTCTATACGTCATACAAAAGACGTCACACTACTCTCTACGTCATACAAAAGACTCGGAGTTTCTCCGCAGACATTATGAGATCATTATCCGGGGACATGTTTCAAGCACGTCCCAAGCAGGTTTGCTTCGTACATATGAGTGCTTCGAACATGTCTGCCAACGAGGTAGAAGGGCTTACCGCTCATTCACACTGGAAGCAGATCCGCGTTCGCAAAGCGGTTGCGAACGCGATTGTATAAAGATCCAGTACAATTGCATGCGCACTTGATGTCATCGAGTGCGCGTGAGATTGTACTGGATCTTCATACAACCGCGTTCGCAACCGCTCTGCGAACGCGGATCCGCTTCCAGTGTGAATTAGCGGTTAGAGCGATACGCTGGTATCCCGTTCACCAGGCAAAAGTGACCCCCCCCCCCCCCCCCCCCAACCTGGCTGCCACCATGTTGTACAATTTTCACCACTGAACACGTGACCGTACCAAATCCTGCGGCTTTTACGCATAACTGGGCCAAAATGTGTAGTGCAATCGCGGTAAAAAAATCAAAAGACTATTTTTTTCAATGCTGTTAGCCCCAGAGTTCAGTGTCTAACTCATATAGAAACCCGAAATACAGCATCGCGGATGATGGCATCCAGCGGAGGCATCGCGAAGCTGCCCGAGTTTTTGTCGTAAAAGCACAGTTTTAACTTGAAGCAAAAGAAACATAACTTATCCCGTCGGTATACAGCTATTAAAGATCAACAAGCAATTATTTGTGCGTGGTACTTCGTTAAAATATAGACGTGTCTAGTGGTAAAAAAATGTGCAACATGGCGGCGGCCAATCGGGGGTCACTTTCAGCTGCGAGTTTATCGCTGTAAGGCCCTCTACCTCGTTGATGTCCGCGGACAGTTCTTGGATGACCAATGTGACCGCCATACGAGGAAGGATGGCTGGATGTTAATGATATATCGCGTCTCCAGCTCGACGCTCGCCCTCCCGCGGCGGAAACGGGAAGCGCTCTAGCGAGGGTCCCCCGACTCTCCTGCTCAGCGGGCATGGCGGAACTGCTCGCGATCATGGCTCGCGAAATGTCGTTTCCGAATGTAAACAAGACTCTTCACTGTCCCAACGTAGTGCTGCAGCCGGTATGGGATTGTGCCTTACTGGAGAGTTTTAGTATTGCGCATAGAAGCAAACGCAAGCGGTATGCGTTTGCGTTAGAGTTCCGTGCCCCACGTTGTGCGTGCGCCCCATCGCCATGCGCCATCCAAGACCGCAATTTCGGGCTCTGCGCACGCGCAGTGTGGAACACGTAAAGCTAACGCAAACACACAGGGCTTGAGTTCGCTCGTATACGCAATATTAAAACCCACAACTGTTTCACCGGCTTCCAACGCCAACGAAACGTGCTGCAGTGACCAGACGTGCAAGCAGGTAGGCGTTCCTTCGAACTGGAAAGGTTGAGATTGGCAAAACAACGGCGAGCAAATACAAAAGTAAATAAATGTTATGAAAAAACTAATAATTAAAAAAAAGCTTTTTTTCTTTTCTTTTTTTTTTACTTTTGGGCATTTGGTTTGGAAGGTTATTGGTGGCGACTTTGGGCGTTTCGCCGGTTGTCAGAAGTCGCGACTTTGAGCACAATATACTTTATTCACAATTAATGTAATTTTACATGGATTTCTCACATTCGCTAAAATGTTTTCATTGATTTTAGACAATTTTTTTATTGGTAATTAAAATGCAGCAACACCAGTGATGATAATTAGCACAGTTTTTATTGTCATATTTCTTCGCGCGTTTAAAATTAGATCATAAGCAACAAATTATATTAGAACTTAAAGAATTACTTATTCAAATATGTGACTTTTAATATTATTATTATAATACAAATCGCGGCAAAGTATGTCTCCAATTAACGCCAAGATCGCGAGAATACGCTATTTAACAATAATAGTCTTTCCAGAAAGGTATAATTCTGTTTTCTTTTTAGCATATGAAAAACTCTGACATAGTTATCAAGATAGACAAACAGTCAAACAATGGATGTAATATGAAGTCCTACACGTCACGCGGTGCTATAAACAAACACACACACTTCAGCTGTCTGACTCGGATTCCGTCTTTGGGTTGTTGAAGTGAGAGCAGCGTTTATTAGTTTATACGTTTCGTGGACATATTATAAAAATTAGAATTATTTTGTTATTCTTGTGCTGGAATAATTGTCATTATTTCCCATGACAATTATCTGAGCGAGAGAAAGGCTGCGAGAACGCACAGATATCAGCACTGATTTTTTCAACAACTACAAATATCACCCTGGATCGAACAATATGTCACAAAATAAAGTTTCCGCGAACAACTTTTCTAAGTAAATAATTACGATGTGAGACACATCTTGAGTCGTGAAATAATTCGAAATTAAGGCCTATATCGAGAAATTAAATCCAAAATAGAGGTAAGTTTCGGTTTCGCTCCAGAATTAAAACGCGCATCCTTCCGTAAAAAATACGCTAAACACCGTTCTTGTTTTCAGGTTAAAGGGGTAACCTGCGCTCATAAAACATTAGCTTCCTTGTATTACCAGAAATAATTTATGTCGCTCAGTGAAGCCAGCACACTAGACGGGCTCAACAGCGGCACGCATCTCTGACCCTCACTAAACCCGCCATCTTGGAAAATGAGTGGCGCCACCTATAGTTAGTTGGAGTCGCGGATACCCTCTGTGACGGGCGTTAGGTTGCGCCACCTATCCGAAGTCTAAAACGACCTTACAGTGTGTCTACGAGACTTTTTTTATGACGCGTTAGCAGTGGAACCGCAGCTTTAGGGGATATGAATAAAGCGAATGACAGACGATGGTAAGAATAAAAGTCGCGCATCAAACTCGGAATGCTTTGGGCATTTGTATGTGTGGTATATTTTTTTTATTTTTTATTTTCTCTCCTGGAAGTTTGGATGTGGTGTCTAACCCGGATCACGAATCACGATAGAAAGTTCGCCGGCTTGCCCGCGTTTCCTCCTGTATCTCCTAAAACTAATCTTTTGGCGTGACCGGTTTCACGCGTCGATCAAAACCAGACCCCGATTTTGAGCGTAATTCGTAATGGAGATACTAAAAACAAGAAACAAAAACAATAAAAGACACGTCGAGTAGCCCTGTGAGGTGCCTCCTGCCTTTCATCGAACGCGCCGACGGAATGTGCCGCTGGGAGAAAGAGGAGAAGGAGGAGGTCGGTATCGGGAAAGAGAGAGAGGGGGAAGAGGTGCGAAAAAGGAGGAGAGTACGAGGTACGAGAGCCTAAGAAGCGGACAGGAGGAGAGAAAGGGGGTGAACCCGCCGAGAGAAAGAAGTAGAAGGGGAAAGGGGGAGACGGTACTTAAAGCCATCTTGCACGCGCGCGGCATTTGACGAACTCCCCGTGTGGCAATGAACGTGTGCTCGCCTCCGCTGCTTACCGAACGCATCATCAATTGGTAGTTTTTTTTTGTTATAATTTTTTTTTTGTGACAAACCATAATTTGTTTATTGGACGTCTCAATTGTTTTCTGGTTCTTTTCTTCAGTTTTTGTTTGTCTGTTTTGAGAGTACGCGATCAACGGTTGGTACGTCTCCGTGTCTTGGGTAACGACGACACAAGAACAAAAAAGGATTCCGTGATTCAAGATGACGACGAGGAGGAGCAAGATCTGCCTGGGCACTTTCGCCGCCATCTGCGGTATTCTGCTCTTGGTCGGGATTTTGGGTCACGTGTACTTTCCGTCCATCCTCAAGGGACAGGTGGCGAAGGTGAGTGGAGCCACGCAATTTTTTTTTTTTTTTGTATACTCATTTATAGACGACGACATTAAACGAACTCTACTCGGCGACAATAGTGTTGTACGCATGCTTAAACAGCGCGAAAATACAGATGGGAAATTTAGACAGTGCAGTACCACTGTGGTAGTGGCACACGAGCACACACATCCGAACGATGCTGATCGAGATCGAGACCAGCAGGGGCGGGGATTGAGCACGGGGTCGCTGGGTTCTACAGCACGAGCTTTCGCTCCTCGTGCTCCCAGCTGCATCGTTGTGTCACGCTAAGCGACCGTACTTTCGGTGCCGTCAATACACATTCTTATATAGCGGTCTGCGCGCACTTGCCGCCTGCGTTCCCTTTAATACATATCTGTGTGTGTGTGTGTGTGTGTGTGTGTGTGTGTGCGTGTGTTTTATAACCTTAAGGATTAGCTTTCCTACCCAGTATTTATTAAGGAGGTAGTAAGGTGCTCGGCGTACGACGCACACTGTCATTCATTTTTATACACTATACAATAAGACACGAGGGAGAAAAAAAAGAAAAGAAATGGCTACTCTAAGGAAAACAAGTATGCAGACGAGCTGGTCAGAAAACATCGTACCGTAAATCCTGAGAGAAGGAAGGATGTGTCCTGTTGTTCGTTATATTATTCCTTATGGCCTCAGGGTCTACAAAGTGCTTCTGAGCGATGTTCGTGCGTGAAAACATTCGTATAAATAAACCAACGAACGGAGCGCGTTGAAGCTCTTCACAAAAGGCGTCTTAGATGCTGCATTTATCATTACCAAATACGTATAACAAGTCTAAATTAAAAAAAAAAACAAAAAAAAAAGAACAGAAGGAATTAAGCTTAGAATTAATCTATTTTTAGCTAAGCACAGGAAGGAAAGCGGCAAAAACCATCTGGTTAACACTACTACGTCCAGATGGTACCGCGCAGATTCCGATCTGCTTTCGGCTAATCATCTCAAAGAAGCTTTCACGTTTCTTTTTCTTTGTTTTCTTCTTTATGCTGCGCCGCCAATCTGCGAGTAGCAACATTCCCTAGACTGTTCTTCTGCCGTTTTCCTCCCTGTGAATAAATAGAAAAGCAGCTTTTTTTTTTATTTTTATGCTCAAATGTTTACAATAAATACACTACCTAAAGACACCTTTGTGAAGAGTTTAATTGCACTCGATTCACTGCTTCATTTATAAACATAACTTTTTTTTTTTTTTTTTTTTACATTTGGATTTTAGTAGTTATTTGACCGGCGGGTAGAGGGTGCTGGCGCACTCTCCGCCGTTGGGTGACTTCAATTTGATTGGTTTCGGTTTCGCATAATTTCATGATACAAATCTGCCGGTTATAGCACACAACTGATAAAACTGTGATACTTTTTGTGTACTCCAGAGACTTAAAATATATCCTATAATAATGCAGATAATCTAAAAAAAAAAAAAAAAAAAGAAGTTATATCGTCTTGTGTTGTTTTCCTTAAAGAAATTAAGTACTCGACAAATATTTCAATCCTCCGTCCTAGGTCGGGTGGGAAATTCCTTTAGCTATTGATCCTGCCAAAGTACTTATTAACCGCATTTCACAACGTTCGCGTTAGAAAATGAGCTATTTGTTTTACCGACGTTTGATTAACGACGTGCTTGGCACATGAGATAAGTGACAGGCCTATCAATTGAAGTCTGAAATGTTGTCTTTGTATAAACTATGTCAAATAAAATTAAAGGGTCCGAGAGAGGTGATCTTCCGTACGTTTGGCGGAAGTCGAATGCAAGGCACGACTTCATGAGCCTGTATAAACAGATCTCCATGGAAACGGATGCGATCTAGAATCAACAACGCTGAAATCGGGTTATTTCTATATATTCTGCTTCTTTTCGGCATAACATAATGTAAGCTCTAGGCACTCCCAAGCTGCCCGTGACAGATTTTTTTTTCTTTCATAGGGGTCTTTGTGTTAAAATGATTAAAAAAATCAATTAAAATTTTGTGTAAAAAAATGTTAACACCCTTTAATGACTGCAGCTATGGGACCGAACATGGTGTACAGTTTCTCTAAATTCATAAATAAATCAATAAAATTTAGGTGTAATGTCGTGAACAAACAAATCGCCTGATGTGGACGTTCAGACTTCAAAAATGCAGGGCGTAGCCTATTATGTTAATTCTCGCTCCTTGCTTCGTGATTGGCTCTTCGGGCATTCTGATCGGCCCATGGCGCAATTTCATTGGCCACGGAGCGGTAATGAGATGTTTAGAACCCGCCACGCCCCGCTTTCCACCCGAACTCACCTCTCTGACGTCACGCCGCTGCGTGACGTCAGCAAGATGGCGGCACCCGGAGAGTCTGTGGCTGTAACACTGGGCACGGTGAAATCCGTTGTGCGAAATGCCTCCACGCAGATCTTTTTTTTTTTTTTTCCTTCGAAGGTTTCGGTTATTTGGAGTACTGGCAAGCACGTCGTCTAACGACGCTTCATAAACGGGCTGTTTTCGCCAACACGGCAATTTTTCATCGACATGGTTCGTTTCATAGAAAGAGAAATGAAACCGGTCGTCGTCCTTTGTCGATCTCCCTCTGAAGATCGCTCGAGAAGTCTTTCGAGTGTAGGCTATGACGATGAGTACTGCGTCTTAGTTACAGACTGTAAACAGCCCGCCTCTCTTTCCCCTTTTTTAGCTTCGATGAAAATAGATGCTGAACAGAGAAGTTCCGGGGGGAAGGGGACTTTTTGGGGCGGCCCGATTTGGTTGGTTGATGACTCGCGATTCGGAAGTCTTTTGTGGTATAAACTGGCTTCAATTCCCGCTCGTGATCCGGCAGGCGACGGGCCAGCAGCCGTGCTACACCGATGTAAAGTAAAAGAGATGGCGACGTTATGAAGTTTCCACGAACTTTGCTAAAGTTAAAACTTGGGCGAGTTGGTACGACATCCTTTAAAAGATGAAAACAGTGCCTTCCTACAACGTCTCTTAAGCGATTTCTGGTCACGTTGGCATACATTGTCATGACTGTAGAGATGCCAGCCTCAGTTTCAACTTTGTGAGTTCATATAACGACATCGGGACCAACTGACAAGCGAAATTTTTGAGGCATTAGAAATAGAAAGATTAGGTGTTATGTGAGTCAGTAGTCCTTCGGCTGCCTTGTCAAGAACGGAGATTGATTTTCTGGCCTCTTGATTCGCTTGGGCTCAGAGCGTGCCCTCCGCATGGCTTTTTAGAGGCGGTACTTCGTTTTTTTGAGCTTATTGTTTTGTGTTTTTTTTAGGCTGATCCTCTTCGTTGTTGTTCTCGACTGCGTTCAATAAAATTTAGTTGCGAGTCAGCGCTCGGTCCATGTCTTCCTTCATCCGTTCCGTCGTCTTTAGGCGCTGTTTTCATCTTTTAAAGTATTTCTAGGAACGTTTTATTATTCCTAAATGGTTTGTCGACTCGTTTTGAGCACATATGCGGAAAGTTACCTTGGCCGATCTATTTATTTACCATGCATGCTGCTCATATTTAAATTAAAGACAACATTCTTGAACCCGCTTGTCGACGCAGGAAACTCAAACTTGTCAGATATTGTCAGACGGAAGCCGTCGATGTGCTACGCCGATGCCGGCACACCGTCGTTCAAAAGATATCACGTCAATTCGTTTTCAGGCAAGACGCATGAATAAACATAGCTTCAACCTTAGCTACGGTATGTTTATTTCAGGCGAGATGCATGAACAAACTTTTCTCGCAACGCTAACCGATGCTTCGGCTTTCCAATCGAGGTGTCTTTATTCGCTGCGGCAGAACTAAGCATTTTAAAACAGGGTAGCGGTCTGACTCTTCATCAATGACAACTTTTCTGTCGCTGAGCTATGGGCACGCTCGTTCGATAGATCAATTCGTTTTCAGGCAAGACGTATCAACAAACATTATCCTCGACGCTAACTGATGTTTCGGCTTTCCAATCGAAGTATCTTTATTCGCTGCGCCTGGGCTAAGCATTTTAAAAAGGGTAGCGGTCTGACTCTTCATCAATGACAACTTTTCTGTCGCCAAGCTATCGGCACGCTCGTTCATGGATCAGTTCGTTTTCAGGCAAGACGCATGATCAAACGTTTTCCTCGACGCTAACGAATGTCTTAGTTTTCCAATCAAAGTATACTTATTCGTTGGGCAAAGCATTATAAAAGGGGTCAGCGGTCCGAATGTCTCCTCGTCTCGGCAACTCTTCTGCCGCTGTGCAGTCGGCACGCTACCGTTTGATGGATGAATTCGTTTTCAGGCAAGATGCACGAACAGACCTTTTCCGGAACGCTAATTGCCGTCTTGGTTTTTAAATCAATTAATTTTTACCTGCTGGATTAAGCACTACTCACCTGAAAAGGAGTAGCTGGCCCGGCTACGCCTTTCGTCTCGACGGTCTCAACAACAGCGCAGCCATCTTGTTTCTTTATATGACGTCACGGAGAACGAAGAAGTCCAGGAGGATCGTGACGTCAGAGTCCTCGCTTGATCGCGTCCTTCTCCAAAAATACGGCCATCCATTTAAGATATCGACGTATGAGTGAAGATTTGGTACTCTATAGCATCCTGTTCAACGCTTCTGTGGCTTTATTTCGCGAAATCCAAATTTCGGTTCAGTATCTCTTCAACAAAACGCAGAGTGAGTGGCGACGAGCCCCGGCCATCCTGTTACCGGTCCGCAGCCAATCAGATTGAGGCATCATAGCCGACGAGAGCGCCGAAGAACGAACCACGAAGCGAGGATCACGACCCTAAAATAAGCCGAGAGAGAGAGAGAGAGAAAGCGATTAGAGTGGGATTCCCGTTTTTACTGCGCTTAAATTATTATCGTTTTTTTTTTTTTAGTAGCTATACACCAATTCAACTCTTTCTTAGATTAGGTTTTGGCAGTCAAGCCGCTCGTACATCGTACTGAAGATGGTCTAGAGACACTAGACAGTTTTAGGGGACCGTTTTTGCACTTCCGATAGGGTACGATCCTCCAGTACAAACTGCATGCGCTAACACAGAAGGCTCGTATATGCGCCCAATTTGCTACCGGGACGACATGGACGAGGCAGAGCGCGGGGGCAGCCGCAGTCCCCGCCGGCGAAGCCGACGACGTAACCGTCGCCTGGCCCCATTCCCGACAACACACGGAGGTCTCTCTCTACGCCTTTCGCCTCCGTCGGAAGTAGTCCGTACGTTGACCCAGTAGCGCGCGGCAGGCGACCTAGTGCCAAGGTCACCCGGCAGCTGAGCCGGGCTTCGCTCACGCCCAGGCAGTAAGATTCCGTCCTATCGCGCAATCCTCAAAAGAAAAAAAAAAAAGAATCGCTAAGGCTGCAAAGCGTGCGCCGCCGCGTGTGACAAAACAAGGAAAGCCTACGTGCACGAACGACCGTACACAAACGCTTGGTCACGCATCACGTGACAGCTGTCTTGCGACGCGTGCTCGACTCGTGGAGTGTACCGTCAGAGCTTGTGGTCCGAATGTCCAAGAAGACAAAAAAAAAAAAAAAGCTTTAGAATGGTGGGAGGGGAGCAACGGTTTTAGGTTCCCCAACCAGGTTGGGACGTTGGTCCGCGCAATCCCAGAAGTTGTACGCATGGGCGGTTCACATCGATGGCCGAGTGTGCTGCAGAACCCGGGGGTCCCGGGTTCGATGCCCACGCCTGCGCGTTCCTATCTGGATGAGCATCGATCGGACCGGCGTGCGGTCGTGCATCGTTCCTGCGTGGTGATGCACGTGGAAGACCCGAGGACAGCAGTGCTACTGCATTGGCTAAATTTTTTCATCTACAGAGGCGACACCAGATGTTCGTTGAGGCTGACTAACCTCTCGCGGGTCGCGTCATACGCCCGTCGAAATGTTTTCAGAATCAAATATGCGCAACCACGCCAAAACGTCATAAGAGACAAAAAGGCCCACCCTTGGACATTTCGTTCCATCGGATATTCTGACGTGCGTTCTAGGGTCATGTGACTGATGAGCGATTGCTTCAGCGCGCTCATCGTTCTTTTCTGTATTATTTATTTTTTTTTTTTTTTCGACTCATGGGGTCAGCGTTGAGAAATCGAGACGCGCCCATTTCGTGCGTGCAAAGTTATTGCGCAGTTCCAAAGATTGCAAAAAGAAATACAAACACAAATACTGTTAATTGTAAGAAGCGAAGAATTTTAACGGGGATTGGACAACACCCGTTTCTCGGCTGTAACAACAACCAGCAGAGGCCACGCAACAACGCGGTGAAGAGTTTTTTGAGGCACGCCAGTCTGGGAGAATGTTTTGTCGACACGCGATTTTCGAATGAATAACGGGGCGTTTTTTGCTTGTTTGTTTTTCATTTCGTAGAAGGCGTTTCTGTGACGTCACGAGCTTTGGGCGCGCGCAAGGACTTCGGCGGAGTCACAGCTTTTACCAACAGGGTTGGGCTGGGATTTAGGTTTGGGCTTGTTCCGGCTTCGAGGGTTGGCTCGGGGATGGACGGGCTCGGTTTCTTTTGTGGCCGAGAAACTGACGATGCAGGATATATGAGGATAAGAAAGCAGCACAGAGGGGGACTTCGGGGTTCCCCCACTAATCTCCAACTTTTTCTAAAATTTTTGCGTGCGTAATTTTTTTTTTTTTTTCCAATTTGTGGGGTTAGCGCAACGAGGAGGCTGTCATACTCGGGTATCATACGTGTGTAGAAATGGGGATGATGATGCTAATGACTAAAAGAGAAAAAAAAATAATTTTATTTGTTTCGAATAAACTCCATTTGTTTTCTAATGGTAACCGTCCAGGCAAATTCACAAAATAATTATTTTTGAACGTTATACACGACATGCCGGTACCTGCAGCGTACAACGCCAGAAAACAAATTTGAACTTCTGCTCCTTCCATGTGTGTTTTGTGGCGGTTGTCAACATTGAAGTCGCCCGTGTACGTATAACTATTATAGTCAGATACAATATAAGAGTGCGCCGAATAAACACTGCCAACTAAGTACCGGCCCCGGCATCGAATCGTTCCGCGGACCGACCAGGTAAACCAGGTAAGGCCACGACGAACTTCCGTGACGTCACCATAGCGTTTCTGCATGCGCTTCGTTAGCGGACTATTTTCGCATCGCGGAGAGACAGTGGCCGGTGGTAATCGTAGCGTGGGATGAGCTTTTGGATAAATCTGAAACGCTATCAACACTGTCAGAGTTAAGAGACACAGCGAGCAAGTGAGAAACATAGAGGAAACAAAACCTTTTTGATACGGTCATGCGGCTGTAACAACATTTACATAAGAAAAAAAAATATAAAAGGAAGGTTCCGAAAATGAGTGCGCATCGCACGAATCCTCCGCGCACCGCGGGTCGTCTCGGAGAAGCGGGCGACAGGGGTCCGCTCTCGCTCCACTTGTTGCAAAATGGGGCCTCTCTTCTGTTTCCTCACCGATTCCGGACGCTTCATTTTTGTTTTTGTTTTTCTCCTTTTTCTTACGTAAACGTCGCTTCTGCCTGGCTTCGCTGATGTCTCGACCAGGAAGTGGGGCTCGGAGCAGGTGGACCGAAAGCTCGAGATGCAAAACCCGTGGATCCTGGGTTTAATCCCCACCCCTGACCTTAGGGGCGTTTATGTAGGGGGGTGCAAAAGGAGAAGTTAATCCCCAACCCCAAGCCTCGCTCGTATTTTCATACCAGAACATCCCGAACCGGCGACTTTCTAGTGACAAATTCCACTGGTCGTTTTGGAGCGCACTGGGATCAGTAGACCATATCCGAGATGGAACACGGCATCCGAAAGGAGTCGTTCCGCCCCCGGATCCCCAGAGGACGATGACCAGACCTCCGGGATCGGCGGATGCCTTCCCGTCATTCATCTTCCCGTGAATCCCCTTCCCGCAGTACCGGGTCTCGAAGCACGTGTTTTCGCAATCCCGGCGCTAACATGTGTTCAATTCAACGGTAAAGTTAGTCATGATGTGAAATATACGCGCGGATGAGCAATGTGCACCAGCTTAGCCACTTGGCTCTTTATCGGAATACTCGTGGATGGTGTCCAAGTACGTCTCGATTTTCGGCCTTTTCTGTTAAGGTCCGAAAAGGCAGTGGGATTTATGTGGGACATACAAACAATGCTCGTCGTCGCTGCAACTCGCGCCGGTGCTGCCGGACGAGCTGCTCGAGCAAGTTGACGACGAACTGTCATCAAGCAGCAGCAGCAGTAAAGCGGGCGGCGCTTCGCGAGCGGCCATGGCGAATTCTTCTGAGGCGCGATGCCCGGCGAGACAGGAAGTCACGAGTGCGAGCCGAGGACTGGCCAGGCTGGCTTCCGGTGGAATTCGCCGAAATCGGCGGCGCGACCTTTCTCGAATCCGGACTGAGATCTGGAGTGGGAGCTGATTCAGAACGGCGATTGGAACACGTCCATCTCGATCCCGATCGCCCTTTGAAATAGGCGCGCTCCAGAAAGGTCGATCGCGGCGATCTCCAAAAACCGACCTGTGGAATTCGCCATAAAATGCTACATTCACGTTCGACGCCAAGGGAGAGGAGGCGCGTCAGAGACCGCCCAGTCCACACTCGCAATCCTACATTTGTTGTTGTCTCCGAAAGTTTGTATAACGAGCATCGCTCTCTTGCCGGCTCTGGATTTCTTCTCCATCGGTGTCTTTCCGCAAAAACGACGAAGAAGATCTCGCGCATTCCTTTTCTCTGTATATCAAAACCAAGCTAACATGGGTCAGAAAAAAAAAAAATATATATATATATATAACAACGTATATTAGCAACTTTTATACTGAAAAATGTAATTGATTACGGCATCTTATTTTATGAGACGAAGAAAGCAGCCAGCCCTGACCCGTGAGTCGGAGTCGGAATCGGATGAGGAGATTCGTGTCCGCAGCCACCTCTGAGTCCTGAGCAACCTTCGTCCTCCAAATTCCAGCTTGTTTTCATACCAGAACTGTTTTCCAAGAATTGGTCGTCTACGAAACTACGTGAGACTAGGCGTTGGAAAATTATTCGGCCGTCAAATGAATTATTGAATTAAATTATTCAACTCGCGTAGCCTCGAAAACTCACTTACCTTTCGCAACAAGGTGGCCGCGAGCGCATCACCGAAAAAAAACAACATAAAACAACGTTCAAGGAACTCATAGTCTCTCTTTTAATAGGTTCATGGTACCACCCAGTCGCTTGTTTTCACTCCAAGCCAAAAAAAAAAAAAAAAAAAAACTCTCAGCTCGTGATAAAGAAACGGCAGTTGTATTTCATTCCCGACCTCCTCGCCACACCACGAAACTCGCACCATGGCGACGTAAACAAATCGCGAGCGTCCTTCAAGATGGCGTCCGCTACTCAGTGTACCCGAGAAATCTAACTTTTTTTTTTTCTTTTTTTCACTGTCGCCGCATTTTGAAGCACGCTTCTTTGAAGCACAAGCTCCGGTGATGCGGGGCGCGTGCATTAAAGCACCCTGCAAAGGCTGGTAACGGTCTGCTAAAAGTCCCTAATGTCGCCATACTCTGGTAGACTATCTCACGCCGTGTAAACATCTAACGACTACCTTTCTTTTTTTTTTTTTTTTTTGTGTGTGTATGGCATCAAGTTTCACCATGCCATCACGTGACACTAAATTTTCGCTAAATTGAGCGAAGAAAATTTTCTACTAAATTTAACGGAAAACTTTTTACGTTAAATTCAGGGGCAAAAATTTCTCGGGTAAAAATAATTAACCGGAAGTTTCTTCTTCTCTCGTCTCGGTCACTCATTGGGTAAACAAGCATCAAACGACAACGCGTTGTTTTCAAACAAGCCCGCACTGCGCTTGCGCACACACACACAGACACACTCACACACACACGTGCGAGCACTTCCGCACGCACGCACACATACGCACGTATACACACACAAAGAAACACAGATTTTGCGTTACCGTCAGGCTGAAATGAGCGTCTATCACGCAAGTAGGATTAGACCATACAGAGTTGTTGATTGTATTCACGTTCGGAACGGAGGCGGAAAAAAGCTTGCCGAGTTGCGAGACGATAGCAGAAATACTCCACTATAATTGATTACATTCCAGACTTTCATTATTTTTTTTTTCATTGGTGCGCTGTTTTCTTTAAAGGAAAAAAAAGGAGACGTCATTGGCGTGCTCGAAACATAGCAGCGTATACTTACTGTCGACATCATTCCACTTAACCGTACGTACGCGCCAAGAGTCTGATTGACCGCGACAAGGAAAAAAAAAAACAACAACAACAAAAAACTCGAATATCTTTTTTGTTTCCCACGAAGACGGCGCCGATACAAGCAGGAAAAGCGGCGACTACATCATCCGAATTCGAACATCACGAGCTCGCTCGTCCTCCAAGTTTATCGTGGAATTTGTTTACATGACCAATTAAAACCGATAAGGACAAACACTTCTGACAACGCCTGTACGAAATTGTCTCCTCTTCATGGCAGTAAACCCAAAGCCGCGATCATCACACCGCCAATAGATCATACAAAAAGACAGTCTGAAAGCATGTCCCAAGCATACATATGTACAAAGAAAACATGATCCCAACATGGTTGAGGCAGGTCCGCATGTAATTCTGTCACCAGTTAGTGGATTAGTAGTGTGACCTACTAACTATTGCTGGCTGCGACAAAAAAAAAGGTCGCGCGAAGTTGGTTACAAGTGTGAGTGGACTCTTTGTGTGACCACGTCGTGGGGAAAAGTAATTAATCGGGCCTCGTCAGCATCTATAAGTTGTGTGCGATTCATTGCTGAGTATATAGACGGATTGCACCGACGCCGCGTTGTCCGCTGTCCCCGGTTGGTTAACCAACCGCGAGCATGTGTGTCGCTGTTATCGATGCGCTCGCCGATATAATTTGTTAAACGAATGAATGAACGAAACATACCATTCAAACAAAGTTGGGTGGGCAAACCCCGTTTCCGAAACAAAGTTGGAGTTCTCTCACAAAGCATGAAACTTGCGCAATTGTGCGAAGTTTTAAAATATTTTTTTTTTTTATTGTTGTTGGCCGAGGTGCGTTGTTGGCCATTGTTTATCGTTGGCCGAGGAGCGACGATACGATGTTCAGAACTTGACGCGATCCGCGTCTCTTAGATTGACTCTGATTATAATTGGCGTATATATTTTCGCAACGCTCGTCAACATTTTTTTTTTTTTTTCTCGAGGAGTTATTCGACCCAATCTGCGGCTTCTTGGATGCTGTTTGGAGTAGGGAGATTGGCCTACATCACCGAGTGGGATCTAACTCTGTCGGCTGGCGAACGCGCCTTGCAGCATCTCAAAGTAAACGGTTTCGTTTTTCTTTCGTTTGCACTCTTTCGAATCTCGGGATATATAAACGCTTCCTCGCGAAGTCAATAGAGATAACATCCCGCACGCTGCTACGTTCGCATGGGCAACAAAATGAGGAGGTATACAGACGTGAGCTGTCGGAAATCCGAAGTCGGCGACTGCGACCCCACACACACACACACACACACACACACACACAGACACGCACACGCGCGCGCACAGACGCACGCACACACGCACGCACACGAGCAGAGACACACAAACAAAACAAAAAAAAAAAAGAAGAAAGAGGATAATCTTTCAGGAACGCAAAGCGATATATACGTGAAGCGCTCGCGGCCTTCGGTAGCTCTGTTTCTCACGACCCGGCAGTCTAGCAAGTCGGCGTAGACCGCATAAAATAGTCAGCCGCCGACGGTGGCAACGGCAAGAAACCTTCGGTGTAAGGCAAAGTGTTCCCGCGGGGTTCTACGCCAGATGACTGCATAATTTTTCAAGCGCGCGCGCGCATACGATCCTCATGTCAGCGCGACCAAGGACGCACACACGGCAGACGCGTTTCACAAGAACACATGGCTTTAAAAAATGCAGCGCGTCTGCTTTCCCCGTAAAGCACTTAGGAGAAAGCAGACATGTACAAGTTACTCAAAAAAAGTAATTAAGTTAAGTTACCGAGTATTAGCCTCAAAGGTAATTTAAGTAAAGTAGAAGTTACTCAAATGGAAAGTAATTGAGTAAAGTAGAAGTTACTCAAATGGAAAGTAATTGAGTAAATTACTAACCACCGTAACGAAGTAGAAAATTAATTTTGAAGTTACTTTCGTATTTTTTTATAGTAACCAGAAAGTACATAAGTGTTTTGATCCCTTAGCGAGATTCTGATAGCCAAATATGAACCGGCCTTGTGTTTTCACCTAAATGCTTTAATAACTCGTTCGGCTTATGTGCGATAAATTGTTTTGTACTTTTTTGTTTTCTGGTCAATAATATACTGCGGATGTATCATTTCTACATTGAGGTTCAGCACTGCCTGAGTTTGATTTTGCAGACAGTGTTTGCTGGTTTACAGTGTTGCGTAAAGTACGTACATCTAAGAAGTACAAGTAAAGTATGAAGTCAGTTAGAGGTTATGTACGTCAAGAACGCCGAGTGCAATGTACGTGAAGTAAAGTACTATCAATGCAGCATACTTTTAAAATAAAGTACAGATATTTTTAACAGAACATTTGATGATGCCCTTTCATACCCTATTTTGTTTTTAACTTTATTTTAACTGTTATACATTGCTCCAGGGGTAATCGGAGGAGCATCTGTTTTTAAATGGCGGCAAAAATATTAGGTGAACTCAAGTCTCCACAGAGTAGTTTTACCCTCGCTGATGAATTATTGAACATACACTTATAAGGCACTTATTTGAATCGGTCTTATAGCCGCCATTACTTCACTCAGAGAAATGACCAGATGACGTCTGGAAAGACGATAGCGCGTTTTCACATGACGATACGCCATTTTTGGTTTCCAAATTTGGGGAATGTGCTTTGAAGTCGGGAATTTTACTTCCTTCCGAAATTCCCAGAAAAAAATACTTTAGTGAAGTACAAGTACATGCTCAGAGTATGTACTTCAAGTAAAGTACAAGGTTTCTAATCCTACTTGAAATAGTAATTTAAGTACCATACGTGATGATTGAAACCTGAGACTGTGGTTTGAAAAAACGGAAACTCGTGAAGGGGGGATACAAAAGAAACACACGTTGGTTGTATGTCCACATTTCTTCTTCCTTCACGAGTTTCCGTGTTTCAAACCACAGTCTCAGGTTTCAATCATCACGTATAACTTACACCAGCTAGCTCGCACCTTTTCATTAAGCACCATATTCTTAAAATACTTCTCAATTCATCTTTTTTTTGTAAAAACGTTTGGGAAATTATTAAGCTTCTCGAATGATCTTCGAATCTTGGAAAACCTACCTATGCTGAATTTTGGGGGGACGCGATCCTTCAAGTCCAGCACAAACAACGGGAGCACCAGTTGGGAGTGGGTGCTGCATTTCGTTGACTCTTTTGAGTGAGGCTGCAGTGTGTACACCTCCTGTAGTGGACGAGAGTCCCTACGTTGGGGAGAAGCGAGGACAAACCCTCGTCTCCTTGAACTTCGGGGCATAAGAAACGCCAGTCTTCGGCGCTAATCCCGCCTTTACTGGGCCTCACTTGCGACGCGTTTGTTCGCTCCCCGCGCCTCGTAGCAGGGTTGTTGCAGTGGGGGGCTCGTGAAAACTTTAGAGGGTTTTGGACCTTCCAAACCACTCACCCCCTATCAGCTGATCCTCCAACATCTTATCGATTTTTGTGCAGGAATGTTCGTTGACCAGCAAACCTACCCTTAAATTTCAAAAGTAATTCGTAATCTGAGTGCAGGTTACTCAGAAAAAGTAGTTAAAGTAAACTACTAATTACCGAAATAAAGATGTAATTGAAAGTTAGGAAACTACTCAGTTGAACTACGTATACAAGTCTGGGAGAGAGTCCATCGCTGCGATCTATGGAGGGACTCTCGGCGAATCAAGAACCTGATAATACGTTGATGCATAAATAACCAGCTGCGGTGTAACACTGAGCATGTTGAAATGCCATATAGCAGATGGCTATTCACCAACAAAGGTGATTGGCTTCGTGATCTGTTTGTTATTTGGTGCTCTTAATCGACTTAATCTTCCATCTTATCGGCCATGGAGTGTTAATAGAGACTTTCAGTAGAACGTTCCGATACCCCCGATAACGATATCATGCATGCGCAAAGGTAGAGGCAGAGTATCGGGTTTCCTTATCTGAGTCATCGGAACGATCTACTAAAACTCTCTAATAAGATGACCGTGACGCTCAGATGTCCACCAAATATTACGTAAGGCAATGCGAAAAATATAAGCGTTCCTTCTTCTGAAATACTAGGCAAGATACTCATTTTCTCTCGTACTTCATTATTTATAGGGAGTGTTCACTGACGGCCATGGCTGAGTGGCTCGGCTGCTGAGCGCGTGCTAACGGCGCACTTCCACTGTTTTTTTTATTGTTTTTTTTCTTTTTTCTTTTAATTATGGCGTTTAGTGAATACCCTCTTTATCGTCGTTATTTAGTGTAGCCTTGATGGCGTAATCTCTATGCTCCTTGTGATTACTAGGTGTATCCGTATGTAGTTTGAGACGTATCATTCCAGCATCGCGTACATACTTCATAATTGTAGTTTATGCATCATACGTCCTATCCATTCCTTAAGTTTCAAGCGGCCGGTCTCAGAATATGGGTGCCAATGTTTCACTTCATAAAACAAACATGGAATCCCATCGAGCATCATTTGGCGGTCGCCATTATTGGATCAAAACCTTTGCCAAACGCTTACGCGGTCCTCGGGTTTAATAAATTCACAGAGTGCATGCCGAAACATGCTCTTACATGGCGCGCACTCGAGAAAAAGTATTTTAAATTGACTATAAGTCCATAAAAAAAACGTTTGCGGACAAGAAAAGAAAAGAAAATAAACAGAACAGGTTTACGAGGGACGCGCGGTCGCTGTTTTTGCCGTAACACGGTGTACTTGGATGTTTTTGCTTATGTCTCCGGTCCCGAGAAAGGTCGCGCGTCATCGGAACTTGTGTACGACGCCTGCGACAGGTCCTCCGACCTTGCGATGTTGTCCGTTACCTTGCCTTTTGCTGTTATTGGCTCGTCGTGTAGCAGCGGCGTGCGGTTCCTCCTTGGCTCCGTGCGTCACCTGTCGTGTCACGACGCTCGAAGTCGTCGGCGTCCCGACACGGCTGTTTTTTTGCGACATTGAGCTGTCAGCGGCCGAGGTCCGCGTGTTTATAGAGGCGTCCTTTGCAGCTCCCGCCGCTAGGTGTGACGCGAGCGACGGAAGTGTTCCGCTGCAGCCGAGAAAGCGCACCGTTGCCTATTCAAATTTGATTTCGTTTCGTTTAATATGCCCTTAGAAACCAAGGGTCACACCGCTTATACGTCGTACAAAAGGCAGCCTGCAGCGTGTTTCGTCTTTGTAGTACGGTACTGCCACATTAGCCGTGCAAGGAAAAGTGATTTGGTTCGAAGGTTACATGTATACGAAGCAAATCCGCTTAATTCGAACATATGCTTTAGCCGTAACTGCACTGATACTTCTGCATCACATCTGCGGAGAAACTCTGCGCCTTTTTGTATGATGAACGGGTGGTGTGGATGCGGCCTTACAGCACTCGACAGTCTTTACGAAACAAAAAAAAAAAAAGAAAACCCGGGATAATTGCAACAAAACTATAATCGCCGACAACTTAAGAAAACGCAGAGCGTGCATGGCGAGTCCAGATACCCCAGCATCTTTTTTGTATCTCCACAGCCAATCAGATGGCGGCATTGGTCGACACGAAGTCGAAGAACCAATCAGAAAGCGAGAAACGTGAACAGTAATCCACGCAGTCTTTTTTTTTTTTTACGTGAAACATTTTTTAGTTTTTTGTTCCGGATGTTGTGAAGCCGTATTTCGCGAAGCCGTGGCCCGTGACGTCCCATGATGCAACGCGCGCATTGTTGTATTATGCGACGTCAGAGACCTACGCACCAATGCAGTTTTTCCGCTAAATTTAGCGGTGAATCTGAGTTGGTGCATAGGACGCGCGACATCAGGTCACGCGACGTTAATTTCTCCGCTATATTTAGCTGGAAAATGAACGTACTGTGACCTACCGTATGAACCGGAATATAGATCGAATTTATTTTTGAAAATGGACCTGAAAAAGTCGACCCTCGTCTTATATAACGGTCATTAGCGGAAAAGCAAAAATAACCTCGCAACACTGGGTGGCTAAAGCCGCCATCTTGTGTTCTTTTTTTTTTTCAATCGCTTAGCGCTAGTTTACTTGTCACGATGGTCACGATTGACTTTCACTTGTGCTCCTTGGTTGCAGAAGGACTGCGGTGTACCCCGAATTGGAAACAAAGGTGGCATATTTAGTTCGGGGTTTTAGCACCAGATCGCTACCTGTGACGTCGTAGTGCATCCGCACGAAAGCCGTCGAGGTCACTCGTGCCTCTGGGCTCTCGAGGGCGCAATTCAGAGGGGCGGCATCGTCCCTTCGATTTGCGTTAGTGATTAACTCGTCGTCGGACGAAGGTTCTGAAGAATCTGGGTAGTAACGCTCCCGCACTTCCTGGTTTAGTGCGTGAGAAGCAATTGAATAAATGTGCCGTGTTTCCCTGTCCTCCTGTATGCTTGGCCAATTTTGTTACCAAGGTAAGGCTGCATTCTCTTGCCATAAAATAAATTTTTTCGCTTTTTGCAACTTGTAAATTAGGGGGTCGACCTATATTCCGGTTCGACCTATATTCCAGTTTATACGGTACTCACCAATATAGTTTCCCCGCTAATTTTAGCGGGTAAATTGATGTCACGTGGTGTTAAAACGTTTCACGCATGCAATATAATTGATCAACAATTTGTCATACATTTTTTTTTAATGCTGGCAGTGACTAATTTAAAATGGAAGAAGCAGGAAGATTCTTAAATTGTGATACTAGAGCCACTAAATAAGCTACGCTTCAGAGTGACGACACTCCAGCCATCTTGGTGCTTAAAATCATGATTGCCAGTTATCTGAAACTTTATCTGAAATCGCAGGAAACGTTTGTTCCGTCCTCCAGAAATGTTAGAACAGTTCGCGACAGAGCGAAACGATATGACCACGTGCTTCCTGCCACCGTGTCCAAAAAAACAGAGGAATTCGTATTTCTGAATTGTGACGATCGGCAGTTGCGTCTGCTCTGCCCTAAGCACCAAGATGGCGGCGCTCACTAGCAGATCGGGGAACAGAGTGCCGGTACCCTAAGCGAATTGAGTGGCTCTAGGTGACACTATTGTCGCCGAGACATATAACTAAAGCGAAAAAAAAAGGAAGAAAAATACTATTTTTTTATAGTTATTGGTCGGTGGGGAAAATGCGAGCTACCGCCAGATAATACGGTTAGCTTTTAGATTCGAGGTTACTTTGAGAAGAACAGCGAACGTCCTATTCTTCGATTGAAGGCCTGTTCACACATGCAGCGGAGCGCTACAAGCATAGCGCTAACCTCGCGCTAAGCGCGTGCTGAAGGCATCGTTTACCAGCTTTGTATCGTACCGTCAAAACTGTTGCTCATGGCAGACAACAAGTAGTTGACGACATGTGAGGAGCGCTACATCAGCGCTTCGCTGCATGTGAGAACCGGCCTTAAAGGGTATACCTCGAATCGACGTTGAACCGACCTCGGCCAAATGACCAGAAACGCATCACGCCACCGAGATCTAAGTCGGTCCTTAACTGCGTATCACGAAGGACCCTTTTCTCTGCTCTCGTTGAAGACCCTGGCGAGGCCACTCGAAACTGCTCGCGAGACACGCGGCATTTTATCGCCGACTAATTGTTCCCCGAATCCTGGCGTCGCGAGTGCGGGGGGGAGTTACGTGGGCGAGGTGTAGTACATGAGGAGGGTCGAGTGGCTATGGACGATAAAAGATCCGTTAACTGTAACTGAGCTGGCCAAGGCCATCTCGGGGAAGATACGTGCTCCAGGAAGAGCAGTCACGTCATAGGTCGGAGCATGTGGGCTCGAGTGGGGAATGTAGCTTTATCTTGCATGTCGGCTTTCTCGCCGGGAAAGTAGTGTAAGCTATATCTATCGTCTTCAAAAAATGCAGCGTGAGAAAAAAACAAAAGTTAGGAATGTAATTCAATTTTTATTTTTCGACAATTGGGGAAAAGGTTTATTTTAACCGCGGCGGGTTGCTTCTGCAATTCATAACACGAGAAAAAAAAAAAAAAAGTCCGAATTCGCGGCTTTCGTTTTCCTTATAGGCGGAAATTCCCTACATTTTTTTTCTCGTCAAAATTAAAAATGCGACTCCTTTTGCCTGCACGATTTGAGATAGTCTACGATCAAGCAAGGGGAAAAAGTATAAGTTATGACGGATTTTTCCACGAAGGCCACGGTGTCCACCTCGAGAAGAACAGGGGCACGTCGCAAGGCCATGACCGTGAGATGAACTAACCTGGGAAGAATACGACAGGAGCGAATAATTTAACAAACGATCAAGATCAAGACACCACGTATTTCTGGCTTCACGCCAACCATATGCCACAAAAGTGGTTTTGCCTAAAATAATAACATTTCTTTTTTATTTACTTATATATGAGGGTATATCGCCGTTCCAGTAATATTGTGTCAAACCATTATCCGAGATATTCATTTAGTAAAAAAATTTCTCGTAACAAGTATTTTTTTAAGACTTCTTTTCGTGACATTTTTATAGCGATTAAAAAAAGCTAAGTTAGTGAGATTTTCGAAAGGACTGACGAAGGACCTGGCCAGGTCCCGAAACGTTTCCAACTTGAATTCCTGTGTTCGCCACAGAAGAACCAAACCATCAAAGGCAATACTATTTTGAATATTATTACTCGCAAGAGCTTGTTTTTCCTCCCAGGTTATGCAAAGAACAGGTGCACTGCGCAACACAGTGCAAACACGGCTTCTCCACTTTTTTTTTTTTAGACGGACGGTGCGATGCAACACAGTGCTAGCACGGGTTCTGCGCTTCTTACCTTTGTTGTGTTTTCTTTTAGACGGACGTTGCAACGATCAAATTTGACTACCTCTAGGATTGATGGCAGGTATGAGGATATTCGACCGCTTGTAGATTTTATGGCAGCTCCTTTTTCTTTTTCTTTTGTTCTTGCACGAGAGGGAAGAAAAATGACAGTCGCTTGTTCCAGGTAACTATGTGCAGCATGCACACTAACGCTTCGGTCCCACTTTGAACGGTCCGCAAATATTGGCTTCTCAACGTATCGCGTTAAGATTTACTACAGAGGTGCGGCTAGGTAGTGCACGCTCGGGGTGAAAATATCAACGGATGAGCTTGCCTTGTTCAAAAAAGAAAGGAAAAAACTGTTTTTCGCTATTTGCCGCGTCATTTGCAGACGGCGTTATGACCGGGCTCGACTAGTTAAAGGGATTGTCCGGTCAAATTTTATAATCGAGAAAACAATCGGATATCATTGTTATTGCTCCGAGACTCATCGTACATGCAATATCTGAATATTATATGCCCCTCTGCGTGAGTAATTGAATTTATACTGCTCCAATCGCATTCTAACGTAAACGCTGCTTTCGTTGGCAACATTATTGACACTGGCGAAATTCGGGGTGCAGTTTCGTACATAGGCTCATGAAACGTTTAATTAATAACGGGAGATAATATATCAAAATAAAAATGACGTTTGTCTACATGAAGGCTCCCTCGACGTAACGAGCGCAAGAACTTAAGTACTTCCGGTTTGGACCGAACAATCCCTTTAAATCTGCCACCGACAGATGGCGGAAGCGTCGAGCGCGCCGGCATAGTGAAAAGTTTCCGAAGATCTTCGGGATCGCCTGCTAAGCTCGGTGCCGGCGCGCTCGACACTTCCGACATCTGTCGGCGGCAGTTTAACTAGGCGAGCCCGGTCATGACGTCGTCTGCAAATGACGTGGCAGATAGCTAAAAACAGTTCTTGTTTTTCTCGACCAAGGTAAGCTCATCCATTGACATGTCCACCGCGCAATACAAAAAAATAAATAAATAATAATAATGAATGAGCAAGTTTGGTTACAGGGAAGCTACGGAGGTTCTTGAAAAACATGACTTCCAACCCATTTGTTGCGCAACTATTGTTAAACGCGAGAAAACGCGAAAGACAGTCACTGTACGTGACGTCGTTGACATGGCTGCCCAAGACTAGGTAGGCGGGGCTTCAGCCTTATTTTGAAAGTGCTCTTATGACTCTCCGGCGCGTCGCATTAAAACATAATTATGATATCTGTTATTTTAAGGGCGAAATGAACGCAATTCAAGTGTATTTTCTCAAATGTAGAGCTGCCCCATCTTCCCTTTAAGCACAGACCTGTGCCCACCCCCAATTCGAGCTCGAAACTGAACAATTGTAATACAACGCTTTAACCCTAATGATTAGGTGATGCTTAATCACTTTCCTTAATAACAGACGACAGCCGAGGTATACAAATAATAGAGCTGGGCGTCGATTAAAAATTTTAACCCGAATAATTGCAACCTTTAATCTATTTATTAATCGACTAAACGGTTTCGTTACTTTCCCTGCATAATTTTATTAGAACATTAAATTAAATTGTTTATGCTGATTAGGGTGATATACAAAGCAATATAACAATTTCGATTATCAATCAACCTCGAAGTGTAGTTAAGAACTGTAAAAAAAAAAAAAAAAAAGAACACTTATACTCACAGATTTTTACTTCAGCGGTTGTTGTTGTAAGCGTTGAAATGAAATTATGGATAGAAAATAGAGTCAACATTGTAACTTCAGCGGCATGAGGCAAAGGGGTTCGTTGGTATTCTCCGGCAAGAGTGACCCCTTTTGATTGTTTGTTTTTGTCTTTTTAGACATAGGCTAGGTGGCGCAAGCTACCGCCCGTTACAAAGGGTATAGCCATTAACCTCCATTCATCCATCCGTCCTTCACAATAGTCTCTACGGCGCTAAACGAACACTAACACAGCGTTGAAGTGGCCGGGAGACGTGGAACTTTCTGCACTTCTCTGGCAATACAAATCTCGCTCATTACGTTTACGTTAAAAGGTCGCCTAAACTTCGCCCTTCATAACAGGCGTACCCGTCCACGTCTGGGTGGTGAAAGCATTTAATTTTTAGTTTCTTTTGGTTCGACAAAATTTGACTGATTAACCGGCTAAAAAAATGTTGAATCGCGATTAAAGCATTAATCGATTAATCGGTGGGTTAATCGATAAATTAGCCAGCACTAATAAATTACAGAAACAAATATAGGCGAACTGGTGTACGTCTGCTAATACTAGAAATCCGAGACAAAGTAACAAAAATTTAATAATACGGTGTGCGACTTTTCCGTGTCTGCTCCTGGACTCGAGTTTGCGACTTATACGCTTGCCGAAATACGTACCGTAAACCATCGGGGGCTCACAGTGAAACAAAAATATTGGCATTAGCCTAGTCGGCGTTCTCGCCATTTTGAAGCAAGGTCAAGCTCATACTCCATTTCACCTTAAACCGGGGTCACGCTGCTTATACATAGTGTACAAAAGACAGCCTGCATACCGATTCGAACGCGAGCCACGCGCGATATCCGTGGTTCGAATGCCGCACGGCAATGAGTCCAAGGAGAAAAGTTGGCACGCGGCATTCGGACCACGGATATTAGGGTGACTCGCGTTTGCATACTGTCTGTTGCAGGGTGTAAGATAGACAGGTGGGGAAACGACCCATAGAAGCCTACCGCAGCGCCGTGACCGGATTGTGTGCTCGTCTGCTTGCGGGTACCCCCGATTTGCGACAGATGGCGCTGCAGCGAGAAAAAAAAAAATGGAATTGGATTTGCATGCAACTTTGTGGGAGAGTGCGCAAAATAAAGCGGGAAACACATGTACGACGAAACCTTCCGATCCGAAGTGCGGACTGCCGGAATGACCTTGGGGGGAGAGGGTGTTCGTAGCATCGGAGAGCGTTGAAAACTCTCGCCTCCGACCGTCGTATTGCGCGGTCGGACGTCGGATCGGACGGTTTCGTCGTACATGTGTTTCGCGCTTAAACCGAGAGCACGACAGTCCTCCATTGAAAATCCACGATAAACAATCTCCGTCAGTTTAGCCGATCGCCAGCGGTCGCCCACCCGGAGTGAGGGTTCGCGGTGCTCCACATAGATGGCGCCACAGAAAAAGAGAAAACAGGGGGACACAATTCGGTCGCTCATTTGGCTCTCGTTTCCCCACCTGTCTATCTTACACCCTGGTCTCTTGTATGACGCATGAACATTGTGACCCTGGCTTTACGATGAACCGCGGACAACGCTACGAGCCATCATAAGCCAATCCAAAGCCTCGTGAGTGTCTCGTGAACTTTGAGAGGAGCACGGCGACGCGCGGAGCGAGTTGTCACGTGATGCGCTGAACTCGATTCGATGGTTATTCGATGAAGTGAAGAATTTTTTTTTTCACCTTCCGGGTTTGTGTATTTTAAACTCAACATATGGGTAAGCTATTCGATTTAAGAACGTGCTTCCCCGCCTTCAAAAGTTAATATACAAAAATCAAGACGCTGGATTTTTTTTTCTTTTTTGCTGATTTTGTTGTTTGTTTCACTTTCGCAGCAAATGCAGCTCCGCGAAGGCTCCGAGACCCTGGAAAAGTGGAGCAACGTGAAGGTGCCCATCTACATCTCCTTCCACCTGTTCAACATCACCAACCCGGAGGAGTTCGGCAACGGCTCCAAGGCGGTCGTCCAGCAGGCCGGTCCTTACGTCTACAGGTGGGGAGCCTTCAAGGCTACACTCAAACCGATCAGACACCATTCAGAACGCACGATGAGATATAATATCCGCGGACACTCCAGCGTGCTTGTAGCACGTTTGCTTTATACATGTATGTATGCTTCGGAGGCATGCCTGAAGACAGGATTTGTATGACCAGTGTGATTGTACCGTCCTACAAGGAAGGAAAAATTCCTTAAAGGCCGACGACCAGTTAACGCTTTCCTCTTTTCCCCCCTTCCTCCTCAACCCCACTTCTACCCTGTCCACCGTTGCCTGTTTCCTCCTTCCCCATGGCGAGGAGGATCTTCTGCCTTGCAGAATCTTGAGTCTGGTAGTCGGTCAAGAAAGGGGCGGGTTTATTGGCCAGGCTTGGGAGAAGGGGGGGGGGGGGGGGGGGAGGTTTTCCAACGAGATGTCAAGTCACGACGAAATTTAACATCGTGGATGAACGGATGTGTCGTCCCAGGCGGAGTAATTGCATTTTCACCAATAACGAGGCATTTTCATCTTAAAGAAAAATCGAATTTATGTCCTTTTTTACAGTAATAACAATTTTACCTCGAGGTTAAAAAAAAAAGGTGGGGGAGGGGGAAGAGAGGAGTCGCTTTCCTCCCCCTCCCCCCCCCCCCAAAAAAAAACAAAACAAAAACAAAAACCCAGCTTTTTTCTTAAAACCACTATCGCTTGCTTTTTTAACGATGCATTAGCATTGCGACAATGCAGCGCATGAGGACTTATGACCAATGGGCGAAGGGAGGCGTCCGGCATTAGATTTCAAACGCTGCAAGGTAGCAAGGCTCGGAGAACCAGAAACGAGTGCCTGGCACCGCGCACCGCTAGCTGGCACTCCTGGCACAGAGGCAACTAAGGCGCCTGATCTTCCAGCGCTCTAAATGGACGCTTTCGTGATACCTCTAGCGCCGTGGGCCGACGGCATTGTTACCACCCCGAGACTGCTGAAACGTAAAAAGTGTTATCGTTTGTCTTGCGAGTAGCGTAAAATGCGCCGGTGCACGAGGTCCGTGTCTCGAGCAGCCCTTGGAAGCAAATGGCGGCGCAGCACTGAAATTAGCAGCCCTTGGAAGCGAATGGCGGCGGAGCACCCGCTCGTGGCAACGTGTCTTGCACGTTTGCACTACAATGGCTGGCGGTACTTCTAAGCGCGAGTTTTATCGAGGGACTTTATTTACGCCATCTCCACAAGGGCGCAGCCATCTTTGAATGCCGTCACTTTTGGTATCCGTTAAAACATCGTTTTGATCTGCCCAGGCCGCTAGAAGGTGTTCACGAAAAACGCGTGATTGTCACATATTCTTGTTTTACATCACCTATATTTTCTCGCATATTCCAAGCTGAAATGTCTTATTATTATTTCGTCCAGTATACCCGATATGGAGCTCCACTGACTGAGAAGGAAAAGAAACGCAGAACGCATATTTAAAGGAACGGTGTCACCTGCTTACTGTCGCGCGCCCATATTTTGTTGCAGGTCAATTACCCTTCCCACAAAGCACTACACTATTAGCACTTTAGCAGAGAGGAGGCTGGAGAGAAGGCGAATGGAGAGGACGAAACCACCAACCGTAGCGAGCAGAGAACTTTGTGGGAGCGACTTGTCCTGCTATTCTAAACCTCCGGCAGAATATATAGCACGTCACAACGCTACATTGCGAAACCGAAGCAGTCAAGGCTTGACAAAACCGGATGACACGCAGGAATGAAACATTTTAAAGCGAAAGTCTTATATACGTTCCATATATGAGAAAAGGCGGCGTCGGCGTTGTGCTCGAAAGATGGCCATAAAAATACGCCATCAAGCACGCGCCCCTCAACGTCAATGCGGACGCGCCTCCGAAATAAAACATAAAGAAAAGCACAGCAACGCAGGTGCTTCGTGACGGAAGCCGTGGAGCCGGCGGGGGCGCCGCGCCACGGCAGTGGCGAGCGTGGTGTCACCGCCGGAGCGCCATGTGCAAAAGGAGGACGTGGCGCGCTCAGCACCCGGCGCGTCAGTTGCGCTTCGGACTTCTGCTCGATGCGTGCTTCGTGCGATGGATTGTGAGGCGACCCCGTCTACATCTGCGGCCTCGATATCGGCAGAGGCGTCTACATCTACGGCGGCTTCCGCAGGCAAACGTGGCCGCTTACGCGAATACGCCACAGCCGAGTGAGCAAGCCAAAGAATAGGCGAACACACACACCGAATACAAAACCGGCATAAACAATTTCAATAAGTGTAGAAACATTACTCGAAAATATTTCACCCGCGGGACTATCATGCTTTCGGATTTCTACACGTAAGCAGCTAGTCTCAAGGGTCTTCGGTGGGTTGTTATCCCACTACGGTGGTCGACCTTTTAGAACACAGAACAATAACAAACGAACAAAGAAAGTACGCGTCGAACATATCCAATCAAACAAACGGAATCTCCGATAAAACGCAACACGCGGGCCCATGCAAGGAATCCGACCGGCAGAACATAAATTTCCTTCTTACTTAAACACGCACACGCACACGCACACGCACGCACACGCACACGCACGCACGCACGCACGCACGCACGCACGCACGCACGCACGCACGCACGCACGCACGCACGCACGCACGCACGCACGCACGCACGCACGCACGCACGCACGCACGCACGCACGCACGCACGCACGCACGCACGCACGCACGCACGCACGCACGCACGCACGCACGCACGCACGCACGCACGCACGCACGCACGCACGCACGCACGCACGCACGCACGCACGCACGCACGCACACACACACACACACACACACACACACACACACACACACACACACACACACACACACACACACACACACACACACACACACACACACACACACACACACACACACACACACACACACACTATATATATACGTGCTTAACATTGACTGCGTAAAGCACGAAGTGCCTACGAGAGAAGAAAGAAAGGCATCAACACAGAGGGAATGATAGAACGTAGAGTAGAAGAAAGGCGTAAGCACGACGCAAGAAACAAGCAAGCACGACGGAACGCATTTTCCCGCAGCTTCACGCGACGGCAACGAGAGAAAATGTCGCCAGGGTTTGTTGACGGACGATGTGTTGCAGAAGCGAGTGACACAGATGGAATACGCGGGTCCGCCGCCTTCGTGCATACCGAAAGCGCGCGACCGGCTGATTCCGTAGGCGCGGAAAAGGACACGACCCTGCAAATTTGGGTTTATATTGCGTTGCACATAAGATCCAACCGCGGCCAATGCATCGTCACCGTCCGATTGCGGCATACAAGTGTCATGCTGTTGCCTGGCAGTCACGACCCTAAGGGCTCATTCACACTGGAAGCGGATCCGCGTTCGCAAAGCGGTTGCGAACGCGGTTGTATAAGGATTCAGTACAATTGCACGCGCACGCGATGACATCAAATGTGCGTGCAATTGCACTGGATCTTTATACAACCGCTTTCGTAACCGCTTCGCGAACGCGGATCCGCTTCCAGTGTGAATGGGGGGTTAAAGGGATACTGAACCAAGGAATTTAGTGTCCATAATAAGTCGGGCACGTTCTTTCCACGAGCCAGCAGCCGCCGGTGTGCGCGAGCACGCGCAACAAAAATGACGTTGAAGACCTCCATTCGCGGTTAAGATGACAGTGAAATGTATGGGCTTCGGGCCAAAGGAGGATAAAGACAAGTTTTTCATCTACACAGTGGTGTCCGGTGTAAAAGGTAAGCGATTAATTGGTCTAGCAAGCACGTAGCTTTCACTTTAGAGATGAAAAGCCTGTTTTTATTCTCCTGCTGGCGCGTGGAAAGAATGTGCGCCACTTATTATTGACACTAAATTCTTTGGTTCAGTATCCCTTTAAAGGGGTACGGAAAGAAAAATTTAAATATTCAAATTTCGTTCGGAAATGAGTCAAGCATGACGGATAATAACCGTAAATGATAATCGCACGTTTGTATTTTGAACGACCGGCTATATTTTTCGTTCCAAACGGTGCACTCGAGCAAGCGCTCGAAGAGAAGCGAGCGGAGAGCGCGATGCGTCATGGGATATCCGGCGCAAACAAAAAGAGAAAGAAAATATTCCCCGCATTCGTGACGTAGCAAGGCTGGCGTGGTTATGAGCTTTGCCCTTGGTGGCGTTGTCGGCGTTCGAAGTACCCGTTGGGTGACGAGGAGGAGGAAAACTTTATTCAAAAGCTCAGGTCCGAGCCGTCTTAATCGTCCGCACTGGAGGAGGAATCGTCTTGCGTGTGGCTGGCCCAAGGAGCCCGTAGTTTCCACAACACTGTCAGTTTAGGGCTGAACGGGGTGGGGAAAGCAACTTTCGCTCGAGTTTTGAGCGACGGGCTAATCTTCTAATCTCCACCATTCATTGTCTGGAAGGTAACCGAAAACATTTGTTGGCTGTCCTTTTTCAGGGCCTAAAACATCAAACGAAATATGCAAGAACACGACAGTTAAACTACGTTTTTCTTTGCTCATAATTTCATTCATCTGCCGTCCTGTTTTGCACATCGAGCTATCGAGCGAAGCACAAGCCATAGTTTCTTCGATCGCGTTGAAAAACAAAGCACATTAAAAAAAAAAGAAGAAGAATGTTTCGTGTGTTATCCATCACGCGCACCTAAGGGTGACTGGAAGTAGTCCTCAGTCACCGATACCTTTCTAAATAATCCCAGTGTCGCCACAACGGTTCGTCATATTCACAAATACGGTCGATATAGACACGACTGTTGCCCGCGGTCGTACTTTGCCCGAATACCACACCCGCGTCAGTCTTGCGGCCATTCGTTCTTTGCGCTTGGCGAATTAAGGCAACGACGAATAATTAAGTGGCGCTCCTTCATAAAACGAGATGGTTATGCGGCGGGGTCAGCGTTGCGTGCACAGCGCGCCCTTCGGTAAGGGAAGAAAAGTAACGAGCGGTGCTTGGGGCGGCACGACTTGACGATGACGGGGACATATACGACGATGAAGACGTGGAGATAGGCGCACCAGTGCGTCGTAGCATATCGGCTGGGTCCGGTCGAGCGTGGATGGCAAATTGTTACCGCAATGTCCCCGTGAACGGCTCAGCTGGACCCGAGATCCGCGTCACGGCCAAGGACGGAAAGAGACGGACGGTCGGCGGAAAGACCCTGAACTGCGATCAGCTCACGGTCTGTTTTCAAAATGTCGCCATTTTGATTGTATGTTTGTCTTTCGGTGCTGGATTGCCTGGGATGTTTTGTCCGCCCCCTAGTTCGTAGATCATCGACTTCCCGGTAGAGATGTTGACTTACAGCTTCCTGGTATTGTGTTGGGCAAACCTAGAGCTACTTCGTCAATTGAAACTCAATATAAACTCAATGTCTAATGAGTTTGATCATTAAAAACTCAATGTTGATTCCATTGAATTTACTCATTAGGAATGCAATTGAGACTGATCATAACAAACTCAATATCGATTCTATTGACTATAATCATCAGGAATGCAATTGAGTTTGATCATTAGAAACTCTATATCGATTCTAACGAATTTACTTATTAGGAATGCAATAGAGTTTGATCATAAGAAAGCCAATATCGATTCTATTGAATTTACTCATTAGGAAGGCAATAGAGTTCGGTCATAAGAAACTCAATATCGAATCTATAAAATTTACTCATTAGGAATGGAATTGAGTTTGGTCATAAGAAACTCATTATCGATCCTGTTGAATTTACTAATTAGGAATGCAATTGAGTTTGGTCATAAGAAACTCAATACCGATTGTATTGAATTTACTCATGAGGAATGCAATTGAGTTTACTCATTATGAACTCAAAATATAATATTTTGAATCGACTCATTAAGAATGCAATTGAGTTTGCTTACTTAGAACTCAATATCCATTAATTTAAATTTACTTATTAAGAATGCAATCGAGTTTCCTCATTATGAACTCAGTATCTATTCATTCGAATTTACTCATTATATATGGAAACAAGTTTTATCATCAAGAACATAACGTTGATTATTTTGAACTTATTACATTTGCAAATAAGTTTTATTATGAACAGCTCAATATTGGTCATTTTAAATGGGCTGTGCAACGATATTGTGTACGAACGCTTCTCGCTTTACACCAGCTGACTGGCACTACTGGGACCGAAGAATACTCGAGCGCAACGCCACTGACCAAGAAGCGTCTTCGTCGCGGCGGAAGTCTAAGGATAAAAGCGGAGCTTTTCTTTCAGTCTCTCCTTCGCAAATTTTAATGACGGAGCTGTGGGGACAATGCCAACAATGCGATCCCAAGGAGTGCGTCATCAATCCTTGCGATTTCCGCTGTGAGGATATTTAAATTCTGCTCATACAGGGGACACGAAGACTGCGTAGACATTCAATTTTGGATCGTGACAATCAACGCCTCGACATGCATTCGGGTAGTGGCTCGTGCCAGATCGCAGCAGAGACGGGAATAGCCTAACCTTAACAATGCGGGGAACCATGGTGGAACCTAACCTAACATAAACTAACCTCACCTAACCTAACCTCACCTAACCTAACCTAACCTAACCTAACCTGACCTAACCTGACCTGACCTGACCTGACCTGACCTGACCTGACCTGGCCTGACCTGACCTGAACTGACCTGACCTGAACTGACCTGAACTGACCTGACCTGACCTGACCTGACCTGACCTAACCTTACCTAACCTTACCTAACCTAAACCTAACCTAACCAACCTCAACGCGTGCCTATGTGACAAATATTGGCGGCATATATTCGCCTCCAGATCACGTTGTCTTTTTTTCTAACAGCGAGTTGAGGAAATGAACAACAATCGTTTTTTTAAATTTTTTTTTGCGGCTGCCATTGCGTGGTGAAGGAAACCAACCTGTGTTTCATAGGTCATATATGTCAAGGATTAATTCTAAGCTGTATTTATTGAAAGTAGAAAAATTGTTGCATCACCCATTTAAGTTTACTCATTAGATATATAGATGAGTTTTATCATTCATTACCTTGAGCTTAGTCACTGACATGCCCTTGAGTCATAATACTTGACAGACATTTCTTTGTCACCTCATTAGATATTCAACCGAGTTTTTGTCATTGAGTAAAGTTGACATCAGCTGGCTTGCACCATTTGCTGTTGAGGAGTCCAGCAAGGGCACAGCTGCAAATAACCATGAGTACACTTACTCTCAGCATAAACATATTTGCTCAGATTCATTTAATGGAATCCAAAACTTTTGACAACTTCGAGAGCGTAGGGTGCATTATAATAACTCTAAGGTCACTGACAAGGTGAGAACAACGGGGAGGAGCTTCACTTGTCTCCCTTCAAGCTTGAGTCTCCCCCTCGAAAACGCTACAACCTCTCGTGCATATCAAGCGCGCGCGCGCTGTCAAAACACGGTGGAATGCATGAAGGGCGTGCTCGCTTCATGTGTTCGCAAGACACGCCACGCCGTTTTCATTCTGTCAGTGACTGCATGGTGACATCATTGAGCCTATTATACTAGTCACCTCGTACGGAAAAGATGCCATAGAATATTTTAAAGCGAGAAACTACTGCGCCTCGTTTGTGCTGAGTGGTGCTATCCAGAGAAGCGATAACATACCGGCTAGGAATCGCTTTTGTGGATTACTGCACCGAACGATTATTGCTCGTATTAATGTTTCTTTATTAAGGGATAGAGTCCAATGACGTCGAAACACTGTTTATCATTTATGAAATTTCCAAGGGGGAAATAGCACACTGGGAACCTTAATAAATGCTGAGGTGGTCACCGACCTTTCATATGTAGTGGTGGGAGTAGTCAATGGGAGTACGATTAGTGTGTTGTGAGTGCTTAGTTATGACGTTTGTGTTCGTTTCCTTCAGGTTGCGTGCTTTAAGGAATTATACAAAAAGTTCTTAACGAGTTGCAAAGTTTTTTTGAAGGCAGTTGCAATAAATTTTATTGAAACACGTTTCCAAATTTTTATTGAAACTCAATTGCCAAAATTCTATTGAAACACTATTGCCAAAATTCTATTGAAATGCAATTGCTAAAAATTCAATAGACTACTTCCATAAATCCCTGCAAGCAACACTGCGCGCGTTGCACTCTGGGAACTAGTTGGCCAGGGAGGAAAGCGGCATGGTTTCGGTTTCGATCGACACGTCGAGGAGTGATCATACACAGGGCGTGAATTAAAAACAGCCGTCATGTTTCCTGGTCTTGAGCACATCGTTTCGGGTCTCTAAAACAACTTAAATGGCCAGACCTCGAAGCTTCAGCACAAGCCCGAACGATATGTAAAGCTTGTCTTGACACATGCTTGCTTATTTTTGTACTCGAGCCTTCCTCTTAGAGTTTCGAGGTACGAGGACGAGCCAGTGCTGGGAATCTCGACGCTGCGAAGCTCGGGGATCTTGCTTGTGTACGAGTCAACACGCTGTAACAACAAATAAGTTCGTGTACAGTGAGCTCGCAACTTTACATTAGTGTTGCTGGTCGGCAAGTTTGTTACTTGTTTTATGCGCCCACTGACGAAATTACCTTTTTTCAATTACTGTTTTTTTAATACTCCCGAGTACGCGAGGTAAACTGGGAGACGCCGTTAAAAACCTAAAATCGAACACTTCTTATCCCTTTATAGCTGTATATTGACCCGCAGCACAGCACGAAGTAAAGTCTTTACATGCTCGGATTCAACTAATTCAATATCGCATGAAGTTATCCTGCAATCATATAGGCACATTCACACATACCAACCGTTTTAAAGAAAGCAACAGTCGAGCACTTTCGTAAAGAATGTCGCACTATTCGGCGGACTCGCGTATACGCCGTGAACCCCTATGCGGTGCGCCAAATGAACTAAAGAGTTCCAAGCGCATTCGGCGGCTGCTAATGGCCATAAGATTTGTTATATGTTTGCTTTCTTCCTGACTGAGTATGCCGAGATAATTTCAGGACCACCGTTCAGACACGGTTCTGGGGTGTCGGGAAAGGCTCATCCAAAAAGGCTTCGCGAGGAGTAGGGGGCGCTTGTTAGGGACTCCGTCGTAGCGAGCCGATCTCGGTGTTTGCGAAAACTTATTCTCCAATCGGCATAAAAGTTTAGTGGGAGATACACGATGACACGAGGAAGACATCATAGTAACTTTTGTGCAGTAGTGAGGGCGAAGTTATTGCGTTTCCCTAAAAGTTCATGCGTCAACGTGGGCTCAACTGTGAGTATCCTGTGAGGATGAGGCTTATTTTTTGCTCATTGAAGTAACACGAAGAGGATGTTTGGAAAACAAAATACCTGTTTGGCTCAAAGTGATCAAATTTCAATCGTGGTTCACTGGTACTAGACAGGATTATTGAAAGTGAGCTCAATGATGCAATCGTCGGGCGAGAGGACGGAGTGACGTCTTAATACGTTTGCAAACGCAGACACAATATCCGGCATGTCGTGAACCAAGAAAAGTTCCCCAGTCTTCCTTCGCTCGAGAATGCTTACAGAGTATTGTACATTCGTGGGAAGTCGGACAATCGAAAACGCAAGCAGCGCATTCGGTCACGGCGTGGTATAGCATGAATTGAAGCTCTTCAAACAAAACCGAAACTGAGTGGCCAACTAGTTCCCAGAGTGTACTGCGTGGCGATTCGCTGCAATGAGGCGCTTCGAGTTTTGGAAGAAGTCTATTAAGACTCGGTGGCCAATATCCCGTGACGGTTGAATAGGAACTCATTTGAAAAAAGTCTATTGAGTTTCAGTTGAGACTGAATGAGGTGTATTGAGCGAATCCTTTACACTTTCAAATGAGACTAAATTCTTTTTTTTTTTTTTGTAAGAGAAACGCGTGCTCCTGTTTCCCGTCCATCGTCCAAATGACAGCCATTTTGATAGGCGCCAAGTTGCGAAGAGCCGCCCATCGTTGAAAGATTTACTTGTTGATGGTCATGAGACATTCTCAGGCGCTGAGCGGTCACCACTCGTTAATATATTGCTCTATCTAGGAAACCATGAGGGAGAAATTGATTCATTCTCTTTGACGTTCCCCGAATGAACGTAAAGAGCACATTCAGCAAACATTCCAGAGTAATACCTCACCACTCGGATGTGGCTCGCTATGGTATCTATTTTGGAGTCCTGTCACATAGGATGTGCGTTCCTCGAGTGTCAACCGGCATCAAGCGTGAATCCATTGTTGCAGGGAGTACCGGCGGAAAGAGATCCAAGGCTTCAACGAGCCGCGCAACACGGTGCAGTATTTCGACCGGAAGAGCTTCGTGTTCGAGCCGAGCATGTCGGCGGGCAGCGAAGAGGACACCGTCTACATCCTCAACGTGCCCGTGGTGGTACGTACATGTCGCGCTTCCCGTCTCCCCGAAAGCGACGTCGGTCGCCACAAAAGTATCTTCAAAGCAATTTGCTGATTTGCTGACTGACAGCGCAACCACGTATCTCTTGGTGTTGGGCTGTGGTCCACATCGTAGATACAACACTACGTTTGAGCCTTCCGGGTGGTACTTCAAATATTAATGAAGAAAGACGCAACACACTTCAGCGTTCCTTTATTTGTCGCTGTGATTAAAGTAACAAAAAGTTTAGAAAAGGGGGCAAACTAATAGCCTGTTCACACCCGTTCCGGAAATCCCCCGAGCAGCTTGGGGCGTCGTGCAGAGCGCATGCGCAGTGGGAACACCCAAGCTGCTTAGAAGACCCAATGTGTTGTGGCGCCCTTTTTTAGAACTCTTCTAAGTCTGAGAATGCTTATATTAAACTATGAAATTTCAGATTAACATCATGTGAACACTCCCCATTCCCCCCCCCCCCCCCCCCCCCAGCTCGCCCATACACTTCAAGCATTTTCTCCTCCAGTGTTCCTTCAAAGTTTCAGACTTTCCATCTCAAGACCGGCGTTAATTGACGTCTTCTCTCTCGTCTTCGGCAGGCAATCGCCGCCATGACGCGCAAGCACGTGCCAGCCGTGGCAGCCAAGCTTATCATGCCCATCGTGGACGCCATGATGCGTAAGCACAACCAGACCCTCGCCATGAAGCGCATGGCCAAGGAGATGCTGTTTGAAGGCTACGAGGTGGCCCTCATGAAGGACCTCATGCGCCTGGCCAAGGCCTTCTTGCCCAACCTGAACAACCCGCTCAAGAACAACACCTTTGGACTCTTCTACGGGGTCAGTACATCTACTAAGCATAAAAGTTGATGACCTAGTCGGTTAAACATCTCAAAAACAGTTGCCCCGAAACACAAGGAAAAACAAGTAGAAGTGTCCTTGTCCACTCGCGCTAACTGTTCTTGAGACAACTACTAATATACTGACCGATGTCACCAAGCGAACTGCGCAGGCGCGCGCATTCCGGAAGTGGTGCCGCCGTCATGCTTCTTGTAGTCATCCCTTCCCGGCTTCCCGGCTACATACGGCTGCGCGCACGTACATCACCATAGATTATCATTTGACACGCCCCGGTATCATGTTGATTGTCTTGCATGTTTTTACTCCATAAGATTGTGTTGTTTGTGATGCCTTACTTTCCTCAGCAAGGGCAGAAAAGCAGTTTCAGTCGTCTTATCGCTTTAGAATCGCTTTGTCGTCTGCTTCGTCGTCGTCTGCTTCTTCGTCTTCGTGAACGCGTAAGCCCACTGCCGTTCACGGGGTAGTCCCACTGCGGCCGCGGAAAAAACAAAACAAAAAAACAACGGCGCCACTACTCGACCATTCTGACTTCTCGGACGTCTCAATTACCTTACAAACAAGTGAACATCTAGTGCAATAGCAAAGAACAAGAAAATTCGAGGGACAATCGGCTCGGTGTAGCACCACGGAACAGCATCAAATGTGATGAAAAACTGAGCTTGGCGGTGCTCAGTCTTGTGCATAACGTTTAATCAGCCATCAAGTAAGAGGAGCTAAATAGACTTTCTCGGTCAGCGATAGTTTTCTAGAAGTTGTCTCATTCTGGTTGACAGCCTGTGCGACAGAGTACAGATGAACAGCGGGAGAAGCATGCACACAAAGAACTGACCTACAGAAAGGCCATGCCTGACGCGCCGTAATAATTGGCATCTATCAAAAAGAAGCAACCATGCCAGATACCTGAAAGCTTGGGGCGGAGATAATTTTTCGTGCACAGTTTCTATTCAGTTTTATTTTGTTTGCGCAAGATCCGAACGCTAACAGTTGCCCGACGGGAGAAGCTTTTTTTTCTGTGGTCTCGACTGGTGCTAATGCAGAATGGATCAGTAACACCAGTCTAATAGACCACCACAAAATCGATCAGGTTCGTTCGTTACATTTTTGGCGGTAAGTACGTGTTGCACTTCTAAATTGCATTATGTAATCTTTTCGCGTAGGTATGGAAAAAAAACAACTGAAGGCTGCTTCCGAAAAAGTTGTTTTATATCAAGTGGTGCATATCGGGAATCGCTGCTCTTTTTTAGTGATTGTCCTGATCGTTTGAAGCACAGTTGTGCTTGAAACATGTCGTCGCAATACCAGTTATACCCACCAAAATACTCCGAGGAAAGAATGTATTAAAAACGGCCTCCGCACAGCAGTGCGGAGGTCCTATTCGAGATAGATCAACGAATAGGCCGCTACGGAGCAAATGGTAAGAGAGATTCCAGCTTACGGAACACTTCGGCACGCTGCATGTCTCGTGCCCTGTAATCTTACATATTTAAGCTAACTTGCAATAATTGGATATAAATTATGAAGAAAATCGCGCAACAAATCGTAAAACGCTATTTTTCCTGCCGCTCTGTCCGGCTCTGTCGACCTTTCTTTGCCATGCTTCTTTCTTGCGGGAAGACATATTATCCGAGGCCTTTTTGCCTGGTGCTGTTATTATAGCTCCGTGGCATACATGTGAAGCCACCGATTGAAAACCATGAGTCAACGCCTGGCCAAAAGTCTCGTGCTAACCCGAAAATTTCCAAACGCCGGGCGTACAATGCGCGCCGACGCGGCCGGAAAACTGGGGAGAACTACAGGTACCAAAATGCACCGCGGTAGCGGTGGCGTCGCGCAACTCCTCGTGAGATCGGTCTATTATGGTGTTCGGAACGGGTTTCTCGGCACCTACAACCGCGTCATATAGGAGCCGGCACGTCACGGTGTCGGACGTCGCGATCCTGGCGGTTCGTAGTAGAGGTGTTGTCGAAAAAAAGTACTAGCGAACGCGAATACTGTTGTCGACACGCGGCGTCCCAACCCGTGTCTGCTTTTAGTCTCCACCGACCGTCTGACTGCAGAGGGACCTGCAGCAGAACAGACGTCTGCCACATTCAACTCCGCTCGTTTCCACCGCCAGGATCGCGACAGGCAACGACACGACACTTTCATGACGTCATCGGGCGGAAATCGAAGAACTTTTTCTTCGATGACACGGTAAGCGCACCAGTCGGAGGCGCACTCATGGCACCATAGTATACAACTGTCCACCTCACAGACACACACACAAAAAAAAAAAAAAAAAAATATATATATAAAAGTCCGGCTTCTTGCGGAGCATTACTAATTGGTAATTTCTTTCCTTGTGCGTTGAATTAAGAATATTTCGGCGCATTCAAGGTTATCTTTATGTGATTTCATCGAGACGGGCGCGTTTCGAACGCCAAAAACATCACTTCTTCCTTCGACAAGCAAATATTTTTTTAAGAACTACTTCCCGCATCGCACCAGTAAGGCGCGAAAATTCTGTTTGTGCTGGATGTGACAAAGAGTGTATATAAGGTACCTGGAAGTGGAACGCGTTGCCGACATCGGTGTATTTGGCGTCCTATATCGTCCATGCATCGGAGGTGGTTCCAAAGAGGCAACAAATTACTTCCCGAAAGCCGGTGTGTCGTAGTTGTCGAAGTCCCGATTCTGGCGGTTAGTCGCGAAACTTTTGTCGAAAAGGTACGAGCGAACTTCGGTGCTGCTTTCATCGCATCCCTTTCGTCGAATGCGCCAAGTGCTTGCCTCCAATAGCTTAGGAACACGATGAATTGATGGTCTACGGCGCTGATTCCCCGGTTCACGAACACTTAGGTGACACCTCGGGGCTCCTGCCCTGGACGTCCGTTTCCTCCGAGCAGGCAGATTTGGCGACATCCAGCTCCTCTCCGCTGTTATCCAGCCCCATGTTGCAAACACACTTAGAGACATACCTGTGAGTTACGTGTCCGGTTCCAGCTGTAGTTGAAACTGTTCATAAAAAGTGACCGCGTGGGTCACAGAGCCGCTGAAAGGTACACTCTAAAACCGGTCTCTCATAAAAAGCGCTGTCCCTCTGATTTTAGAGGGGACAACAATGCTTTCAGGGGGACAGCTCTTTTTAAGAGGGAAATTGAAAAATAAAATAGCAACATCTAGAGGGACACCAACATATTAAGAGAGACCAAGGAAACCCTTTCGTTGGTCCCTCTGAACAGGAAAGACCGACAGAAAGATTCACGCGTCTCCCTTCATATTAAGAGGGGACTGGTCCCTCTTAACTGGACCAATGTAGTTCGGTCAGGAGGAGAGGGGCAGGCGCACTAATCCACGGCAAAGAGTTCGGATGGTGCTGAGGCTTCGCGCCAATTCACGGAGAGCTGGAAACGGTCGTTGCCGGAGAGCCGCAAGCGTCATGCTGCTCGTTTGACTTCCTTCGGGTGAGTAATCCTGTCATATTGACGCTTTTGTTTTGGGTGCATTGCGGGTGGGAATAACGAGCCATCAATATTTTCACGCTGGCTGTGAGATGCACGACCTTTGCATGTAAAGAGAGAGTGTTCAGCTGCAGTCCGCGGACGCGGTCGCTTCCTGGATCTGCTCGTTCAGCTAAGGACAAAGCGTCGCTAATCGTTTGCCCTGCCGTGAGCCGCAGGGCTGTCTTCCGTACAAAACACTTTTAGCGGGCTAGGGTGTCCCATTGGTACGCGTATGTCCTAGGCTGGTGATATCAGACCATTTTCTGTCCGACGCTTTTGTCTACTTTTTAATATTGAACGCGCGTTCGTTCTTCTCCCAGCTCGAGCTGCTAGCTTTGGCACTGCTACGCCGGCATTTTATTACCGGCAATTTCCTTTTATTTTATCCGTGAGCGTACACTGTCGGCATCGGGTACTACAAAGGACGGCATCGCCCTCCCTAAGGCAAAGCCAACATAAAGGCACCCTAGCTGGAGCTGTCAGTGTTTGTAAGCTTGGCTCGCCGATTTGTTTCTCGGTGTGCACCCTAAATGCTTGAGGTTGACCGCCCGAGAGCGTTGATTGACGGAAACAATGTTGGCGATTTTGCGTTTGTTTGCCTTCAGAATTCATTACAGCAATTTACACTGCAACGTTATGTTGTAGACATCGTTAGCGTTGCAGTGATTATGAACTTTTTCTCAAGTGGGAGGCGAGCAAAAACCCATAATGTGTGTGTATGTATGTGAAAATGGGGGGGGGGGGGGGGTAGGTGGACGAACTTCTAATTCAAATCCCACAAAAAAAAAAGGAAAAGGTTTTTTCTCAGTTCGCGCGTTCGAGTTGCGTCGGCGTCGCGGCGTCTGCGGAAAGAGGGGAAGGGTGGAGCGGCGGCCCGAGAGTACATTTTTTTTTTTTTTTTTTACTTTTTTGTTCGTTATATTTTGACAGTCGCGCCGGCAAAGCTACTGTTTTTTTTTTTTTTTTTTTCGGCGTTGACCATGCTTTTGTTTTTGGAGGTTTTATTCATGCTCTTTGTTTTCTGTAGCTGGTTGAATATTTTTTTTTCTGTGTGGTACATCTGCAAAAAATATATAAACAAAACTTTTTTTTTTTTCTTAGGCGCTTTAGGGCTAGGTTGACTATGGGCGTTAAATGACTGACCGTTAAAAATCTTCTTTCAGAGTGAGGCAATTGCAACGAACGTTGGCATGAAGGAAATCAGACGGGGGTTCTGCTCGGATTGCTCGTGTAAAGAGCTCTACCAGGATCCCCTGCACGGTGGAACGCACCACCCTGAGTAATGAGTCTACTGCGGCCACTCGCACACGGCCCACAATGAACTCGGTAATTATGAACTTTTTGTATTCTGGTATGTAGGTAGGCTTGTATTCTGGTATGTAAGTAGGCTTATTTACGTTCTGTTGGCATATGCGTTGTTTCTGAAAAAAAGAATAAATAAATGACTTGCGCCGAAATGTCAACAGAAATATATATGTTTTTTATTTGATTATGTTGCTTTTTAAAACATGCATTAGATCTCTTCTGCAGCTTCGAGCCGCAAATGCAATCCCTGCTTTACAAAGCACATGGGACTTCTAATGTTCATCTACTACTAAATGCGTTTTCGTTTTGTTTTGTAATACAAAAACGATTCTCGTAAATTACTTAAAACAGCAGTCTATTCTCGTACCAAATATTAATAGTAGCGGAAGTTACGTCATAAGCTAATGTCACTCGCTTTTTTATCGTATACAGATTGGGTTCCGAATCTTTGAGCTGTTTGCACTTTATTCTCGCATTTCTTTCCTACCGACTGCTTGAAAACAGGTGAAAGCGCTTCATTACCTTCATTCTAATTCCCACTCTCTGTATCTAAAGGAAAACAATATGATCTTTCATTTGGCCAGGAGTTCTCTCATCACCTATGGTATGTGAAAAAGCGAATGCAAAAATAGAAATGTAAGTTTGACGCTGCCGCATTTTTTTTTTTTTTTTTTTAACAATTGCTGCTTGCAGGATGATTTTACCCCTGACGAAGAAGTTCCAGGACCCAAGACTTTCTTCGGTTCGGAGAAACGGATCGTTTCTGGGAGCCGGTCAGTTAAACTCTCCGCTAGCACGACTATGGAGGGGGCACTAGTCATGTGCTTATGGGTGTATTACATAACGGGACTCTCTTACCCTGTGGCATGTGAACAAACCTTTGGACTTCTCTAGGGTCTGCTCGTTGAAAATAAAGTGTTTCGATTCAGTTTATGTCAGAGAAGCTCAGACAATTGCTCATGGCCGTTCAAAAACAACATAAATTCTGAGCTTCTGCTGATGGCAAGAGACGCCGAATAATTTGTTTTTAATGCTATGAAGTAGGTAACTACGCTCTAAAAAAAGCACAGGAATCTACTTTCCGGAACAGCACTTGGAAAGTCAATCACCTTAACTCACGGAAGCTGCTCAGCGAATCACGATGCCGAAACATGATTAGACCACAAAACCCAGTCTGAGTTGTGACATTAAGCAATGCAAAACGTCACGCTTGTTGTGCTTAGTGTCGCAATTCATTTTTTTTTATAATATCATATGTTTCGGCATCTACATTCGCTGAGCTGCCTCCGAGAGTTATGCTGATTTTCTTTCCATGTGTTGTGCGGGAAAAAATGTATACTTATTTTTTTTTTATGTTACCCGCTAAAAAAAAAAAAAAAAAAATTTAACACGATTGTTATGTTTTTGTTTATGATAGGCAAAAGGAGTCACTTTGCAGCACGGAATTTTTTGTGTGATAGTTTCCGAGAAACGCCGATTTCTGGCGTCGTTCTAACGTCTTTTTTTATCCGTAAAAGCTACCAGAACATCGGTATAAAATTACTATTTTGATAAAGACATTTCAAAATATTTTCTTGTGTCATGGCAAATAAAACACGTGTTTACTCTTAATGATTGTCACTGTTTTATTTCAATTGTGTTACGCAGCACAGAATAACTTTGGTTAAACAATATCAGCGAAAGTGCGAGAACTATATCACTGCAGTGCAGCATGTCACCCGACAGTCCAAACACGAAGGAGCAGAAATTCTACGATACAATAAGAGAGATAACCTAAAGCCGGGGTCACGCTGCTTATACATCATACAAAATACATTCTACAGACATGTTCCGATACGAGTCACCGCGACATCCGTGCTTTGTATGCCACGTGACAAAGCAACCCCTTGATTTGGTTGCCTCGTGGCGTACGAGGCACGGATGTCGCGGCGACTCGTTCCGGAACATGTCTGCAGAATGTATTTTGTATGATGTATAAGCAGCGTGACCCCGACTTAAGGGGGACTATACTCCTGCATATTAAGCGGGCCACCGTCCCTCCGAATTTAAGGGGGAAAATATCTCAAAAATGTCTCTCTTACAAAGTGGGACTGACCTCGAATTTAAGGGAGACGCCTTACCGCTTACTTTAAGAGGGGTGGTGTCTCACTTAATTAAGAGGGAGCATCCCCATGTAATATTAAGAGGTCTGTCGCCCCCCTTAAATTTAAGTGGGAAAAAATCGAAGAAATGTCCCTCTTACTAAGTGGGACCGGGCTTAGAGTGTAGGTCTTCCCCCTTTTTGCTACTTCGTCATTCAAGAAATAAAAATAAAGTATTTGAAGTAAATTACTAAATACCACAATAAAAATGTAATTTAGAGTTACTAAGTTATTCAAAAGTCATTTGAGTAACAGGGTGTAGTTGAGCTTGTTGGTGCATATTGCTAGATATGGCCAGCTGAACTTAGGAAAATAGAATTTCTCTCTCCAATTCTATTTTCCTAAGTTCAGCTGGCCATATCTAGCAATAGTCACTTGAGTAGAGTGGTTTCAAGTTAAATTTACCTCAGTAGGGTAGTTGAATTACGTACAAGTCTGGTTAAGACGAGCCCTTGTGATGCGTACAAGCAAAATGTATTTTAGCAACGTACAATGTAAAACAAAAACACACCCAAAATTTGTTTTTGTTTTTGGTGAATCCCTGCTGCGGTCACTACATACTTAGTCTAAGATGCCACGTGGCGTCAAACTATAACAAATAGCATAGTTTTTAGCAACGATACCAATATAGTTATTATATTACCTGATTACAATGTTTTCAGAAAATAAGACAACCAACTGAGAATCCAGGAGCGTATCAAGTCAACAATCTAGCCATCGGAAAAACAGACACACACACAAAAAAAATCGACACGCTTCGTCGGACGAGTTTACAGAAATGGGCGCGTGTAACGACGTAATAGGTCACATAAGAAAAAATCAAGGAAGCAGACAATGCCCACGTAAACGATAAAAAAAAAACAAAAAAAAACGCCGCTACGGCGCAATAAAAATCCTATTAAATAGTATGCAGAAAAAAAGAAACACGGACGAGACAATCTTGCGCTTTTGGAAACGAATTATTCATACAGTTCTCGGGAATCCGTGAAGGTCGCAGTCAGAGCTTATTACCGGCGGCCCATTTGCAAGACGTTCGCAAGCAGCCTCCGCGCTTCGAGAGCTAGTCTGGCCACCGTGGACGGAAAACTCTTTGTTTGGGCGCCAGTCAGGAAACCTTGGGTACGCCTCAACAATGCTTGAACTATCAGACGATCTGCACACGCCGGTACCAAGATGGCGGCGCCCAGGGGCCGTGCACTTACAGACGTCTACTCCAATACAATCTAGAAGACGGTGTTCGCGCATTTCCCCTTCAAACGTCATCACTGTAGGGGATTCACGCAGCGTGACGTTGCTTGCGTCTGTATCACCGCCAGCGCGCTTCGCGACGTCAGCCCACGGTGACGCCACGCCGGACGCGTCTATCGCTTTGCGGTGCACAAGCAGAACGCGCGATAAGGGATGTAATTGAAAACACTTTTTCTTTCAGTGCTACTACAATCTGTCGTGGCCTTGTAGGGCTGCTGCTGACAAAACGGGCTTCACTTATAAACCTTTCTTTCTTCTTTTTTTTTTTTCCCCACGGATTCGACGGCCGCGAAACGAGAAAGTCGTCAAAAAGAGCGACTCAACGGACGATTTTGTTTCCTTGGCCACGTGCCGGCGTTCAGATCAAGAATAATAATAACAAAAAAGAAAGGACCTTGTAAAAGGCGATTGGCTTTCGCTTTTCTTTTTCCCGCGTATGTTGCAGGTCCGGGAATATCCTGGAGGCGAGTACTCCCCGCCGAAGCTATCGAAACGTTCACCTTGTTTTCCGGTAGTTAATGTGCCTTTCTGCATATGGCGCGTGCCAACGAATTTCCTCTAGTAAGCGATTCGTTGTCACGTACCTCACGGTCGGAGAGCTGCGTGAACAAAAATAACTCTCTAAGCTGAACAAATTGAGGGCGGGGGGGGGGGGGGGGGGGGGGGGGGGCTACGGACAGGCAGCTGTTCTAAGCTGTTCCAGGAGGCCAGCGAGCGGCGACACGTGTGTAAAACGAGACTTTGGAAAAGAAGTTTGTTCAGCGATGTGGATGCGGAAAGTCTGACCTTATTTGGTTCCCACGTGTGACAGCCTTATTCACCCCAGACTTCGGCGTATTGTCGTTTGTCTCCCTTGAACGTTTGAAGCAAAAACAAAACCAAAATGCCCGAATCCTAATGAGAAAGAGAAGTAGAACGTCGTTCAGTACACTAGCCCACATATTTCAGAAGGAATACATGTTCGAGAGCCACTGTTTAGAGGTCAGGGCTATAGACCGTTTTCCCCCAAGCATGGCCCTTTTGTTGGAGAAACACTAAGTGCCATAGCCTCCTCTATACTCACAGAGCCTAACAGTTCGATGACGGAGCCATAGAGTGCCCGGTTGGAGATTTGGAGCGCGAGGATCTGGTAGCACAGAGCATTTCTCGGGGAGTCTGGTATTCAGCGCACAGCTTTTGCAGCGGCGAGGACCCGAAACGTGGTTTTCAAACCCGACGAGAAAAGAAGCGGTTGCCGGAGGAACGCGAGAAGCACGAGCGGACATTCCATCGCTCGGGACAAGTGTGTTTCGGCGTCTCGCCGCAGCGGGGCGCCCGTTACATGACTCTTGTCTGCCGCTCTACCTCTTCACTGTCGGCGGCCGCGTCACGTGGCGATCTGCCAGGCTTTGTCAGTAAAGAGGAGGCTACAGAAGCACACGTGTTGTGTGTTTGTTTAGAGAACGAGATGCTAAATTCAAGCGCGCTCTAAGCGCAAAAGTCGCCGGCGGCCTTTTGAGTTTGCCACTGTCTATTCCTGTTTATCGCCACTGCATTAAAATAATCTATTTTACTTGCGGCCAATTTATTCATCACTCGTCTGAGCTTATAAGACCTTCCTCTGTCAGTGAACTTGACGATGTCCTTTAGCTTCAGAAATTGTCTTAGGTGCGCCAACGTTTTACTAATATCGAGTAAGGATACTTAGGCTTCCGCTAAACTCCTATAATCGAAACGTCCATTTCCGTTGAACTTTGGAATAAAATGAGGCTTCAACGAAGGCAATCGCCCCATAAATTTGGCGGAAAGACCTTCCCCACTGAATCTAGCAAAAAGAAACACTCCGTACGTGACCTGACATATATGTCCGTGACGTTACGTTTGACCCTGACGTTGCATCTGTCCCTGACATTACATATTTTAGTGACGTTACATCTCTTTTCAACTTCTTGCCCCCTGCCAATAAAATGTTTTCTTCGTTAGAAACCTAACCTGAATCAGGGCAGCTGTAGTACCGGTCACAGCCTTTGAGGTTCAGTCAACAACACCGACGAGAATAGTCGAGGCGTACGCCGTGTCCTTCTCTTCCTTCGTGTGATGTCATCACGGGCGGACGGCGCCAACTCGGCGATTGAACCCGAATTCGACGCCGAGCGTCTTTCAACGCGCTGATTGGACACGAGGGGTTCAGCCGAGCTCTGACGCAGCGCTCGTGACCAATCCGCGTCCGCGCTCGATCTCGCTGCGATGTCGAAGGTCGAGTGCGCAAGTTTTTATTATTCTAAGGGATGTTGATTCGGTGCACAAGTCTGGCATCCATCTTAATATATAATTGTGCTCCGATATTTTTTTTTCTTAAGTTCTTGTTCATTGGTTATTTGTTTTTGTTTCTGCAGAAGAACAACAGTCACGACGGGCTGTACTCGGTGTACACGGGGGTGGACGATTCGTCCAAGTTCGCCAAGCTGGAAGAGTGGAACAACCACAAGTAAGGCGACAGTGAACCTCTCACGTGATCGCTCAGCGTGTGTGTGTATGTTTGCGCGCGCATGTGTGTATGTGTGAGCGTGTGTGTGTGTGTGTGTGAATTTAAAACTGTCCCACACAGAAAAAAAAAACACGAAACCATAACGGCGAAAATGTCTTAACAGCGCGGCCACACCTTCAGATAGCGGCCTGGTAATTCCCAAGGTGGTCGGAGGAAAAAAAATTGGCAGCGATTTATCATTTCTTTAGTTTTAACGATTGTTTAAATTTGTTTCGAAAGTATTAAACGTGACATGGCATTGTAGTGTCACGTGACCCGATGCCATGGGACGTGGTCACGTGACCGTCACGTCACGTCTCCGCGTAATGTTACCTAGCGTCACGTCACGTAACCCGACGTCTCGAGAAAAGAAACTAACAGGAAGAATTGGAAAGAAACAGTCTAGCAAACCTCCAGACTAAGAAAGATCAAAACAGAAAAGGAGATTGGACTAGAGTTGAGGTTCCAAAAAAAAAAAAAGATGTATTAAACTAAACTCGCCATCCGAACAATGAAGACATCAGACGCCTGCTCTCCATCTGAAAAGCGGGTACACGTTACAAGGTCTTCTCATTCAAACTTCCTATTCAAAAGCTTCGAGACCCCACTAAGGTTGGTGACAGGATAAAAGTACAGGAGAAGCACTTTTCGCTTCTTGAGAGGAGGCGACGTGGACTTTAAACCTGTCACCCCAACTGCAGTAATATTTAGCGGCGAAATTGATGTTACGTGACGTGACGTCATGTGACCTCACGTAATCACGTGCCAGCAGGACTTGAAGGCGTGACATCAATTTTCCCGCTAAATTTAGCGGGAAAGTTAATGTCACGTGAGCTCACCTCATCTCTTTTTAAAGCATTCCATGTTTTCAAAAAAATATCCCCTTGCAATGTGCTCATCCTGACATATCTTCTTTTTTTAAATATATATCGAATTAGTCCTGTCATTACCATCTACCAAGTGCAACCAACTCAGCTTGACAAAATAGCCTTGCCGCGCCCAAATTCGTACCGCGTGGCTTGGAGGTTCACGCGACCTTCGTTTTTTCATTTTCTTTTCGCCTCCTTTCCAGGCAGTTGCCGTTCTGGAAGGGACCCACTTGCAACATGATCAACGGAACCGGTGAGCAGAAGCGAAACCCCAAGAAACACAAACTCTCGCAATAATATTATTAATAATAAGAAAAACAAAAAGGCTGCACGGTTTCCTAAGGGCGCAACCGCCTTCTTATCGGTCGCATTGGTTTGTCAGATGGAATCCAGCTCGCGATCGAGGTCGCAACAACGCACGCTGAGCGAAAGCGAAGTCGCGGGGAGTTCGAAGAGAAAGTCGTTGGCTGGAGGTCGCCCGTAAAAGGGAGGGCCCCCGGATAAAATTCACGCTTGGCGTTCCTTACAACTTGTACTGACAACTAGGGAGCCTTCATGTGCGCTTTGCTAGGGTGATGCCGCCCTTTGTAATACCACTCGCCGACAAACCAGCAGCCATTTTGTTCCTCGGCAATAATCCGTGGGGCTTATAACCCTCCCGGAAACAAGCACCTTATCTCAGAAGTTCGGAGCAGCGTTGTGGAACCCACGGAGGGAGGATTAGCATTTTCCCCCTCGGATGGGATTACCGATGGACAGAAAGGCCACTTTCCGGCGCACGGGGAAACAATGAGAGAAACAAAATGGCGGTAGAAGAGGGTGTGGGAAAGGGAAACAGGCAGTTGGCATCACTCTATGCGAAGCGCACATGAAGGCACTCTACTGACAACCATTGTGGCGCGAACGCCCAAGACAGGTGCCACGAGCGAGCGAGTGCTTCGCCGTAAGGAGCCCCAAATGGGCGTCCTGGTATCTCAGCTGTAGATGAGAAATTTTCGCTAGTGCTGTACTACTGGTATCCCGAAGTCTGGCGTGCACCCAGTGTTGTACGCGTGACTGAAAAAAAAAAAAAAGAAGTCGCTTATAACAATTACAATTACTTTATTCAAAAATGTAACTGATTACAGTTATCAATTAATGCATCACAAAAGTGACTGAAAAATGACCAGAAAGTAATTGATTACTCTTCACAGTACTTTCCTTACAATTTTTATTACGAATTAGAAAAAAATACATGCATGTATGTTTGAACAAATAATTAGGAGCTACCGAAGCCTAGTTGAAGATTTTCCATTTTCTAACTCCAGAGAGATCACGTGACCTTCTTCGCGGTCGCTTTGAGAACAAAATCAGCTATTGCTAATAGAATTCGTCACTTTCCTCAGTAGTAGAGATAGACGTCCTATTCTTTCTGGTATCGTGGTATCTTTTTTCAGTTGTTTAGGGATAAAAAAAGTGTCCAACGTCGGTGCAACGTAGACGAGTGACGCACGAGCAGATACAGAGTGATTTTTTTTACGTAAAAATTTTAATTTAATGATAGTAACAAAAAATAGTCATTGAGTCACCAGCGAACGTTACCGCAAAAACAAAAACTTTCAGTCGTTCCACTCTGCTGAAGAAGGAAGCAAAGCTGTACTATGGTGGAATAAGTAATTGGCGACGTGCGCGACCGAAAGCGTCGCTGTGGTCGGCCTTCCACGATTGGCCCAAAAGCTGACTATGACGTTGGAAAGGGTATACCATCGACGGAAATAAGAGGAATGAAAGAACTTTAATTTCGACGGTGTTGGCAGTGTTGCTTTGAGAGCGCAATGATTTCAGGCTTCCATCATGCTATTTACAAACACCATCGAACTTGTTGTTCGCAAGGTAATGACGTCACAAGGGGGAACCATAGGAGGGCGCCACCAAAACATCTCGCCGCAAGTCGGCAAGCCAGAGTGGAATGGCTCAGGAAGGGCTCGAAAGGTTGCGCCATCTATGAGCGACGGCGGCAAGCAGACAACCGGCAAACACAACACTCTGGACAGCTACCGCCATCTATGAGCGACGGCGGCAACCAGAGTGTTGTGTCGACATTTCTGTGCGGACGGACACGATCCTAGGAAAACTAGCCCTTAAAGGGCCCATGAAACGATTTTCGGGTTGGGATAAATCATTTTAGATTGGGATTTTACTAATAGCACATCGTTCAGTGGACCAAAAGAAAAAAGGTAGAAGGTCAAAAGCCCGATTTTCAGTGCGAAAATTTGAAAACAGAGCGGACTATTTCGTACCTCCTCCCCTTCGCAACCTCTCTGCCTTTTCACTGTGATACATCCGCGGTCCCAAAAGCGCATCATCGGGTCCAAACTGACGTCACACGCAACCGGACCTCACTTAATCCCTTCACCCCTAAGCTGACATTGTGCTGGAAACTACGCGCTTGCCGCACCAATCAGCCGCCTCCGTTTCATCACTTGACTTCATTCTCTGCAGCCACATTTGCCATGCTCACGTGGCAAGTGTGCCTGGCCCAATGAGCACGTAGCTTCCACAGCACTGTCAGCTTCGGGATGAACGGGGTGGGGAAAGCAACTTTTGTCTGAATTTTGAACGACCGGCTAATCTTCTAGGGGAACAATGGCTCTGTCCGGCTACACAAACCAGATTCCGAGCGAGAGGGGCCTCCCTTCTTTTCGTCTTCTTGAACTGTTTGGTGGAATGGGCGATTTATGAGTTGAGGAGGAAAACTAAACAGGAAAAAGTTGGAAAAGCGTTTCATGACCCCTTTAAGAGCTCCGCTGTAAAAAGTAATTAAAGCGCTAAAAATTTACAATAAAATGTAATTGATTATAAGTAATCAGTTACTTGTAAGTTGTTACGCTGAAGTCTGCGTGCACTACGCAGTTGTGATGCACGTCCGCACGCCGGTACGATGTTCATTCAGATCGAAACGAGCAAACCCATGCAGGATTCCTGGGTTTCTGCAGCTCGAGCACTGGGAGCGTTTGCCTATCATTTGACACTTTTTATGTGCATCTTTCTGTGCATTTAAATAAAAGAAACATCATCGAGCGAGGAAGATTTATATCAGGCTTGAACGCGGACAGAAAGTAGTTGCTCTTCTGAGCAAATCGAAGCGTTGAGCTTGATTTCTACCTTACACTTCGTTCGTCAGTCGCGCAACATCCTACTGCGAGCAAATCAGAACGCGAAATAAAAATGAAATAAAGCTTCTAACGAGCTAGAAATCCAAATATTTGGTTTCAGTATGACTGTGTTTACGTCAATAAACAGTTGCTAATTATACTGTACTTTAGGTTACAATAACTCTTTTTTTCACGTTGTTTTTGGTGATAGAAAAAATGATAGATCAAACTGGCCATGTTTAAACATCAATCCCTATTTTCTAGCTACATTGATTGAAATAAAATAAATATTATTTAAACGAAATACATCTTATCTAATTAAATTTTTTTAAATAAAGAATTATTTTCGAGACTCTTCTTGCATCAGAAACACAAATATATCGAACACCCAAGTCCCACCAAAGCGACAATCAGAAAAAAAAAAAAAAAAACCGACAACGGCAAGCCTTAATTACATGCAGCATGCACACGAAGATAGCTTTTAATGCTTCGCAATCACTCGTGCTTACTTCAAAAGGAGGCTTGGAGCGTAAGCTCATCTGATTCTCTCACAGGGGTTGTGATGGTATCAGAACACCAAGCTCTAAACGGCTGATTCAAATAAAGAAAAAAAAAAAGGGGGGGGGGGTAGATTTTAAGTCATCTAGCATTGAGGTCTACCCACTAAGCTTTCAGTCAAAGCCAATGAGAACTCGGTATCGTTCTGACGTCACCGCAACCCCTGCGCAAGAGACAGGCGACTTGCTCTCCGTATAGGCTGCTAAGACCGGCAGTCTTGATGGTGCGGAATGCAAGTAGCAAAAGTACCGTGGAAGCTCGCCGTCAGTACCTGCTTGGCAGTCGCGCACGCAGCTATGGCCGCCAGTGAATACTCCCCATAAGCCTGCCAAAGGTACATTCGCGTCTGTGTTGCACGACCTCTAGGCTTTGTTGCTGTCAGCTGTTTCTGTTTTGTCGATATGGTGGGAATCGGGCATAAGTGACGCGCTGTCAGTTTTGTCAACGCGGTCTCGTAATGCCCGTGTCCCACTAGAGCGACAGACAGAGACAAAAGACAGCGACAAGCCTCAAACCCATGCAGCATGCTCGCGAGGTAGCTTTGGCAGGCGTTTAGTCGTTCGGTGCTCGTGAAGTAAGCACGAGCGATTGCAAGCCTGTCAAAGCCACCCTAGCGTGCATGATGCTCGTGTTTGAGCATAGCCTCCTTTAATCTACAAAGCCTCTCAAATTCCGAAAGACTCTGGTTTTAGGCTTGTCGTTGTATTTTGTTTCTGTATGTCGCTCTAGTGGGACACGGGCATAACGGTTAGATTTTCAAGCCGAAATAGCACCAGACTGTGGGCAAACAAGTCCGCGTTTGCCCAAATCACGACTGCGCGTGCGCAAGAACCAGATCCACGTCGAGCAATGCATTTACACATGTGCTGCGTCGATAGCAGCCTCACCGCGGCTGCATGATGAAACAGCCGCGTGTTGGCGTATGGAGCATGGCACCTGTCGCGCGGATCGGTATCACAATGGCTGACGATGAATCGTGGAGCGCGTGTTCCATAAAGCGTACAAACAGCAGACACATTCAGGTCCACATAAAAACAACAGCTTGTTCGAGTGACCCAGTCAAATCGACCTGTTGCAGAACGTGGAGTGCCCTATGCAACGCCGAAAAGAGTTCTGGGAAATGGCTGTATATAGAACCGGCTGTAGCAGACAACGGAGGCAGCGGAGGCGAGCGGCCAATGGCAGGCGGACAACTGCTCTACTTTCTCTCAGTTTCGCTCTCTCCAGTGTCGCGTAGTAGATGCTGCGGCAGAAGCAAGGATGAGCATACAGGGCGTTCCCATAAATCACGCACTGCTTTTTAAGATTATTTGCATACTGGTCTGTTGTGCGCTGTACCGCTTCTTCACAAACATTCACTTTTATTGCACGTTCGCAAAGTTCAAGGTTGAAGAAGGTTGCTAACGCTAAAGTCTACGAGCTTTGTTTGTTGGCTGTATGTTTATAGTTTGCACGACGTGGGCTGCTGAAGTCTATAACCCGTGTTGATATACAAACAGTACACTCTCAGAAAAAAAGGTGTATTATTACGCCCCTTGTCCCATATAATACACCCCAAAACTTCAATTCGACGCACAGCGCCCCCTAATCGAACAGGCGGCCCCAAAGTTTACGAGGGGCTTGATAGCCGTGTGGTACAACTTATTAAAATAGCTGATGTACGTATTATTGACTACAAAGAAGACTATCGGAGTTTTCTTGGCCGTACTGCAAAAGCTCCGTGTTTTCTTTCTTTGGTATTTGATACGTACTTTAGCAATTTAAAAAGTTATATTGCATCGTTATCAAACCTCTCGTAAAATTTGGGGCCGTCTGTTCGACTATAGGGCGCTGTACGTCGCAGTGAAGTTTTGGGGTGTATTATATGGGACAAAAGGGTGTAAGGTGATACCCTTTTTTTTAGACTTGCGAACAATTGCGGTTGATTGGTAAGCAGTTTCTTCCGATCCCCGGCAGATGGAGGTCAGTTCGCGCCGTTCGTCTCCAAGGATTCCGAGCTGTACGTGTTTGCGACGGATCTCTGCAGGTACGTGGTTCGGCTCACGTCTGTTACGCGAAGTGCGCTAGTATTCAAGCAACACCTAGAACGCGGTTTCCTAACTAATTTCAACTTCAACTGAGGAAAAGATAAAGAGGAGAATGTGGGCCCCGCGTTTTAACTCTCCACGCCCTCACGATGCTGTCACATCATGTCTGAAGCAAGAACCGTGTCTTTTAATGAGGTTTGAGCGGCGTGACTGCTGCATAAGAGGTGTTGGTTCTACTACCTCTATCTCTCTCGGTATCTTCAGTGTCACGTGACCTACAAGACATTCCCATAAATCATTGCATGCGGCCGTTTGGTTTATTTTTTGGCAACTAGTCTGTCGGTGTTTAATCTGCCCAGGTCGATGCGCTTCAACTACGAGAGGGACACCGAGGTGCACGGCCTGAAAACGATGCGGTTCACGCCGCCGGCGACCCTGTTCGCGTCGGCCGACGAGGACGAGAACAACCGCTGCTTCTGCACCACGTCGACGTGCCCCAGGAGCGGCGTCGTGTACGTGTCCACCTGCCAGAAGGGCGCCCCCATCGTGCTCTCGTCGCCGCACTTCTACCTGGGCGACAACGAGTACGTGAACGGCGTCGCCGGGCTCAGTCCCGTCAAGGAGCAGCACGAGACCTTCCTCGACATCCATCCCGTAAGTGCCACCCCTGCAGGTATACCGTCGTCGCCAGCTCATACATTGTGCAAAAGACAGGGTATTCGCACTGCAGATACGATGACGAAAGCATCTGCGGACACGTTTCAAGCGCCTCTCAAGCACGTGTATCCGTAGCCTCCTCTATACTCACAAAGCCTGGCAGTTTGACGACGAAGCCATAGAGTGCCCGGTCGCAGATTTTGAGCCCGAGGATCTGCTAGCACAGAGCATCAAAGAGCCATTTCTCGGGGAGCCTGGACGTCAGCGCACAGCTTTTGCAGCGGCGAGGACCCGAAACAGACTTGTTCGCTCGGGAGAAGTGTGTTTCGGCGTCTCGCTGCAGCGGGGCGCCAGTCACGTGGCTCTCATCTGATCCGTTGTCTGCCGCTCCACCTTTTCCATTTCGGCGGCCACTTCTCGTGGCGATCCGCCAGGCTTTGTCAGTATATAAGATGCTATGGTTTGTCTCATACATGTGACATGTCTCCGACAGTCTTTGATGACCTATGTCAAAGCGACCGTCGCACCATGAAAGAGACACGCCTCGGACACTGTCTGCAGGCTGTCTTTTTTACGATATATCAGCGGTGTGGAGCGCGACTTTAGAGCAACTACAGTCCGCGACAAAGCAAAACGACATCGCCTTAGTTTTAAGACACCGCATCCAAAACTCAGGAAGCCGCATTTTTTCACTAAGCATAAAGCCCAAAAATGGCGCCGTCCACAAAGATGTCTTCGAATGGTGTGCCGATGCTGTAAGCGTAGCCTTTATGAGGGTCTGTAATCCTCGCCAGCTAAACTGACGATCAACAAAGCTCGCGGACATTCCAGCTGTCCCTTACTGGGGACAGCTGGACACCCTCCACTTTAAACGTTGCTCCACGCACCGTCTCTCGTTAAATCGTCCAACTCACCAGTTTTGTGTAACGTGTCACGCTTCTCTAGGGCCTTTTTTTACCCATCTTTTAACTTTTGGCGACTACTTCGATGGTCAAGGTTACCTACATTTTGTTTCGCAAATGGCGTACCACGGTGTCATTAAGAGCATGCATTGCATAAGCGCTCGCGCGCTATAAGACTCTTTCTGAAGCAGTGCTCTCGCTTCCGTAGCCCTCGGAGCACTTGAGCTACACTCCGCGGGACTCTCCTGATAGGCAGTGGTATACGTTTTAGAGCAATACAGTAGTGGTATACATTAGTGGTATACGTTTTAGAACACTACAGTACTGTGCTTCGGCGTGACTTGGCAAAGGACGTAAGCCGCGTCACACGCGGGTCGATTGTAGAGCGAGCGTGATAAGCGCGTGACTGCTCTCCAAAGGAAGAGTACACCGACGGTACCAGGTCACATGCCTAGCTTTTTTGCTGTGATTGGCTCGCTGTGGCCGCAGCTTTTGCCAATCGCCAAGTTATATGCTCGAATGGAGTATCGAACTAGAACTTTTAATCTTCCATCAGAAATTGCACAGACGTTTGTTGCGTCAGAAATTTTGATCCATGCGTCACGAAATCATAAGAAAGTTTTGTGCTCGAAAGTTCCTTTCACCTTCTTCCTCAGCTCACGGGTCTGGTGCTAAGGGCATCAAAGAGACTACAGATCAACATCGATCTCAAGAATTACGACAAGCTGCAGTGAGTAAAAACCATTAAATTAAATTAAAAATCATTAAATGGGGAACTATTTTAATAAAAAAATAGCATATTTGGAGTTTAGAAAACTCACGCCTAACACTTGCCGCTCCACCTTCCAGCAGCCTCCCCATATCCTCGCGCTTTTCATACTTTCACAAAAAGATTTATACACGATGATTTTATTTCGCCTTGCTGGAAATTCCTGAACAATTGCAACACATTTTTGGTCGGTTTTCATTTCATAGCTCTTGTTTAGCGATAAAACATAAGCGTAAAAAATACCAAAATATTCAACGTTTTGAACTGATTTTGATGTGAAACCAAAACTTATATAGTTACGAGATTTATACAATTCAGTCATGAAATTAGATGACGAAGATAATGAGACGTGACAATTGTTTTGGCAATAGATGCAGTTGAATCAGCGCAGCAGGCAAGTCTGGTATCAAACTTCCTGAAACGCTTTTCCATGCTACCATTATTACGTGAACCTTGCATGTCTTCGCAAACCAAATCGGCCGATATAAATACCGTGAAATTTTTGATTGACGTATCCACTGCCTGCTTCAACAGCCAGAAAGGTGTTTCTTTTTATGATGTCCCCGATTTTTGTTGATGGGGATTGAATCAATAATTTGAAAATTATCATCAACGATAAAGTCAAACATTCACATTTTTTTTTGTTGCTCGTTTCAGACTGCTGAAAAATGTCGAAGACACCGTGTTTCCAGTGGCATGGATTGAAGAGGTATCTATACAGCGTATTTCGACGCGACCGCGACATCTACATAGTGTCCCAAAAGTTTTAGCTTTTTTTTTTTTTTACCGCAAAAATAATTAATGCATTGGCGAATGCTCATCCTCCACCCTAATGTAGTCCCATCAGGTATTACAATCATGTAATACCCGATCCGCCGGGGAGACGGGGGTGGCACCCACGTAACCCCTACCGCTGTATCTGTTCTGAAAGCCGAAATAGAAGTCACGTGCAGTTCCTCGAGTGGCCGCTGCGGGAGAAATGGTGGCGTTGTGTTCGTCATTAGCTCGGTGTTCGGAGACAGATTGAGGCCGCTTTTTCAAAGCTGTCTCTATGGGAGTTTCCCAACTGAGTGTTTTAGTGACGTTGAGCGCTGGCTTCCATGTCATGCTGGTACGGAGGCTGCGATCGTTATAAAGTCAGCTCCAACCCTTAAACATGCCCCCTCATACCATATTTGACGCTACGATTGCGTGTAGACACCTCCCCCTGCGATCCGAAACAGCAAGTACGTCGCTGACGCTGGCAATCGGGTATGAAGCAAGCGCCGCCATCTTCTCCGCGCCTTTGCGGTAGTAGTAAAAAGGTAGTAAAGGTCAGAAAAAAGTAGCAATGGCTGCATCTGCTAACTTTTTACTACCTATTGCGCGTTTGAGGTAGTAAATTGTTAGTGAAAGGTAGTAACGCTCAGAAGGGGGTAGTAACTGCTGCAGTTACTAGCTTTTTACTAGTAACTACTAGTAACGTTAGCTGGTGGTCATTCCCCTAGTGAAAAAGCCATTTGTATGAGAAGTTTCTTGTGTTCAATAAACACATATGAATCATACAAGATATATAAGAACATATAAGAAATATATAACATATATAAAAACATAGAAGAAAATTATATATCTTAAATGTTCTCATATATCTTATATGATTCATGTGTGTTTATTGGACACAAAAATTTCTCATACAAATGAGATTTTTTAATAGGGTCCTACGTCTATTTGCTGAGAAAAACAAATTCGGTGGTACGAAATGTATTCTGCAGAAAGTACGCACTCAGCAGCAAGGCCCCAAGGGGCCTTGCTGCTGAGTGCGGCTTTATTATGAATGTTTTTAACTAAATATATTTTCTGAAAGAGTGATCAAATTAAGCCTAAAGCAATTAATACCCGTGCCACAAGGGCAACTCGAATTCCATTTACAACGGATGACCTTTGAGCGGACGGCCAATCAGCGCGCGACACTCCGGGAGTGGCGCATTCCACGCGCGACAGATTGCGAGCTCATTCGCCGATCACACAAATGTCATTCGTTGGAAATGGCATTCGAGTTGCCCGTGTGGCACGAGTATAATACATTTCCCCAAAACGTTTTCAATATTATTTTAACGTATAAATACGAAAAAACTGAGAGAGAAAATAGAGCTTGTCGGTGACGTTAGATGTTTAACACCAGAACATGGGCAGCTGCAGCCTTTTTTGCTCAGCGTCAGAAGCGATCAGAAGGCCGTCAAGATCGTCCGTGGGAAACAATTGACTACGATTCGCCAAGCTCTTGTCTGAATCAAGTAGTGACCGGCAACTGTTTCACGATTCTCCAGCACGAGATTGACGAGATTTCGGACGATTCGCCGTTCGGATTCGATCTGCCTCCACTGACTCCAAAGGGAACCACCCGTAGCGGCTGCGTTCTCGAGACGCCGGCATGTGGACTCATATGCTGCTTCAAAAGCAGAGTCGTATGGAAGGTTTTGTTTGCTATTGCACAGTACGAACTGTGCTTGCACACAACTCTGTCAATAACCCATGAGATGTCACTCTGCCCCCCATCTCATCAACTTTCAACGCGCAACGCCGTAGAGGAGGGAGCGTCTGCTCTCGGATACATTTAACCTCACGATGATCCCAGCGATCAGAAGGCCGTCAAGTGGCAACAACCGGCAGTGGCGGCCACTGCCGGTTGTTGCCACTAGAGAGGCAGTGATTCAGAGGTGTAGGCGTAAACTCCAGAAGTCATTTTCTCGCAAGAAAATGCATATTTTGTAGATATATTTTGTATATATACTCAGGAGTGGATACTTAGTGCATGGTGAAAATTTTATAAAAATCGATGACCCTCAATATTTTGTCGGAGCTCCTCTTTAATGGCCGCTGATGTGATGTAACTGCAAGCCATGTGTAGACGACCGCCTTGTTCACCAAAGCAGGATAGCTGTGCAAAGAGGCTAAGCCAAGGGACTATGAAAACGGGTCGAACAAAAATTGACAGTGTAATTCCTCAAAGTCTTGAACTCTTGTCACACTGTTTTCCTGGACATGAGCCTTGTGTGGTGTCTTGCAGAGCGTCGAGCTGAGTCCATCGCTCGCGGAGGAGTTAAAGCAGAAGGTGGAAATGCCGCAGCAGTTGGGTAACGGCACCATCGCCACGGCCATGGTGGTCGGGGGCGTCGGCAGCTCCATCTGCGTCGTCATGGTATTCCTCCTATACCTCAAGGTAAGCCACATACGAAAATTCGAAGCAGAACAATTGATTCGACAATTTATGACCTTAGAGTTGAGCACTTCAGCGATGAGCACTTCTGGCAGTTGCCCCAATTCAGGTCTCAAACAAAACTCCACTTTGCATGTAGTAACCGAAATGATGTCCGCGCAAGGGACGCTTGAATACTGTCTGTCCATAGTGCCAAGAGCCGACCTGACACCTTCCACAAAAAATCTTCCCATTTTTTTTTTTTTTTACATTCTAAAGTCACTGTAAAATCATTGCATGTAATCTCTGCTTTTATTATCCGTATTATAGATCTAAAAGGGCCCTGAGGAGGCTTTTGAAATTGTCTAAATATGGCGATAACTCACTCCGCGGGTTCTAAGCACCCTATAAACCCATAAATCATAACGATGCCCGGCCGATTTTCCTATTAAAATAGCAATCAAAGATCGAACACACCGAGGTTATATCCGGATATAGGAAGAGCATTGTTCTGTCTGCCAGAACGACATGTCACCAATAAAAACGCGGCACTTCGGTGAGATTGCAAACGCTGTTATTACAAAATGTGAACGCTTTTGTAGATGATAAACGCAAATAAAAATAATCAATTTCTTTTCTTTTTGCGGAGAGGGAGCATATTACTGCAATTATCGTCTCAAAAACAACGCATTATGCTTTTCGTTTTTTCTTTGTCTTTTATGGGAGTTATGCGTCCGGTCGTCAGCTCTCGAGCGCGCGCTCGATGGGTTGAATCATAGTCCCGACTGAACGGGCAACGAACCGCGCGCATTCGACATATCAAACCGCGGTTCCACCGGTAGGAGGCCCGAGAATCCTTCGCTTGCTATTGGCTGACAGTGGTCCTGGTCTTGGAACATGCTCCTTCCATATCCGAAGATGAACTCGGTGTGTTGCGGTCTTTGGTTGTTTTCTCTAATAGGAAAATCCGCCGCGTATTGTCACGATTGAGGGACTTTTATGGTGCTTAGAGCCAACAGAGTGAGTTATCTCTAGATTTAGGAGGATTTCAGAAGCCTTATTAGGGCATCTTAAAAAAGGAATCAAAGCTGCGCGCGTGCACAGCTTTGATCGGCGCTCGTGGTGAGCTAGTGCTCAGGCACCCACAGCTTCGACACTGCCTTTTAATCAATCATGGTTCCCGCTTGCTTTGACTTCGCTGTCACAGAAAGTTTCCCCAAGTACATACAATCGCATACGGGACATGTGTCTCTGCTCCTATTAGCGAGCCCGTATAATTGCAACCCTGCTGAAGTTACCTCCATGACAGTGGCGGTCTCAAATATTGGTTCTAGGAAAGCGACCCCCGCCCCCGTGCTGTGAATGCGTCTTTAGGCATCGATAGATGGATGGATGGATGGATGTCAGAGCCGTATATGTAGAGAGTTTGGCCATTCGTTGGGAAGTATAGGAGACAAATGAGGAGGCGCCATTGGCCGAAAGCGGGCTGGGCGTGTTCCAGGGCGTCTTCAGAAATTCGAATGTGACCAACCGGAAGCCGGAAATAATACCCTGGCGGTGGTCGCGAGAAACAAACCTGATAACTGCATTGAAGTAACTCTCGATGACTGAAAATACGATACACGTGATGTTTCAATCAGGCTCATCCAAAATGATTGTGGAAGAGTGCGACTAGCAGAACGATCGACATAATCCGTACGCCAAACGCCCAGGGCCGGGAATCTGCCGTCCGGGCGGTCACACTCTGTCCGCGCAAAACAGAGTTGAGCGGCACATTCGTTTCTTATATCTTTCTCCATGATCATGATGAAAACAACACGTGCACCCTATTTTCAACCAGAAAGAGTTAGTACACTTCACTCTTACGCACTTATTAAAACCATATATGAACATAGACCTCCGATCAGAACTCTTTCTCGCTACCACCGCTAGGGGATTCTTTTCGGCTTCTGGTTGGTCAAGAGAGCATGCCAAGCCCTCTTTTCGAGTCTGCCGCACGCCCTGGCCCTGCCCGCGCCTCCCATTGACCAAACTCTCTACATATACAGCTCTGATGGATGTTAGCGGCCGCATGTTTTATAACGGGCGGTAGCTTGCGCCACCTAGCCTGCATCTTGTTGCTTAAAATCATTGTTGCCAGTTATTTGATCCTTTATCTGATATCGCGGCCAACAGATTTCCATCCTTCGAAACTGTAACTCAGGAAGTCGTAGTTCGATCACTCCTCGCGCCTGCTCAGCTACAAGCACCGAAACGGCGGTGCCCCAGCAAACTCGGAAAACGAAATACGATGCTCTGATCGCGGCTTATATGATAGCTCTAGTTCCTTCTACACCTTTTAAGTGCGAAACACATGTACGACGAAACCGTCCGTATCCGACGTCCGATCGCAGCTCTGACTCGCTGCATACGATTATCCGAGATATATGCTTCCTACCGAGCTCGCGACGCGTCGTTCCGACGGTTCCGATCGGCTTCGTCCAGTTCCGTGACAAGTTCGTGTTGCCCGACTCCCTCTCTACGATCGCCCTCGTGCTCAACGCGACAACTTTTGTTGGCAATGCAGCGGAAGATTCAGGCACGCGTCTCCTCTCCTATTTTGAGCGCTGAATAAAGCTGTCCGTGGACTCTCCTCCTCTTCCCGGAAATGCAAGAAAAGGAAGGGGGACCCGCAACCGGATCCTAACGCGACGTCCTCATGACGTTCCCGCAACCTCTGTCGTCATTGGCTGCGGCCCATCCGACCATCGCAACCACCGCTGGGCAGTCGGTCGCATGCCGCAACGCCGTTCCGATCCGACGCCGGATCGCACGGTTTCGTCGTACATGTGTTTCGCGCTTTACGTCTCCTCCAGTCGAATGTGCATAACCTGTGCAAATTCCACATGCGTAACATTTCCTGCGTTCACTTTCAGAGCAAATCTCGGACCGCTGGCATCAGCTCCGAGCAGCTGCACACTCCAAAACACCCGTAGCGTCAACTACAGTCGTCGACCCCACCGGTAGCTTCCTCATGACGAGAGCGGTGCCTTCAAGCGTGGAAGCTATGCAACTCATCTCTTTGCGCCGCCCGTCGATGGCACTGTCACTCCAGGAAGAGACGCTGAAACTAGTCACGGGGCGAAAAACCGCTCACAGCTTTACACTCTTCACGAGTCTTGTTCGTACTATGTTGTGGTCCTCAAGCGCAGACTGAAGCAAAAAACCACATGAACAACGGGCCACCAGCATTACGTGCCGCCGACGATTGGATGGATGAACGATGGCTCAACTTCTTATAAATGTTCAGGCACATTGCGCCCCCTATGCTCGATACACCCCTAAACTGTCAGTGCGGTGGAAACTACGGACTTGTTGAACCAGTCATCTTCAGTCACGTGATAACGCTTCCACCCACCACACCCACGCGCGAAGAGCGCGGTCCGGTACTGATGGGCAGGGAGTTGATTGGTTCGGCGAGTGCGTAGCTTCCACAGCACTGACAGCTTAGGGGTGATCGGAGCATATACAGTGTTTAATTTTGACCATGCCACTCTCTTGGTGTTCATAGGGTTCAGATGCATTTTGAAACTTTACTGCTGCATGCATAAGTCCACGCTCTTTTTCTTCGCCTGCCGAAGACATCTCTCGGCATTTTGTGTTAGGAGGACTTTGAACGCGAACGCTTAACGTAAAACTTAGTGCTGGGAACCTATAAAGGTGCCTTAGAAGTTACATTGAAGTTGGTAGAGCACAGCGGATGCGCACACCAAGGTGCACGACCAATCGGGTGATGCATCACCTGATCTGAGGTTGGCTGCGTGTCCGATATCCACGTCACGTGATGCGGTGAATGATAACACCCAAACAGCACTGGTCGCCATTGTGGCACGGCGTCAAGCAGGAAGTTTCCAGTTTGCATTTTTATTCATTGTCTGCGTTTTTCCCCATACGAATCAAATCAATCGCACGCGGACTTTAACAAACACCGTAGCTCTTGACTTCAACTTGAGACCATTCTTTTGTTCCTGTTGTGTACCTATTAACTTCCCCCCCAGTAAACCATAGACCATTACACTTTTTACAAAAAGTAACGTTCAACAAGAGACAAAAGCACAGTACAGCGCCGCCTTGTAGCTTTGGCAAGCGGGGGCAGTTCGGGCACCAACATCGAACATCGAAAATGGCAACTCCGATAAAACCCGGTGTGCAGATGATACAAAATTCGAGCCCTCCAATAAGTGCTACCACAACAAGATGCAACAATAAATTCACTGGACCATATTGAAACACGTGCGAGCAAAGTGCCGGTCATACCGGACCAACAGCCATGACGTCAGCAACCACCTAAGTGACGGCTCGTGGGATAGCTCCGACTCTTAATGTAAAGTGCGTATCAGGGAACATCAGCGATGCAGGTCATCGACGGCGAACTGCTTCTGCTCTGTATGCTAACATCTATTCCTTCTACCGGTTTTCCCCCCTAGTATAGTATATTATTGTTTAGTTACGAGCGAGCCAGTGTTGCCGATCGAAACCTACGTCGTCACTGAAGGATCATCTATGAAGCACTTCCGTCAATTGTTGCTCTTCGGGACCAAGGGACCACCATGGATGCACCAGACTCTTTCACATGTGCCTAATATTGACCGTTCATACCTCATGTCGGTGTCGCGTCCACGCCACGCCAACAGGCCTGCTGGAAGGCTATAGGATTCATTAAACTTTCATTGTTTGAGAGATGTCTTTTCTTGTATTGTGCCTCGAAGCAAAACGGCTATATAAGAAGGCTGTCGTGCCGAATTAGTGACGTCACCTAAAGAAGGCCAACGCGGGGCATCGATTGAACATGAGTGTTGCCTTAAAGCTAAGATGTAAAAAAAAAAAAAAAAAAAAAAGCTTCGGACAGTTGGATTGTTTTCCTAAGATTAAACAGATTGTTACAATCGAGAACACTGCAAGCAAACGTACGCAGATGTGTGCTTTTTGCGTAGCATTACCTCAATAAAGTGGAGATTTTGGGCCAGTTGGTTGATTGGGAACAAAAAGCGCCGACAAAATACAGGGACACGACGAAGAGAAACAGGACAAGGCGCACTCTCAACTGAAGTGCCCAATAAGAGGCTAATAAACTTCAGTTGAGAGTGCAACTTGTCCTGCTTCCCTTCGTCTGTGTCCCTGTATTTTTTCGGCGCTTTGTGTTTTCAGTTACCTCAAGCTACCGTGGGTGGACAAGGCGAGGCTATTTGCGGGCGCTGAAGAATATATGTGCTTCGAAGGTGCAGCGCGAGTTTCCGGTAGCAATGCCGCTACGCTAAAACTGCCTAATAGGCTAACCACTTAGAGACAACAATTTCATTTACGAAGCTACGGCCCGTGCGAACAATTGAAAAAGCACGAGATCTCTGCGTGGTCGTACGACCCTGCACTGTAAAAGGCACAAAAAAAAAAAAAATCTTAGCTTAAAACTGGCACCCACGTTTTCGAAGAAACTTTTTGCTGCCACCTGTCGTGATGGTAAGTCGAGAATATTTGAACACTTTTTTTTTTCTTTCTTGCGTTCCCTATGCTTCCTACAGACACGATGACCGAAGCATCTGCGCACACGTCTCATGCATCTTCGAAGCATGTTCACCTCATACACATGTATAAATCAAATATGTCTAAAGATAGGTTTTTGTGCTCAATTTGACGGGACCGTCCGTACTAGGGAGCCTTCATGTGCGCTTTGCTAGGGTGATGCCACCCTTTGTAATACCACTCGCCGACAAACCAGCAGCCATTTTGATTCTCGGCGATAATCCGTGGGGCTTATAACCCTCCCGGAAACAAGCACCTTATCTCAGAAGTTCGGAGCAGCGTTGTGGAACCCACGGAGGGAGGATTAGTATTTTCCCCCTCGGATGGGATTACCGATGGACACAAAGGCCACTTTCCGGCGCACGGGGAAACAATGAGAGAAACAAAATGGCGGTGGAAGAGGGTGTGGGAAAGGGAAACAGGCAGTTGGCATCACTCTATGCGAAGCGCACATGAAGGCACTCTAGTCCGTACAGGGAAGAAACAGGCCTCAGACAGGAGAGAGTTTTAGGTAATCATTTTTGCCCATCCGATACGGTTTCCTAAAACTCTAGTGTTTGCAGACGCTTTCGTATGACGTATTAGCTGTCCAACATAATCGACAACGGCCACAGAAGCTATGTTAGGCCATGTTAGGCCAGCTCAATCGAAACCATTGCGGCTTATTCCACCCAACACCATAGTTGGCAGAGATCCGGGAAAGTGCGTGGTCTACCAAACACTCTCGATATGCGGAATGGCGTCTTCCAGTTCATTCTGCTGCTGCGTGCCGCGATTAGCTTCCTACAACTTGTACCGTTATAGAGCCAGCGTTCGAAAGACTCGTAGCACCTGTAAGAAGTGCGAAGTGTGCCTTTTATTTACGGGAATTACCGAAGCTAACCGAACGATGAAAAAATGAAAGACGTTTGCAACTCCCTGTAATGCCGAATTAGAGCGCAGCTCTTGAGGAGGAAGGGAGGCTACGAGAGGAAGATGCCCCTCGGTCCTTCCCTCCTCCTCCCTCTCCCCCTCCTCTCCCCCTCCTCCTCCTCCTCCCTCGTGACCCTATCGACCCTCATGACGTCAATCATGACCTAGGGTCACGAATGACGTCACAATCACTCGTGACGTCACGTGTGACGTAATTATGGGAAACGTCCCGTAATGCAACGCGCGGTTACACCGACGACGATGCCGCTAAAGCCGGAAACGGGCGCGTAAGAGCTACGCCCTAAAAGTTGCACGTAACCTTCCGCTGGGGATCGCATGACCTCCCACCGAGTTGAATTTATTTGGGACGGCTCGGAACGCCTGCTGCGGTAACGTTTATGGGAAAATGGGGTATGGTTGCAAATACAGAGAAGTTCCCTGAAAAGAGTGGCAATAGCGAGTAGGGTTTTTAGAGGGACAGGCCATGACCTTGAACATTTTCACACAAAAGACGACGGAAATTCATGAAGTCTTCCGTGCTCGGCGCTTAGTTTTCATGTAATTTGGCTTTAATCGCTCTCTATACACGAACTCATCTCTGTTACGTCACGGCGCGGTGGTGGCGCGTCGGTCGCACTTCCGGTCTGGGTCTGTGGGCAGAAGTCCCCATGCCAGACGTGTATTCCTGCGTTGTTTTGAAAGGAACCAGACAAAAACCTGCCTTCTCGTCAAAACGCCGCGACTGGGGCCGTACCAAAAGTGTCGAGAAAGGTTTGAAGGTCAGTTTTCACGTGCTCGGTTCGTCCGAGAATCTGAATATGTGCCGTGAAAAGGGGAAAGCAGACGCCGTCGGACAACGATTGCTTGGGCGGGAAGCACTTTGGGTTGAATTCAGGGATACTTATGGCCATCAGATTTATTTGTTTTGTTCCAACATGAACGCCAGAAAACCGTCAAGTTGTGCGGACCACCTGCGGACTACGTCTAGTGCGTCTTCAAGTTCAAACGGCCGCCTGATCGTTCGAACTGTCGTCTGCTCTTTCAAACGTTTCTGCGTGTCGTCTGCTCTCTTAGATGACGCCGGCCCGTAGAGCAATTATTGGCCCGGTGCTTGCGGTAAGAAGTAAGTCCAGGCCTCAGAAGACTTAAATTTGAAGGCTGGTAAGCAGGCTCGATAAAACAGTAGATACAAGGAGATGTTGATCATTGTTACCAGTAACCATCACCGACTTGTTAGGCCTGATTCACTTGATCCGATCCTGCTTGCTATTTTCAGCATCGACGTCGACCAACTCAGCTACAGTTCAGGCTTTTGCAGCCCGAGTGACGTCGCGACTGAAAATTGCGAGCGAAATATCATGCGAATCAGGCTTTAGCATACATACTGCGAAGTCCACGCGGAATGAATCGCCACGTGCCACATTATTTATGCGAAGTTTTGCGGTGTAACGAGCCTCGGTAGTTTCGCTGACGCCACTCAAGTAGTCAGACATCGCCAGGAAGACGTAGAATCGACAATTCGAACGTGAAAAAAGGCAGGGGGACTCGCACCGACGCCGACAACATCGCGTTCCAATGGTTTGTTTATGGGCGACCGTGAGCTTCTTGCCCACACCTCCATCGCGCATGCGCGGCGCCGGTGGCGTCCGCTAGGGGCGCTCCGGTTTGTTTGTAAACATGAGTTGGTGCATTCTCCATGGGCGCTGCCCCATGCGGCACCCATATTCAACGTAAATAAGCCAACAGCGGAAAACAAGAGAAAACGGAGGTAAGTATAGAGCTGTAACCAACGCAAGATGCCTATCTGGCGGCTTGCGTATTTCTGATCGCATGCACTCGGCAGGGCAGCGTTAAGCCCTTCTTTTTTTTTTCTTTTTTTTTCCGGGAAGGGGAGGAGCAATAGGGAGTTTTCGTAGACCGCGTTTCCCCCTCCGTTAAGCCCTCCGCAACGAAGAAGCCGCTACTGCGCCTGCGCGCCGACGCCCTTGACTGTTGAGTTCCTGGTACCGTAGCGGGTTACGGGAAGCGTTGCGGGACCGCGAAAACGATCTACGAATTAATAGGGAGTTTTAGTAGACCGTGTTTCCCGCTCCGCTAGCCCTCCGCTACGAAGAAACCGCCACTGCGCCTGCGCGCCGATGGCCTTGGCTGTAGAGTTCCGGGTAGCGGAGGGGCTTAGCGGAACGGGAAACACGGTCTACTAAAACTCGCTAATAGGGAATTGTAGTAGACCGTTTTTCTCCTCCGCTACAGTATCCGTGAAGAAAACGTCGCAGCTGCGCATGCGCGCCGCCAGCTTTGTCTGCATGGTTCAAAGTCTTGAACGGATTACGGAGCGCTATCCGGGTGGTTAGCGGGCTACGGAAACGATGAGACGTACCTCTCAACTAGCGAGTGAACGACCATCGACGAACTTCGCGCCTTTTACTCTTGACTCGCTTGCTCTCCACCAAATGTCTCTACGCGTCTGTCTATTATGTCTCGAATGTACTTGTAGCAGAAGTCCCAACGAAAACCGCGCCGTGCTCTCATGCGAGCCTAAATGGCTTTCCTCTCCGCTCACAGACCTGTGTGACGTATGAGCGGTGGGATTGCGGCCAGCCCGGTCACACTGCTCGTATATGTCATACAAGGGACACGATGTTTTTTCGCAGGCATATTACCGAGGACACACGCCTCACGCATGATCGCAGCATACATCTCTTTACGAACAGACAGCACATCAGGCGTGTGTCTGCACTCTGCAGCAACACGGCAGCGGAAGATGTGCTCTCCGTGTTGTCTTTGATGTGTAATTCTTTCGTACAAAAATGTATAAAATACCAACGCGCTACCTAAAAAAAATAATAAAAAAAAAATTCGCAGCATGTTTGCTTTATGACATATGTATGCTTAGAACATGTCTGCAAACAAAAAAGAAAAAAAAACAAAAAAAGAAAACATTTTTTTTGGTGGGGGGGGGGGGGGGGTCAAGTAGTTATGTTAAAATACGAATTTTTCAATTTCCGGGAGAAACCTTAACTACCCCTGTGGGATGATGCTGGACCTGCAGAGCCCACACTAGAGTCGGATACAACATAAGAAAAAAAGTGCGAGGGGAAAAAGGGCGGAAACTATGAAAGCAGAAGTGGAGTCTCTTTCCACAACGGCTTTTCTCGTGCTCAAAAGAGCAAGAAAATAGCCGCTGCACACACACACACACACACACACAAAAAAAAAAAAAAAAGAGGATTTGAGATGACCTGGGACTGGGAGTAATCTTGAAAAACATACTAACTTTCTGACGTTACGTGCACCTTCAATTTAGACACGTGCGAGGTGGGACCCAACCTGCCAATACGTTTCTTCCAATGCTCAGGACATCCTTTAAACTCGTCGATGTCGATGCATTTCAGTGCTTATGCACTTTTTTTGTTCGAGTGGCAGTTTTCCATTGGCTGAAGTCTGCTTCGTTTCGGTGTAGTGGCAGCAGCACCAGAATGTTATTCCGGTTATTACCTAAAGAAAAAAATAAAAGCGGAGGTTTTTTTCCGTTGCATTTTCAAAGCACGACACGCATCCATTGATAAACGTTTTGTTGAGGTGCGAGTAAGAGAGGTACAAATTTCGCTGCAAATGTTGTCGTGTGCAAATCCTGCAATACAATGTGCTCACGGAGAACAGCGCGACACTTTGGTTACCTCCACAAGTTCATCAATCGTCCGACGGCGGTTATCGAAGATGGACGAATCCTCGTCGCAGTCTTTTCAGTTTGGCTGGCACGCCCGGAACGAGGTGGATCGTCGATCAATTCACGGTTCGCCTGGTTCAAAAAGAGGAAAACCGTTCGTACACTGCTTCTTGCACATGGGTTGCAGTGACTTCAGAACGACGTCGAGCACTGATTGGCTTTGATTGGAAGGACAGTGGGTAGACCTCAATGCTAGATGCCTTGAACTCTACCCACTATTTTCTACAATCAGCCCATAAGAGGTCGGCGTTCTGACGTCATCGCAACTCCCGTGCAAGAAGCAGACGAGCATGCGCTCCGCATAGCTCGATTACCATCATCATCACTGGCAGGAGCAGGACGACCAGGAAGGTCCCTCAGTTGCGCCACCACCGGAGCAAGCACCCCAACTTCGATAACGCTTCGGTGTCTCGTAGGCCTCGAGCGTAGACGGACAGCCAAAGCACGGTGGAAGGGAACGAGCGCGTGCTGGGGGCCGGGCACCCGAAAGACAATATGGCGGAAGAGACGGGGACAGATTCTCCCGCGCCGTCTTTCTAGAAGCAGCGTTTCAGCTAAGACAAGGTGAAAGAAAGCACTGCCAAAGCTAGCGCACGAGCGGCCCTCGCCGCTAGTGCGCTAGCTTTACGCTAGCGCACGCTAGCGAGCGAGCCTCAAGTCGAGTCTCAAGCGCTCGCGCGCCCCTTACAGGCTTGCAGGCTTTCTTTCATCCAGTCTCAGCTAAGATGCTGTTTCCAGAGCCGTGTATACAGAGAGGTTCGTCAATGGGAGTAGCGGGCAGAGCCAGGGCGTGCACCAGACGCAGATAGAGGGCTTGGTATGCTCTGTTGGCCAACCAAAAGACGAAAACAAAAAAACTTGCGGTGGTAGCGAGGAACAGTTTTAATAAGATCATAAGGGTTGAATGTACTAACTCTTCGTGGCTGAAAATAAGGTGCACGTAATGTTTCGATTACGATCATGCAAAAAAAAAAAAATGTAAGAAACAAATGTGCCACTCGAACTCTGTTTTGCTCAGACAGAGTGCAACATTTCGGACGGATTATGTCGATTGCTCCGCTAGCCGCGCTCTTCCACCATGATTTTGGATTACCGTGATGGAAACATCACGTGCATCATATTTTCAGTCACCGAGAGTTATTCCGACGCGCTTATTAAATTTGTTTCTCACGACCACCAGCAGGATATCATTTCCAGCTTCTGGTTGGCCATATTCGAATTTGTAAAGACGCCCTGGAACACGCCCAGCCCACTTTCGGCCAATGCAGGATTTCCCGCGCATCAGCTTGGTGAAGCTGGTCAGCGTGCTACAATTAGTTTGTTTGGCTACAAATGCGAAGCGGTCAAGGCAGGAGCGTATCACAGGCGACAGAGATGTTGACGCGCGTTAATAAGAAAATTACTATGTTGATTTGCTAAAAGTTGCAAATTAAGACGCAACCATTCCTATATAACGCACTCGCTTTTTTTATTTTTTTTGTTAAAATTACACGTTGCACGAATCCGCCAATCAGAACCATGCGGTAACAGCAGCGACAGTCCCTGACCTGCGTTTCCGCCGCCGTCCCCGCTCCTCCGCGCCAGGTTCACGAAGCGACCTTACGCCAAAAATATGCGTATGACAAAACGTAATAACAAATTCGTATTCACGAAACGAACTTATCGCAAGTTTCGCGCAAGTCACGATGGAATCTTACGACAGCCCCGGAGCTGTCTCGCGCACTTTTTTACGATCAAATCAACATGGCCGACAGCGTCGCTCAGTTACTTGGTCGCGACGACCAACGAACATTTATTTTTCTACGTGCTCGTTTCGCGCGTCCCGACTTCAAGCAGCAAGAAAAAAGAAAGTACTCGAAATCGACCACGACGGACTTGAACTCTGGATTCACAGACATCCGGAAAAGGTTACAGCGGCAACGATCCCACCGACTGTCTTGGGCTAGCTCGGCGAGCTCGGTAGAGTGAGTATACAGGCTTAGCAAGGCACTCCGACCTGCTTCGACGGTCCCTGGCCAAGACCGTCTGCACACGACCGGCTATAGCTTGCTGAATGGAATATGCCCTCACGACCTTTGTGGACCCTGCCTGCACGATTAGTTTAACCGCTAACCTCAATTGTTTATTCAGAGGTGAGTCTCTTCCCCTTGTCATCTCCTTGTTTTCCTAGGCAGCGGTGACAAACGCTGTCGTCGAAAAGGGACTCTCATCGATTCTAGAATCTCACTGTTTTGTGTGATCTCGAGCTCAAATAAACGCCGCATGGATTCCCTTCGCAACATATGGCATGTACACTTTGTTATTAGTATGCCATTTTTATTCCGACAAGACCGCACGTCTACGCTGTCGAGCTAGAACAGTTCTTGGGAGCTGCGCGATGCCGGTCCAACCTTCCTTTGCCGAGTGTCACGTGAACCCGAATAGCTTACCAAGACGAGGTCCAACAGCGCGAATCCAGCGCTTCGATCAAATGCGCCTGTCCGCTCCGAGTGTGAACAGGTATTTACGTGGCTCTTGCTGACACTCTCGTAGTTCAAACGTACCTCCTTGGACGTCGGCTCGCTCCTGCATCTCCGAAGCCGCCAAAAAAGGCGATTTGTTTCTATCTACGCCTGTGCCGCTTTGCAAACAAAGCGGTGCGGATCGTCTTCTTTTAGCATCGATGACAGTTTTGTTGACTTCGTAGCGATCGAGTTCGTAGCAGTTGACGAAGGCGGTTATCCCGTTCTCGGCATTCGGGCCCGTTTAAATCGCGGTAGCGTCGACATTTCACTGTACGGACACGATTCCCAGACAAGCATTTGCGGAAAGGCCGCCTGCGTTTGTTGTTCAAAATCCACGTGCTCCGAACCATGGCGAGCTCTCTGATTGGTTGTTAGCGTTGCCGAAGACGCTGTCGCCATAGCAACAGCCCGCTCTCGCGGTGATGGAAAGCTTGCGGGACACCGGAAGATCTAATTTCTCCGCACAAGAACCATCGCTTTTCTCCTCTCCCTTAAAAACGCGTTCGAGAATACCAACTTCTCCTCTTCTTACAATAATCACAACTTACGAACTTCTTAGCTAAGATTATGATTATAATACAATTAACGCAGAGGTGTAAGCGAGCTGGACAAGAATGACAATAATAATTCTGAAGAAACGAGTAGAAACTCTGGAACAAACAGACTCCGGCGGGGAAATAAAAAGGCTTAGGCAGGAAGTGAACGAACTGGAACGGCGAAGCCGAAAACAAAATCTAGAAATTCACGGAATTCCTAGGACTGACAACGAGGATTTGCTTGCCAAAGTGAATGAGGTTGCAAAAAAACTTGAAGTGCCAGACTTAGATCTCAACGAAGTGGCCGCAATCCATCGCTTATCATCTCGAGCAGATAAAATACCACGCATCATTGTTCGCTTCGCTCATCAGACAATCAGAGATGAATGGCTCAGTAAACGGCAGATTCTAAGGAAATCAAAAGACGATGCTTACATTCAAGAAAATCTCACCAAACAAGACCGAGCCCTTCTTTGGGAGACAAAAGAATGGGCCAAAACAACGAACTATCGGTACGTCTGGTACAAAAACGGCCACGTCCTTGTGCGCAAGAAGGATCGCGAGCAAGTGCACGTGATCAGGTCTTTGGATGACTTAGAGAAGCTGGTGTGATGCCTCATGTGACGCGCACTCAGTTTTAAGATGTTAGTCTTTTTTTTTTTTAAATGGATGGCACGGATAGTGTGTTGAATAAACGGAACTTTATGTCCAGTGATTATTTTCTTCCTTCGAATGTGAAATCTTTTTTAGGAAACGAGTATATCGATTCTCTTAAATGCTTTCATCTGAACGCTCGATCAGCGCGAAATAAAACAGATGAGCTTGAGTTATTCTTTGATCAGTTCGAATTTTCGTTTGCTATAATTATGCTTTCAGAGACGTGGTTCACGGACAATACTAACGTTTTAAATCTACCAATGTACAACAGTTACTTTTTAAACCGCACAGAATGTCGTGGCGGGGGCGTTGCCCTAATAGTAAAGGCTGACATTTCCTGTGAGATGCTATCTGATTATTGCTGCGTTCACAATGACTACGAAATGCTGTCTTTACTGATAGGAGAGAGCATTATAGCTGTCTGTTATCGCCCACCAAGTGGGAACTTGTCTTCCTTTTTTGCTTACTTAGAGTCTTTTTTTGAGTTCGCGAATGAAAATAAATGCAACGTTAATATTAAACGTTGCATTAACAAAAAATTGTAAATTTTAATGTTAATATGCTACTTGATACGACATGTAAATTACAATTTGATGCGTTAATTAAATCAAATGGATGTGAAAATATGAAAAATACTGCTACAAGAATTACAACAGAATCATCGACATTATTAGATCTATTCATTACAAGCTACGATACATCATATATCAAATCTGGCGTAGTGATAGTTGATATAAGCGATCACTTGGGTATATTTTTGTGTATAAAGAAAAATAAAAAAATAAACATAAAATATAATGATCAGTTAGCTATACAGTTTCAAAATATAACGCCTGATAGCATGAACGAATTCAGACAAAAACTATCTTGTGTGGATTGGGACGATGTCCTTCATGAAACGAAAGCAGATAAAGCATATGATTTGTTCTTGAACAAATTAAAAAAAAATATATGAAAGCTGCTTTCCATATAAAAAATTAAGCACCCATAGGAAAAGTCGTAAACCGTTGATTACAAAACAATTGCGCACAAAAATTCGTACTAAAAACGCGTTGTATCAAAAATTTGTAAAAACAAAATCAATGGAATAACTAATAGTACTTAAACGTTATCGAAACCAATTAAACAAAGAACTCCAAAATGCTAAGAAAATTTATTTTTGTGACTTTTTTTTTTCTTGTAATAACAGAGCCGACGTTATGTGGAAAAAACTAAACTCTGTGTTGGGTCGTTCGTGCGCCACGAAGCAAGTTTTAAAGATCAGCCACAATGATCAAGAGCTGTCAGGACAAGCATTGTCAAATGCGTTTAATGACTATTATGTAAATCTAGTTAAAGAACGTCCAGAGTCAGATGCTTGCAAATATATTAATGCTCGAAATAATGAATCTATGTTTCTTATGCCTGTTACAGCTTCAGAGGTAATATCTGTCTTTAATGTACTAAAAAATAGCCAAAGTTGCGACTCCGATGGATTGCAGATCAAACCAGTTAAATACGTAATTGATCTCATTTCTCTTCCCTTAGCACACATATTCAATCTCTGTTTCATAAACGGTGTGTTCCCTTGTCAAATGCAACTAGCGAAGGTAACAGTGTTATATAAAAAAGGAAATAAAAACGAACTGGGCAATTATCGACCTGTTTCAATCCTTCCTGTTTTCTCTAAGGGTTTGGAAAAGGTTATACTACTTCGAATGACAACATTTGCTGATAATCATGACTTGATTAGCTCGTCGCAGTTTGGTTTTCGAAAGCATCGATCCACAGAACTTGCTCTCCTTGCGCAAAAAGAACATACACTTAGAAATTTTGAACAAAAGAAACTCACTCTCCGCTTATTTGAAGATTTCACTAAAGCGTTCGACTATCTAGATCATAATTTGCTACTAAAGAAATTAGATATGTATGGATTCCGTGGTCATGTATCAAAACTTCTACGTTCATATTCATCTTCCCGCACACAGTACGTTCATATAAACGGGCACTCATCTGAAATAAAACCGATTGAATCGGGGGTTCCGCAGGGAAGCATTCTAGGGCCATTCTTATTCAATGTATATATAAATGATATCGTAAATATTAGTCACTCAACTCAATTTTTTATTTATGCAGATGATGCAAGCCTATTGTTTGATGGTAATGATGTGTCGGAGCTCATTGATAACGCGAACGAAACACTAGAAAAGCTTAATAGATGGAGTAGACATAGTGCATTAAAAATAAACGCCGGTAAGACCAAGGCAGTTATATGCCGACCTAAGAATAAACATATTAATATTACCAAGGATATTTTTATAAATTCTTCTCAAATAGAAATTGTTCCCGCGTTTAAAACTTTCGGCGTTATTTTTCAGGAAAACTTGTTATGGGACGACCATATTAATCATATCGTATCAAAGTTATCTAGCATCGTCGGTATTCTATACCGTCATTAACACATCCTACCACTTAGAACAAAGTTAATATTATATAATTCATTATTTTATTCACATTTAAATTATGGTCAACTCATATGGGGCACTACTACCTATACCAACCTCCACAAAATCTTTATGCTACAAAAAAAGATATTAAGAAGTATCTCTAATGTGCCACTAGAACATCCAACCGATGATCTTTTTTGTAAGATTGGTGTGATGAAAATTTTTGATTTATATAAATATCGTTTATGTGCAAGGTATAAAATAGAAACAAATTTATCCCAATGTCACCTTAAAAACTTAGCGAAGCTAACAGATAAAATTTATAGGTACCCAACACGAATTAAAGAACCTTGGGAAGTACCCTTTTTTAGAACAAACTACGGCCACCAAAGTTTAAAATATACTTTGCCCTCTACCCTTAACCAGCTTAGTAGGCAAGGCATTGAGCTTAGCAATATATCGGTGAGCATCTTACGAGAAATGTTTATTTCAAATGTTTATTTCGAGCCAAATTGTCCGTGATAAGCGCTAAAATCTTTTGAATCGCTGGTTTCTTTCGCGTTTATTTCAGTGGTGTTTAACGTTCTGTGTGTGTATTCACTATTGTGTAAACTGTATCAATATGCTACTTATCTTGTTTAGCGTCAGTTCTTTCTTTGTAAAGTTGTTCAAACATGTAGTACACATGTCATGTTTCAATCTTGTATAAATCTTTAGTGCCTGCATCGCGACTGCTGGTGTAGGTGGTTTGGGGCTCGTCAAGCTGTTTTTACAGCTTTTTTCCCAAGTCACCTTTTCAACATTGTTTTTGTTGGAAAAAATAAAGGTACTATTATTATTATAATTCCTGGAGAAGGGGAACAAGGGGACAAAGGACAAACACAAATCCCCAAACACAGCTAGGTGACTAATGCGCGACCGACAAAATCCGCCTGGTTTTGGTATCGAACCCGGGACCTCTCCATTTCCAGCGGAGCGCTCTACCAACTGAGCTAACCAGGGGTTAGGCGTCAGCAGAGCGTCGCTTGTAAAAGAAAAACAGTTAAAAAAAATATTAAAAAAAAACAAAACAGAATTAACTTTTTTTTTTTTTTCGGAAACGTTTTTAGTATGTGCTACGTGGCTATTTTCATCTAAGTTAAAACCAAAATGAAAATATAAACGCTCACAAACGAATGCAAACGAGAAGGAAAGTAAGTAAGCCGCATGGCCATTGATTGCATCAACAATGGCTGCTGCGCTCGCTGCAGCGCTGGCAACGTTACTAAAACACTCACTTGGGAAACTCGCCGTCGAAACTTGGGCCGCTGGCGTCCACCGAGACCGAGCTAAATGCGACAACAGCGCCTCTTCATCGTTTGTCTGTACTGTGGTCACCTTGAGCTTTTTGAAAGCCTGTTTTTGCGTAAAAACAAACGGAAAAGACTCTTTTTGTGTGAAATTTATTGGAGTTTAGTATAAAAAGAGGGGCGCGTTATGTTTTTAAAATCTTTAGTTTGGAGGGTTTTGCGGCACAATTAATATTGTTTTTATACAACCATGCCTCAGCGGGGCTTTCAGGTAGCGCGTCCCGACCTAGGTGCATTTTAACTTCGGTAGTTTGACGCGGCGCGTCCGCCGGTTAGACAGGGGTGGCACCCCTGTAACCTCTTCCGCTGTATCTGTTCTTAAAGCTAAAATAGAAGTCACGTGCAGTTCCTCGAGTGGCCGCTGTGGGAGAAATGGTGGCGTTGTGTTCGTCATTAGCTCGGTGCTCGGAGACAGATTTGGGCCTGATTTAGTAACGTTGAGCGCTGGCTTCCATGTCATGCTGGTACGGAGGCTGCGATCGTTATAAAGTGAGCTCCAACCCTTAAACATGCCCTTTCATACCATATTTGACGCTACGATTGCGTGTAGACACCTCCCCCTGCGATCCGAAACAGCACGCTGACGCTGGCAATCGGGTATGAAGCAAGCGCCGCCATCTTCTCCGCGCCTTTGCGGTAGTAGTAAAAAGGTAGTAACGGTCAGAAAAAGGTAGCAATGGCTGCATCTGCTAACTTTTTACTACCTATTGCGCGTTTGAGGTAGTAAATTGTTAGTGAAAGGTAGTAACGCTCAGAAGGGGGTAGTAACTGCTTCAGTTACTAGCTTTTTACTAGTAACCTTAGCTGGTGGTCATTCCCCTAGTGAAAAAGCCATTTGTATGAGAAGTTTCTTGTGTTCAATAAACACATATGAATCATACAAGATATATAAGAACATATAAGAAATATATAACATATATAAGAACATAGAAGAAAATTATATATCTTAAATGTTCTCATATATCTTATATGATTCATGTGTGTTTATTGGACACAAAAATTTATCATACAAATGAGATTTTTTAATAGGGTCCTTCGCCTGTTTGCCAAGAAAAACAAATTCGGTGGTGCGAAATGTATTCTGCAGAAGGTACGCAATCAGCAGCAAGGCCCCAAGGGGCCTTGCTGCTGATTGCGGCAAGGCAAGGCCCCTTGCTGCCAAGGGGCCTTGCCGCACTCAGCAGCAAGGCCCCAAGGGGCCTTGCTGCTGAGTGCGGCTTTATTATGAATGTTTTCAACTAAATATATTTTCTGAAAGAGTGATTAAACTGAGCCTAAAGCAATTAATACGCGTGCCACACGGGCAACTCGAATGCCATTTACAACGAACGACCTTTGAGCAGACGGCCAATCAGCGCGCGACACTCCGGGCGTGGCGCGTTCCACGCGCGACAGATTGCGAGCTCATTCGCCGATCACACAAATGACATTCGCTGTAAATGGCATTCGAGTTGCCCGTGTGGCACGAGTATAATACATTTCCCCAAAACGTTTTCAATATTATTTTACCGTATAAATACGAAAAAAACTGAGAGAGAAAATAGAGCTTGTCGGTGACGTCAGATGTTTAACACCAGAACATGGGCAGCTGCAGCCTTTTTTGCTCAGCGTCAGAAGCGATCAGAAGGCCGTCAAGATCGTCCGTGGGAAACAATTGACCACGATTCGCCAAGCTTGTCCGAATCAAGTAATGACCGGCAACTGTTTCACGATTCTCCAGCACGAGATTGACGAGATTTCGGACGATTCGCCGTTCGGATTCGATCTGCCTCCACTGACTCCAAAGGGAACCACCCGTAGCGGCTGCATTCTCGAGACGCCGGCATGTGGACTCATATGCTGCTTCAAAAGCAGAGTCGTATGGAAGGTTTTGTTTGCTATTGCACAGTACGAACTGTGCTTGCACACAACTCTGTCGATAACCCGTGAGATGTCACTCTGCCCCCCATCTCATCAACTTTCAACGCGCAACGCCGTAGAGGAGGGAGCGTCTGCTCTCGGATACATTTAACCTCACGATGATCCCAGCGCCGCCACTGGCGGTTGTTGCCACTAGAGAGGCAGTGATTCAGAGGTGTAGGCGTAAACTCCAGAAGTCATTTTCTCGCAAGAAAATGCATATTTTGAAGATATATTTAGTAGATATACTCAGGAGTGGATATTTAGTGCATGGTGAACATTTGATAAAAATCGATGACCATCAATATTTTGTCGGAGCTCCTCTTTAATGGCCGCTGATGTGATGTCACTGCAAGCCATGTGTAGACAGCCGCCTTGTTCACCAAAACAGGATAGCTGTGCAAAGAGGCTAAGCCAAGGGACTATGAAAACGGGTCGAACAAAAATCGACCGTGTAATTCCTCAAAGTCTTGAACTCTTGTCACACTGTTTTCCTGGACATGAGCCTTGTGTGGTATGTGTCTTGCAGAGCGTCGAGCTGAGTCCCCCGCTCGCAGAGGAGTTAAAGCAGAAGGTGGAAATGCCGCAGCAGTTGGGTAACGGCACCATCGCCACGGCCATGGTGGTCGGGGGCATCGGCAGCTCCATCTGCGTCGTCATGGTCTTTCTGCTATACTTCAAGGTAAGCCACATGCGAAATTTCGCAGCAGAACTTCTCTATGACAATTGATAACCTCAGAGTTGGGCGCTTCAGCGATGAGCACTTCTGGCAGTTGCCCCAATTCGGGTCCCAAACAAAACTCCACTTTGCATGTAACCCAAATGATTTCCGCGCAAGGGACTCTTGAATACTGTCTGTTCATGGTGTCAAGAGCCGACCTGACACCTTCCAGATAAAATCTTCCCAGATTTTTTTTTTTAATTCTTAAATAATTTATTTTACATTCTAAAGTCACTGTAAAATCATTGCATGGAATCTCTGCTTTTATTATCCGTATTATAGATCTAAAAGGACCCTGAGGAGGTTTCTGAAATTGTCTAAGCACCCTAGAAACCCATAAATCATAACGATGCCCGGCCGATTTTCCTATTAAAATAGCAATCAAAGATCGAACACACCGAGGTTATATCCGGATATGGGAAGAGCATTGTTCTGTCTGCTGGACGACATGTGACCAATAAAAACGCGACACTTCAGTGAGGTTGCAAACGCTGTTATTACCAAATGTGAACGCTTTTGTAGGTGATAAACGCAAATAAAAATAATCAATTTCTTTTCTTTTTGCGGAGAGGGAGCATATTACTGCAATTATCGTCTCAAGAACAACGCATTATGCTTTTCTTTTTCTTTTATGGGAGTTATGCGTCCGGTCGTCAGCTCTCGAGCGCGCGCTCGATGGGTTGAATCATAGTCCCGACTGAACGGGCAACGAACCGCGCGCATTCGACATATCAATCCGCGGTTCCACCGGTAGGAGGCGCGAGAATCCTTCGCTTGCTATTGGCTGACAGTGGTCCTGGTCTTGGAACATGCTCCTCCCATCGCCGAAGATGAACTCGGTGTGTTGCGGTTTTTGATTGTTTTTTCTAATAGGTGCTGCGATCTTTGATTGTTTTTCTAATAGGAAAATCCGCCGCGTATTGTCACGATTGAGGGACTTTTATGATGCTTAGAGCCAACAGAGTGAGTTATCTCCAGATTTAGGCGACCTCAGAAGCCTTCTTAGGGCATCTTTAAAAAGGAATCAAAGCTGCGCGCGTGCACAGCTTTGATCGGCGCTCATGGTGAGCTAGTGCTCAGGCACCCATAGCTTCGACACTGCCTCTTAATCAATCATGGTTCCCGCTTGCTTTGACTTCACTGTCACAATAGTTTCCCCAAGTACATACAATTGCATACGGGACATGTGTCTCTGCTCCTATTAGCGAGCCCGTGTAACTGGAACCCTGCTACCCCCCCCTCCCCTTCCCCTTCCCCCCCCCCCCCCCCCCCCCCCCCCGTGGTGTGAATGCGCCTTTAGGCATCGATGGATGGAGGGATGGATGTTAGCGGCCGCATGCTTTATAACGGGCGGTAGCTTGCGCCACCTAGCCTACATCTTCCTGCTTGAAATCATTGTTGCCACTTATTTGATCCTTTATCGGATATCGCGGTCACCATATTTCCATCCTTCGAAACTGTAATAACAGTTCGTGATACAGCAAAACGATATCTCTAGAGCTTCCTGACACCCAATCTCAAACTCAGGAAGTCGTAGTTCGATCGCTCCTCGCGCTTGCTCAGCTACAAGCACCGAAACGGCGGTGCCCCAGCAAACTCGGAGAACGAAGTATGATGCTCTAATCGTGGCTCCGAGTCGCTGCATACGATTATCCGAGACACATGCTTCCGACCGAGCTTGCGACGCGTCGTTCCGACGGTTCCGATCGGCTCCGTTCAGTTATGGTGGCTAGAGACACCCTAGTTCAGTTCCGTGACCAGTGCGTGTTGCCTGACTTCCTACGATCGCCCTTCTGCTCAACGCGACTTTTCTTGGCAATGCAGTGGAAGGTTCAGGCACGCATTCCCTCTCCCATTTAGAGCGCTGAATAAAGCTGTGCGCGGGCTCTCCTCCTCTCCCCGGAAATGCCAAGAAAAGGAAGAGGGACCCGCAACCGGATCCTAGCGCAACGTCCTCATGACGTTCCCGCTACCTCCCTCGTCATTGGCTGCGGCCATCCGACCATCGCAACCACCTCTGGACAGTCGGTCGCATGCCGCAAATCCGTTCCGATCGGACGTCGGACCGCACGGTTTCGTCGTACATGTGTTTCGCGCTTTACGTTTCCTCCAGTCGAATGTGCATAACCTGTGCAAATTCCACATGCGTAACATTTCCTGTGTTCACTTTCAGAGCAAATCTCGGACCGCTGGCATCAGCTCCGAGCAGCTGCACACTCCAAAACACCCGTAGCGTCAACTACAGTCGTCGACCCCACCGGTAGCTTCCTCATGACGAGAGCGGTGCCTTCAAGCGTGGAAGCTATGCAACTCATCTCTTTGCGCCGCCCGTCGATGGCACTGTCACTCCAGGAAGAGACGCTGAAACTAGTCACGGGGCGAAAAACCGCTCACAGCTTTACACTCTTCACGAGTCTTGTTCGTACTATGTTGTGGTCCTCAAGCGCAGACTGAAGCAAAAAACCACATGAACAACGGGCAACCAGTATTAAGTGCCGCCGACGATTGGAATGGATGGACAATGGCAAAACTTCTTATGAGTTTGCAGGCACATTGCGCCCCCTATACTCCATTCGCCCCTAAACTGTCAGTGCGGTGGAAACTACGGACTTGTTGGACCAGCCATCTTCAGTCACGTGATAACGCTTCCACCCACCACACCCACGCGCGAAGAGCGCGGTCCGGTATTGATGGGCAGGGAGTTGATTGGTTCGGCGAGTGCGTAGCTTCCACAGCACTGTCAGCTTAGGGGTGATCGGAGCACATACAGTGTTTAATTTTGACCATGCCACTCTCTTGGTGTTCATAGGGTTCAGATGCATTTTGAAACTTTACTGCTGCATGCATAAGTCCACGCTCTTTTTCTTCGCCTGACGAAGACATCTCTCGGCATTTTGTGTTAGGAGGACTTTGAACGCGAACGCTTACCGTAAAACTTAGTGCTGGGAACTTATAAAGGTGCCTTAGAAGTTAGCTTGAAGTTGGTAGAGCACAGCGGATGCACACACCAAGGTGCACGACCAATCGGGCGATGCATCACTTGATCTGAGGTTGGCTGCGTGTCCGATTGCCACGTCACGTGACGCGGTGGATGATAAAATACAAACAGCAGTGGTCGCCAATAGGGCACGGCGTCAAGCAGGAAGTTTCCAGTTTGCATTTTTATTCATTGTCTGCGTTTTTCCCCATACGAATCAAATCAATCGCACGCGGACTTTAACAAACACCGTAGCTCTTGACTTTAACTTGAGACCATTCTTTTGTTCCTGTTGTGTATCTATGAACTTCCCCCCAGTAAACTATAGACCATTACACTTTTTACAAAAAGTAGCGTCCAACAAGAGACAAAAGCACAGTACAGCACCGCCTTGTAGCTTTGGCAAGCGGGGGCAGTTCGGGCACCAACATCGAACATCGAAAATGGCAACTCCGATAAAACCCGGTGTGCAGATGATACAAAATTCGAGCCCTCCAATAAGTGCTACCACAACAAGATGCAACAATAAATTCGCTGGACCATATTGAAACACGTGCGAGCAAAGCGACGGTCATACCGGACCAACAGCCATGACGTCAGCAACCACCTAAGTGACGGCTCGTGGGATAGCTCCGACTCTTAATGTAAAGTGCGTATCAGGAAACATCAGCGATGCAGGTCATCGACGGCGAACTGCTTCTGCTCTGTATGCTAACATCTATTCCTTCTACCGGTTTTCCCCCCTAGTATAGTATATTATTGTTTAGTTACGAGCGAGCCAGTGTTGCCTATCGAAACCTACGTCGTCACTGAAGGATCATCTATGAAGCACTTCCGTCAATTGTTGCTCTTCGGGACCAAGGGACCACCATGGATGCACCAGACTCTTTCACATGTGCCTAATATTGACCGTTCATACCTCATGTCGGTGTCGCGTCCACGTCACGCCAACAGGCCTGCTGGAAGGCTATAGGATTCATTAAACTTTCATTGTTTGAGAGATGTCTTTTCTTGTATTGTGCCTCGAAGCAAAACGGCTATATAAGAAGGCTGTCGTGCCGAATTAGTGACGTCACCTAAAGAAGGCCAACAAGGGGCATCGATTGAACAGGAGTGTTGCGTCAGGGCTAAGATGTAAAAAAAAAAAAAGAAGAAAAGGTTCGCATAGTTGGATTGTTTTCCTAAGATTAAACAGATTGTTACAATCGAGAACACTGCAAGCAAACGTACGCAGATGTGTGCTTTCTGCGTAGCATTACCTCAATAAAGTGGAGATTTTGGGCCAGTTGGTTCATTGCAAACAAAAAGCGCCGACAAAATACAGGGACACAGACGAAGGGAAACAGGACAAGGCGCACTCTCAACTGAAGTGCCTAATAAGAGGCTAATAAACTTCAGTTGAGAGTGCAACTTGTCCTGTTTCCCTTCGTCTGTGTCCCTGTATTTTTTCGGCGCTTTTTGTTTTGAGTTACCTCAAGCTACCGCGGGTGGACAAGGCGAGGCTATTTGCGGGCGCTGAAGAATATATGTGTTTCGAAAGTGCAGCGCGAGTTTCCGGTAGCAATGCCGCTACGCTAAAACTGCCTAATAGGCTAACCACTTAGGGACAACAATTTCATTTACGAAGCTACGGCCCGTGCGAACGATTGAAAAAGCACGGGATCTCTGCGTGGTCGTACGACCGTGCACTGTTGGAGGCACACAAAAAAAAAAAAAAAAAAGAAAGCTTAGCTTAAAACTGGCACCCACGTTTTCGAAGAAACTTTTAGCTGCCACCTGTCGTGATGGTAAGTCGAGAATATTTGAACGCTTTTTTTTATTTCTTGCGTTGTTCCCTATGCTTCCTACAGACACGATGACCGAAGCATCTGCGCACACGTCTCATGCATCTTCGAAGCATGTTCACCTCATACACATGTATAAATCGAATATGTCTAAAGATAGGTTTTTGTGCGCAATTTGACGGGACCGTCCGTACAGGGAAGAAACAGGCCTCAGACAGGAGAGAGTTTTAGGTAATCATTTTTGCCCATCCGATACGGTTTCCTAAAACTCTAGTGTTCGCAGACGCTTTTGTATGACGTATTAGCTGTCCAACATAATCGACAACGGCCACAGAAGCTATGTTAGGCCATGTTAGGCCAGCTCAATCGAAACCATTGCAGCTTATTCCACCCAACACCATAGTTGGCAGAGATCCGGGAAAGTGCGTGGTCTACCAAACACTCTCGATATGCGGAATGGCGTCTTCCAGTTCATTCTGCTGCTGCGTGCCGCGATTCGCTTCCTACAACTTGTACCGTTATAGAGCCAGCGTTCAAAAGACTCGTAGCACCTGTAAGAAGTGCGAAGTGTGCCTTTTATCTACGGGAATTACCGAAGCTAACCGAACGATGAAACAATGAAAGACGTTTACAACTCCCTGTAATGCCGAATTAGAGCGCAGCTCTTGAGGAGGAAGGGAGGCTACGAGAGGAAGATGCCCCTCGGTCCTTCCCTCCTCCTCCCTCTCCTCCTCCTCCTCCCTCGTGACCCTATCGACCCTCATGACGTCAATCGTGACCTAGGGTCACGAATGACGTCACAATCACTCATGACGTCACGTGTGACGTAATTATGGGAAACGTCCCGTAATGCAACGCGCGGTTACACCGACGACGATGCCGCTAAAGCCGGAAACGGGCGCGTAAGAGCTACGCCCTAAAAGTTGCACGTAACCTTCCGCTGGGGATCGCATGACCTCCCACCGAGTTGAATTTATTTGGGACGGCTCGGAACGCCTGCTGCGGTAACGTTTATGGGAAAATGGGGTATGGTTGCAAATACAGAGAAGTTCCCTGAAAAGGGTGGCAGTAGCGAGTGCGGTTTTTAGAGGGACAGGCCATGACCTTGAACATTTTCACACAAAAGACGACGGAAATTCACCTGAGACGAGATGTCAGTCGTGCCCATAACGTGAATCTTCTCAGCTGAAGTCTTCCGTACTCGGCGCTTAGTTTTCATGTAATTTGGCTTTAATCGCTCTCTATACACGAACTCATCTCTGTTACGTCACGGCGCGGTGGTGGCGCGTCGGTCGCACTTCCGGTCTGGGTCTGTGGGCAGAAGTCCCCATGCCAGACGTGTATTCCTGCGTTGTTTTGAAAGGAACCAGACAAAGACCTGCCTTCTCGTCAAAACGCCGCGACTGGGGCCGTACCAAAAGCGTCGAGAAAGGTTTGAAGGTCAGTTTTCAGGTGCTCGGTTCGTCCGAGAATCTGAATATGTGCCGTGAAAAGGGGAAAGCAGACGCCGTCGGACAACGATTACTTGGGCGGGAAGCACTTTGGGTTGAATTCAGGGATACTTATGGCCATCAGATTTATTTGTTTTGTTCCAACATGAACGCCAGAAAACCGTCAAGTTGTGCGGACCACCTGCGGACTACGTCTAGTGCGTCTTCAAGTTCAAACGGCCGCCTGATCGTTCGAACTGTCGTCTGCTCTTTCAAACGTTTCTGCGTGTCGTCTGCTCTCTTAGAGGACGACGGCCCGTAGAGCAATTATTGGCCCGGTGCTTGCGGTAAGAAGTAAGTCCAGACCTCAGAAGACTTAAATTTGAAGGCTGGTAAGCAGGCTCGATAAAACAGTAGACACAAGGAGATGTTGATCATTGTTACCAGTAACCATCACCGACTTGTTAGGCCTGATTCACTTGATCCGATCCTGCTTGCTATTTTCAGCATCGACGTCGACCAACTCAGCTACGGTTCAGGCTTTTGCAGCCCGAGTGACGTCGCGACTGAAAATTGCGAGCGAAATATCATGCGAATCAGGCTTTAGCATACATACTGCGAAGTCCACGCGGAATGAATCACCACGTGCCACATTATTTATGCGAAGTTTTGCGGTGTAACGAGCCTCGGTAGTTTCGCTGACGCCGCTCAAGTAGTCAGACATCGCCAGGAAGACGTAGAATCGACAATTCGAACGTGAAAAAAGGCAGGGGGACTCGCACCGACGCCGACAACATCGCGTTCCAATGGTTTGTTTATGGGCGACCGTGAGCTTCTTGCCCACACCTCCATCGCGCATGCGCGGCGGCGGTGGCTTCCGCTAGGGGCGCTCCGGTTTGTTTGTAAACATGAGTTGGTGCATTCTCCATGGGCGCTGCCCCATGCGGCACCCATATTCAACGTAAATAAGCCAACAGCGGAAAACAAGAGAAAACGGAGGTAAGTATAGAGCTGTAACCAACGCAAGATGCCTATCTGGCGGCTTGCGTATTTCTGATCGCATGCACTCGGCAGGGCAGCGTTACGCCCTTCTTTTTTTTTTTCTTTTTTTTTTCCGGGAAGGGGAGGAGCAATAGGGAGTTTTCGTAGACCGCGTTTCCCCCTCCGTTAAGCCCTCCGCAACGAAGAAGCCGCTACTGCGCCTGCGCGCCGACGCCCTTGACTGTTGAGTTCCTGGTACCGTAGCGGGTTACGGGAAGCGTTGCGGGACCGCGAAAACGATCTACGAATTAATAGGGAATTGTAGTAGACCGTTTTTCTCCTCCGCTACAGTATCCGTGAAGAAAACGTCGCAGCTGCGCATGCGCGCCGCCAGCTTTGTCTGCATGGTTCAAAGTCTTGGACGGATTACGGAGCGCTATCCGGGTGGTTAGCGGGCTACGGATACGGTCTACTACAATTCCTCAATAGGGAGTTTTCGTAGACTGCGCTGCCTCCTCCGCTTAGCGTTCCGCAACGGAGAAGTTGCTACTGCGCCTGCGCGCCGATAGCCTTGACTGTGGAGTTCCCGCTATTGTAGCGGGTTGCGGAGGGCCTTGCGGGACGGCGAAAACGATCTACGAAAACTCCCTAATGTCTGATGAGACGTACCTCTCAACTAGCGAGTGACCGACCATCGACGAACTTCGCGCCTTTTACTCTTGACTCGCTTGCTCTCCACCAGATGTCTCTACGCGTCTGTCCATTATGTCTCGAATGTACCTGTTGCAGACGTCCCAGCGAAAACCGCGCCGTGCTCTCATGCGAGCCTAAATGGCTTTCCTTTCTGTTCACAGACCTGTGTGACGTATGAGCGGTGGGATTGCGGCTAGCCCGGTCACACTGCTCATATATGTCATGCAAGGGACACGGTGTTTCTCCGCAGGTATATTACCGAGGACACACACCTCACACATGATCGCAGCATACATTTCTTTACGAACAGACAGCACATCAGGCGTGTGTCTGCACTCTGCAGCAACACGGAGATGTGCTCTCCGTGTTGTCTTTGATGTGTAATTCTTTCGTAAAAAAATGTATAAAATACCAACGCGCTCCCTAAAAAAATAATAAAAAAAATTCGCAGCGTGTTTGCTTTATAACATATGTATGCTTAAAACATGTCTGCAAAAAAAAAAAAAACACTTTTTTTTTGGGGGTCAAATAGTTATGTTAAAATACGAATTTTTCAATTTCCGGGAGAAACCTTAACTACCCCTGTGGGATGATGCTGGACCTGCAGAGCCCACACTAGAGTCGGATACAACATAAGAAAAAAAGTGCGAGGAGAAAAAGGGTGGAAACTATGAAAGCAGAAGTGAAGAGGAGTCTCTTTCCACAACGGCTTTTCTCGTGCTCAAAAGAGCAAGAAAATAGCCGCTGCACACACACACACACAAAAAAGAGGATTTGAGATGGCCTGGGACTGGGAGTAATCTTGAAAAACATACCAACTTTCCGGCGTTACGTGCAACTTCAATTTAGACACGTGCGAGGTGGGACCCAACCACTGATCTCTATGACAATTGCTGGATCGCGCTTCCCCGCTTGTTGGCTGCAGCGCAAGTGAAGCCACCGGACTTCACTCGCTTGGGATACGATTTGCCGTTTTTGCTAGCCTTTGCTGCGGTTTTCCAGCGTGCTGTAGACACGTTTTCTACTCGTTCGTCGTCATTCGCCGAAGAAGTTTTTTGAAGACTGTGTGTAGTGTTGAGACTTGCCGTTGTGAACACGTGGAAACTTTTACGAAAGTGCAGTGTCGCAGGAAAAAGGCACAACGCGTCGAAAGGAAGGGCTGGCGGCGTGTTCAAAGCTTCCTTGGCACGCCGAAGTGCCGTGTCTGTGCCTTCGCACGCTTGGATACCGACCAAGAACCGACGCCGTGTGTATGTGTTTAGCGAGTGCAAACGAGCCGTTTGAACTACGAGAGTGTCAGCAAGAGCCGCGTAAATACCTCTTCACACTCGGAGCGGACAGGCGCATTTGATCGAAGCGCTGGATTTGCGCTGTTGGACCTCGTCTTGGTAAGCTATTCGGGTTCACGTGACACTCGGCAAAGGAAGGTTGGACCGGCATCGCGCAGCTCCCAAGAACTGTTCTAGCTCGACAGAGTAGACGTGCGGTCTTGTCGGAATAAAAATGGCATACTAATAACAAAGTGTACATGCCATATGTTGCGAAGGTAATCCATGCGGCGTTTATTTGAGCTCGAGATCACACAAAACAATGAGATTCTAGAATCGATGAGAGTTCCTTTTCGACGACAGCGTTTGTCACCGCTGCCTAGGAAAACAAGGAGATGACAAGGGGAAGAGACTCACCTCTGAATAAACAATTGAGGTTAGCGGTTAAACTAATCGTGCAGGAAGGGTCCACAAAGGTCGTGAGGGCATGTTCCATTCAGCAAGCTAGCCGGTCGTGTGCAGACGGTCTTGGCCAGGGACCGTCGAAGCAGGTCGGAGTGCCTTGCTAAGCCTGTGTACTCACTCTACCGAGCTCGCCGAGCTAGCCCAAGACAGTCGGTGGGATCGTTGCCGCTGTAACCTTTTCCGGATGTCTGTGGATCCAGAGTTCATGTCCGTCGTGGTCGATTTCAAGTACTTTCTTTTTTCTTGCTGCTTGAAGTCGGGACGCGCGAAACGAGCACGTAGAAAAATACTATGTTCGTTGGTCGTCGCGACCAAGTAACTGAGCGACGCTGTCGGCCATGTTGATTTGATCGTAAAAAAGTGCGCGAGACAGCTCCGGAGCTGTCGTAAGATTCCATCGTGACTTGCGCGAAACTTGCGATAAGTTCGTTTCGTGAATACGAATTTGTTATTACGTTTTGTCATACGCATATTTTTGGCGTAAGGTCGCTTCGTGAACCTGGCGCGGAGGAGCGGGGACGGCGGCGGAAACGCAGAACAGGGACTGTCGGCCTTGGCGCTGCTGTTACCGCATGGTTCTGATTGGCGGATTCGTGCAACGTGTAATTTTAACAAAAAAATAAAAAAACCGAGTGCGTTATATAGGAATGGTTGCGTCTTAATTTGCAACTTTTAGCAAATCAACATAGTAATTTTCTTATTAACGCGCGTCAACATCTCTATCGCCTGTGATACGCTCCTGCCTTGACCGCTTCGCATTTGTAGCCAAACAAACTAATTGTAGCACGCTGACCAGCTTCACCAAGCAGGTGCGCGGGAAATCCTGCATTGACCGAAAATGGGCTGGGCGTGTTCCAGGGCAGGGTGTAAGATAGGCAGGTGGGGAAACGGCCCATAGAAGCCTACCGCAGCGCCGTGACCGGATTGTGTACTCGTCTGCTTGCGGGTACCCCCGACTTGCGACAGATGGCGCTGCGGCGAGAGGAAAAAAATCGGAATCGGATTTGCACGGAACTTCATGGGAGAGTGCGCAAAATAAACCGAGAGCACGACAGTTCTCTATTGAAAATCCACGAGAAACCATCTCCGTCAGTTTAGCCGGTCGCAACTGGTCGCCCACCTGGAGTGAGAGTTCGCGGTGCTCCACATAGATGGCGCCACACGAAAAGAGAAACCCGAGGGGGACACAATCCGGTCGCTCATTTGGCTCTCGTTTCCCCACCTGTCTATCCTACACCCTGTTCCAGGGCGTCTTCACAAATTCGAATATGGCCAACCAGAAGCTGGAAATAATACCCTGGTTGTGGTCGTGAGAAACAAATTTAATAAGCGCGTCGGAATAACTCTCGGTGACTGAAGGTATGGTGCACGTGATGTTCCCATCACGGTAATCCAGAATCATGGTGGAAGAGCGCGGCTAGCGGAGCGATCGACATAATCCGTCCGAAATGTCGCACTCTGTCCGAGCAAAACAGAGTTCGAGTGGCACATTTGTTTCTTACATTTTTTTTTTTTGCATGATCGTAATCGAAACATTACGTGCACCTTATTTTCAGCCACGAAGTGGCTGAAAATAAGGTGCACGTAATGGACGTCGGCTCGTTCCTGCATCTCCGAAGCCGCGAAAAACGGCGATTTGTTTCGATCTACGCCTGTGCCGCTTAGCAAACAAAGCGGTGCGGATCGTCTTCTTTTAGCATCGATGACAGTTTTGTTGACTTCGTAGCGATCGAGTTCGTGGCAGTTGACGAAGGCGGTTATCCCGGTCTCGGCATTCGGGCCCGTTTAAATCGCGGTAGCGTCGACATTTCACTGTACGGACACGATTCCCAGACAAGCATTTGAGGAAAGGCCGCCTGCGTTTGTTGTTCAAAATCCACGTGCTCCGAACCATGGCGAGCTCTCTGATTGGTTGTTAGCGTTGCCGAAGACGCTGTCGCCATAGCAACAGCCCGCTCTCGCGGTGATCGAAAGCTTGCGGGACACCGGAAGATCTACTTTCTCCGCACAAGAACCATCGCTTTTCTCCTCTCACTTAAAAACGCGTTCGAGAATACCGATTTTTCCTCTTCTTACAATAATCATAACTTACGAACTTCTTAGCTAAGATTATGATTATAATGCAATTAACGCAAAGGTGCAAGCGAGCTGGACAAGAATGACAATAATAATCCCTGGAGAAGGGGAACAAAGGGGACAAAGGACAAACACAAATCCCCAAACACAGCTAGGTGACTAATGCGCGACCGACAAAATCCGCCTGGTTTTGGTATCGAACCCGGGACCTCTCCATTTCCAGTGGAGCGCTCTACCAACTGAGCTAACCAGGGGCTAGGCGTCAGCAGAGCAAGTGGGTTTTATCAGCTGCCACCAGTCAAACACCAACATTTCATTTCATTTCATTTCATTTATTGTTCCCTCAAAGCGCCCGGAGGCATTACATGAGGGGGGGAGAGACAAAAGAAAAAGTTCGCTGCAAAAACAAGAAAATACTAACATTGAAAACAGCACGCGACAGATCGCGCACACATACACAGCACACTATATACACAACAGCTACACAAGGGTAAACGGCCTGCATTTTGTTATGATTATAATATAATCAATGCAAAGGTGTAAGCGAGCTAAACAAGAATGACAATAATAATCCGTGAAGAAGGGGAACAGATTCACAAAGAACAAACAGAAATTTCCAAACACGCTAGCTGACTGGTGCGCGACCAAAAAAATCTGCCTGATCCTGGAAATGGAGAGGTCCCTGGTTCGATACCGGGACCAGGGAGATTTTTTCGGTCGCGCACCAGTCGTGTAGCTATTTTTGGAGATTTCTGTTGGTCCTTTGTCCCCCTTGTTCCCCTTCTCCAGGGATTATTATTGTCATTCTCAGCTAAATTGTCGTAGCCTAAGAAACGCTTCATGAATCTGTCCTCTGGTTCTTCGTCCGTTTTTGAGAGCGTGAGCGGTGGACCTGGAGTTGCGAATAGAGAGGTCCCACGAAACGCTTTTTTCCTTCCGGTAAGTCGCGTTCGGCCATGTTGATGAATGCAGCGTTTGCCTTTTCCGCTATTTTGGTTACACACAGACGCTTAGTTATTGGCGCCGTTTTATCCTGCAGTTTGTCACAGACCAAGTCTGGTGGGTGATAGGTCTTTTCACTGGGGAAGTAATTACAAAAGGGAGAAGGTGACTGCCCCAGCTGTCGGATTTGGCGAGTCAGAGCGCACGTACGACAGCGGTGGCAAAATTCAGGTCGAGCACACTGTGCTCTACACCAGGTCTCACAAAGGCTGCAGTTCCGTCATTCACATCCCGTAGGCCAATAGCTTAAGTACCAAACCAGCGTGTTGGTAACAGTAATTAAACATGAGGAAGATACATAGAAAGGGGGGACGGACAACAAGGGTCGTGTGCTTCCACGGGGGGAGCAGGGGAACCAACAACGCCTCTACGCCAGTCATCAAAGAACTTCAGGCCGGTGATCTGAGTTTACTTCAAGCTGACAAAACGGTTCAGTTCTTCATCCTGAACAAACAACAAATGCAAGACAAAAAGACCTTTATTGGCCTCAAAACGCGGCCATCCGGGTCCCTTAGGTCCAGAGTGAAGGCACTCTGCGACTCATCTAACCACCCTTCTTATATTGGAAGTCTTTGTTGTCCGTCCCTCCTTTCTATGTATCTTCCTCATGTTTAATGGCCAATAGCTGTAGTGATATCTTCTAGAGACCGGCCATGATTGGACGTTTGCTTGTGCCCCCAGGCCTCGATGTGGGCATTGAAGTCTCCAAGGATCAGCGTGGCTGGTTCACACCGAGAGAGAATCATGTGTGAGATGAAAGAATACCAAGGAGAATTAGGCCGAATATTTACCGATACGATGGTCATGGCGTCTGAGTTGTCTTCTTGTATCGTGACAGCCACGTATTCTGCCTCTGTGCTTTGGTCGCAAAGATCTGAAAGATCCACTAGTAACTGAGGTAAGTCTTGGTGTATGAATAGAGATGCCTTAGGTGCGTCTATTTCTGGTGTTGTTCGGGGAGTATTAGTGTAGATAACATAGGGAGATAGTCGGATCGCTCCTGACTTCAAGTTGGTTTCCTGAAGGGCGAATACTTCGACTTCGTATCTCTGTAAACGTTGCCGTAGGTCGTTTACATTTTTTTCAAAGCCCGTTGACATTTCACTGTATATTGTAGGAAAAAGTATGTTTTTATTTCAGCGAGGAAGTGTATTCCTTGCATGTTTCACTTTTCACTTTGTGATATGTTGTTCTCGATGAAGCAGGCTAGTTGCACCAGGAAGTGTCAAGTGGAACAAGAATGTCGATAGTTGTGATCACTGCGTGAGCGATGGGTGACAGAAGACTAGTAGGGAAGGAGCGCAACAACGTGCAATTGTGCACAAAGCATTACCAAGGCTTTGAGGCTTGGGCGTTGCGACTGATCTTGGCTTCTTTTGAGCTGGGTGGTCACTTGCCCATTTTTTTGGTATTTCTTGGTTCTTGGCAGTATTTCGTCTCAAAACAGCTTCTGTATTCTTGGGTGAAGACTCTGACTGCTGTGCAGACGGGACCGTTGGCTTCGGCACGATTTCTGATGGCGGCGTAACAAACGGAGGAAAGTCGGTTTGACTCATCCTTGGGAATATAGACATCCTTGCCTCCCTTCAAGATTTGTTTTTGCTTGCTTTTCCAGTCCCCGAAGTTTTCGTTCATTCGTGATTGAAGATATGGCAGACGTGTTGTCCACATTGTTCGAGTTAGGCTGAGCAGTTCCGAGACGTGGTATCGTGGCCTCTCTTGCAGTTTGTGCACCTTGGTTGCTTCGCTCCGCACTTGCTGACGGCATGATCTCCGCCACATCGGCTGCAGCGTCGCATTTTTGAGCATGTGCTAGCCAGATGTCCGAAGCGATTACACCTGGGACACATCCGCGGTTTTTCGAGGTAGGAAAGGACACTGTATTTTGTGTGTGCCACCAAGACGTATTCTGCTGAGGCTCTGATGGAGAAGACGAGCTTTACCGCCTCCGTCTTGCCGAGTCTCCTCACTTCAACTACTGGTGCTTTTTTCCTTATAGATGCCCAGAGGTCCGTCTGTGATTTGCGTTGATAAGCCGCGAATCACCCCAGCATTGGAAGATAGGGGTGCTGGCTCATACGTCTGAACTTGGATTGTGCCGAACTTCTTCAGTTGATGAAGGGACTTCGTTGATTCTATATTCCCTGCATCTATGGCCAGGAGGTTAAGTGATATTTTGGTCGAATTTGAATTGCTCCGTCTGGTGCCAGCATCTGTTTCAGAGCCAGAGGATTCATGTTAGTGATGATCGTGGTCAGATCAGTAGGTTTGACAATGACCCCAAGGTTCTGAGTCAGCTGAGTGATGATCGCCGCACCACTCGAATTAGATCTGTGGCGTCGTTTCTTTGCCACTTTGGTGATCGATTAACCATCGTCATCAGACTCCTTCATGACGTTATCAGTGGAGCCCTCGGAGGTGTTGGATGATTCGGCTGATTGGTCTGTGCTGCGGGCTGGTTGCGGTGCGTTTAAATGGCTAATTTTCCTTAGTCCCCGTTGGTCGGAGACGGGTTACTGCTTCAGGAGCCGAGGACAGCTGCTCCTCGTTGAAGAACAAGGGGTTGCGGCCGAATCGGTGGTAGATATATATAAAAAAAATGTTATTTAACTCAAGAGCAGTGGTTCTCAAATGGAGGTCCGCGGACCCTTTTGGGTCCGCGAAGCCCTGCCTCATCAGTCAAGCCGGGCAATAAAAGTTGTATTTTACAGATTGAGAAGAAACGTTCCAATCTTCAGTTGAGTTGTCTCGTATGTATGTCAATGAGGGGAGTCTACTTGACACTAGCCCATTGCATGTGTATCAATTTATTAGATAATTATCATAATTAACCTATACCGCTCCCTTGTCCTCACCAGGAACGGGGTCCTCCGTCATTTTTGCCGATCCACAAGGGGTCCGCGAAACATGGATGGTTGAAAACCAGATCTCTAAAGCAATTTAGACAATGGTTCTACCGGCTGCCTCCTCACTGGGCGTTTTTTATGTTGCCCTTTGTTGGCGTGTGGCTCTTTGCATTTCGATTCTCTAAAGACGCAATTTAGAACAGAAGCCCGTCCCATAGTTTCTAATGATACTGTAAAATCTTTTACTTTCACGGCCCTGATTTTTTGCGAAAGGGGCAGCGGGGTCATATGCGCGACCATTAAATTTCGCATTTTCTACAGGCTGGAATTCGCCTCTACATACAATAGAAATATTCGCGCCCACTAAAGTTCGCGCATTTTACTATTCGCGAAATAGTGAGGCTCCCGAACATTAAGGGTTCTACAAAAACTTCACTATAATTTAAAAGAAATGTTTTTTTTTTGTTTGTTTAAAGGTTGAATTTAGATGGGAGGCGGCATCTTGCTCTTTTTATCACTCGAACTTAATTGGTGCCTTGTAACCACTATATAATCTTCGATACGCAAGAAAACAACACACTCTGCTCAAGACATAAACTAAAAAAAAAGAAAAAAAGAAACAAGATCGATAGATGCTGCAAAAGGGGATTTCTATAATCGGTGACAGGTTAGGAGTAAACTGGAAGCTCCTCCCACCTGGAGAGGAGGTCGCCGCCTCTTCAGCGTTCGCTCTGCTAAAGTGGAAAGAGGTGGGAGGAGCTTTAATTTCCTTCTTGACTTCTTGCCCACCGACTATAAGTGCTCTACTAAACATATGAACAGTACCACAATAACTCGACTAAAACATCTCTTCGTTTTTGTCAATGACGCACAGCGCGCTGGCTAAAAGAAAGAAAAAGGCAAAAAAGAAAAAAAGAAAAAAAGAAAAAAAGAAAAAAAGAAGCTCCTACAAGATTTAGCCTGTGTTCGAGATAACGAAAGCGACATATTCGCCCATAACGAAAGCGACATATCCGACATAACGACAAGCAAATACACGAGCGGAAAGCCAACCATCGAACGGTATGCCCAAACGAGCGCCACGTGGGGACCTCAATCGTGGCGGCACGCATCCAATCCCAAAGTGACGTGTTTGCCGAGGGAAGATTTACGAGCCTTCCCCAAATCGGAACACGGGGTTTGGACTTCTGTGCCAGCAACGAACCCGGGAAAGGAACCGTTTTCCACATAAAGACGACACTATATACGCGGCAAAAGCTCCAAGGGCGATTGGCATTCGGAAAGGAGAGTTGCGCTACCTCTCCTCCCTTCCGCGGCTCATATGATAGCAAGTTTGTTTCACTGCACTCGTGCCCACGCGTGTCCACTCACTCCACGCGTGAATGCACTGACTGCACCAAGACAATCGAGCGTGCGCCCGAATGCAATCTCGTCATGCATCGCTCAGGCGAGGCAGGTGAGGTGTGAGAGCAGGCGACGAGATTCGTCTGCTACTGATCTGCTACAAGCTGCTATTCGCACAAAACAACAACAACAACAACAACAACAAAAAGTGAATTTTTTGCTAGAAATTGTTTTGCGAGAGATGGGATCAAATGCGAGCTTGAGTTGTGACTTTCTGCTATTTCATAAATGAAGCTTGAGGCGTTAATTGTTGCCTTACAGTCGCTAAAATCGACCGGTGAGTAAAAAGGCCCGGGAGAAACGCATCAGCGGCCGCGAGATCTCTTCCACGGGCGTACGGGTGAAAAGTTATCGCCAAAATGTGTCCGATATTGGGGACTCACGAGTGGGAAACATTCGTTGAGAAAGGTTGCCCAGCAGAACCTGTGATCTGTCCAATTAGCAGCCGAGAAAGCTAAACATGGCGATTTTAACCACTGGCTCGTGTAAAATCACAATGTTTAACATATACCTACGCCAGTTAATTCGCACCTTCGTTTTTTTTATTTTATTTTATTTTGTTCGAGAAAGCTCTTGATCTTTCCGCTCTAATTGGAAGTAAGAGCTGCTATGTGCGACCAAGGATCGACATTGAAGGTGCCGCGAAACATACTGCGAGAGATTCCGACGGACTAGTTTGAAACCGTATCTTTTCAATGGTTCACGATTAATACTGATCAAGCTTCTGCGCGAATAGTATCAATGATGTTTTCTCCAGTGTAAACATGTTTTAAGGATTGACAGATTGCCCACTTTTTTGTTATTTCTTGCACTTATTTGGTTGTCAGCTTGTGAAGCAAACGTACGTCGTCTGTAAATATCTCCACAACACTCGAGTTCTATATAAACACTGCAACAACCGCACTGTTTAGCGTTCCTGCCTGTCATGTCAAACAGCAGGGCGCTATTTTTGGTTTGAGGTCGGTACTCTTGGCTAGAACAAAGATGGCGAGAGCATCAGTTTACACTCAGCAAGTTGTTTCGGGACCGGTTCTTTGTGCTGCACTCCGAGGGTACGACGCGTTCTGGTGGAGAACTCGCACGGTGCAGTGCGTGTGAAACGAACTCGTCATGAGTCGCGACACCAAGCGTTGATCGCGCCTTCGCCGCTGCGTGAGGAGGGCTCGATCATGCGCAGAAATGTTATCGGAAAAGGTCAAATCTAGGCCAGTGTCAATCTGAGATCGATGACAATCTCGAGCACGATCGCCTCACGTCACAACACGTGGCCGGGAAAAGGTCAACACCAAAATGTCGAACTTTGACGCAGCACTCTTGCCCAATCTGCGCCTCTCGGTGGCCTCTTGTAGGTGACGTAGCGCTTTTGTTTAGGCGGTGTTTGCCTGGGAAAGGCCAAGATCGCCTAGACAGAAGGCCGTAGTTTTGGAATTACTACGTTACCTACAAGAGGCCACCGAGAGACGCAAATTGAGCAAAAGTGCTGCGTCAAAGTTCGGCTTAGGCCGGTGCCCAATCGGTCTGAATACGAGTTCATGCCGAACGAGGACACGGCCCTCGGGTCCAATCCACGCTGGCAGTTTGTAGGTGACGCGGGAAACCTGGCTCCACGGACTTCTGTCAAGGGGGTGCCGGCAGTGTGCACAAGAGGGAGATGCAGACACAAATAAACAGCAGCTGTACTTTGGCTACATTGTCGCGACCCGTACGACCTATAGGCGTCGCCACCGTCGGGCAAATATGGCGGCCTAAAACAGGTTGTGTCGCGCCATGTGCCATCGCAACGCAAGGGTTTCAGCAAGCAAGCAATGGACGCAAAAAGGTGTGGCCCCATTTTTATTCACTGTGTACGTTTCAAACCTGCGGCGATGAGTTGGCATAAGCGAGCTTCCAGAGACTCGACCTTCTTTGGAGAAGTGACGGAAGGATGAGGTGCCGATTAACGTTGATAAACGCACAATGACTGGCTCACGCAGTAGCTTATAGGTTGCGTTCAGTGGGCAGCTCCCTGATACGACAGTAAAAACTGAGTCACCGTGACAACCGTTCCATGGTACCAACTGCCGACAACGTCTAATCACGGGAGCCACAAGGGACGAGCAGAAAGTCGCCAAAAGTACCTGTTTCGTTCAGTTCAGGTTTTTCCGCTAGGTGCCGTCCGTTTCGCTGGAGGCATGAGTAGAGCTCAGCTCAGATCACAAAACAGTGGACGCAATTTTCCACTATCTCAAATTTAGACGAATAGTGCATTGCGTGAATACCGCGTAGGTTACATAACAGTCTGCAGACACTAGAGAGTTTTAGGGAAGCGTCTTTGCACATGCGATACGGTATACGATTTTCCCTCCGGTACAAACTGCGCATGCGCACTGAAGACTCGCATATGTCCAGTTCGTACCGGAGGTCCCATCGTGGCCGTTTCGGATGTGCAAAAGCTGTTCCCTAAAACTCTCTATTGCCTGAGTCGTGTTTCACCCTCGTATAACGGTTCAGTACCACATGAGTAGTCACACAAAAACTGTCTGAAGAGATGTTGAAGACTGTCACAGTTGACTGGACGGCCGGAGAAGTGTCAAAAACCTGTCGGAGCGCTTTTCCCCGTACATGCGTTTCGACTGAAGGAAATGACGTCCTTCAGCCGCTTCCGGTCGCTTTCCACGGTGTCCAAAATTTTAAGAAACGTGGCTGTTGTCATTGGAAAGGTCTTATGACCAGTACCACCTCACTTTAGCGGTATGATGGGCCCTTTGTAATCGTTGTAAGTCGGCCGGAAGCCGCTGAGTAAGTGTCACTTCCTTCTGCAAGAAAGAAAAGAGAAAGAAAGAAAAGGCGTGCACGAGAGAAGCGGAGGTACGCGCTAACGTAGTCCGCATGCAACATAGCAGAGCGCAGAGTATATAATAAGGTACAACTACATAGCAGACGACGGTAACAAAACATTTGACCATGGGCCGCATTTCAGCAGACGATTGTATAGGTAACAATGTCTGGGAGAAAGTCTCTCGGAGTCCCCATCAACGAAGCCCACGATTCCCACTCTTCTGTAGCAGACGACACGGCCGTTTGCGACGGAGTTCTCGAGGGCCCCGTAAGAGGGAGCTTCGACGATCGACCATGCGGTGACGTCGAGCAACGTGAGAGTCCATCGGTGCATCTGCGCCGCTCCGGATCGATGGCACCTCCAAACGGGCCGGACCGCTGTGAAGCGCGGTCGGTGCCGAAGCCGGACCCGTGGGAAGAAGGACCGAATGCAAAGCGTCAAGTGCTGGGAGGAGACGTCCCAGTGGGCCATGGAGGCGCGCTCCAAGGTCACCCTGCCTTCGTCCAAGCGGAAGACGTCCGCCGCCAGTGTCCTCAAGGACGGAGCAGACATTCTGGTCAGCCACAGGTGAGGACGTGTCCCCCTGTCTGTCAACCGTCCTCTCACGGAGATCCGAGCGCGCCCGCCCTAGCTCCGCATGGAAAACGTTGTAGAGTCTGAGCATATGACGGCAGGCTTGGAGGTCGGACACATCCGACACACAGCAGATGATTAAATGTGTAAGACAGATGCCTCCAGGCAATTGCTTTTGGAGAGTTGTCACACGTGTCCTGCACCAAACCACGCATTAAAATTACTCACAAGGAGAGAAAGGCAGGGAGGGGCTTCGGTTGCCCCGCTTCCCAACGGGAGCGACAACACTTCGGCAGCTAGTGCATCTCGATTGCGCGCGCGCATCCAAAGCACGACGGAAGGCATAGGGTGCGTGCTGGAGGCCGGGCGCCCGAAAGACACGCATTGCCGTTCTCACTCTGTCAGCGGCTATGATGTGGCACAAATTGGAGCGCGCAGACGGGAATGGTAAAAAAGGTCAGTATACCAGGCGTGGAGCACCATTCCTAAGAGTGAAATAGCGAGGTTTTCGGAATTCCGTGATACTGTATATATGTTCCTTATCAGAAATTTTTGCGGGACGTACAGTCGGCGACAATTTTAGCTGAAACAGCCCGGTGTCTGCCAAAAGGTGTCTGAAATGCAGCATTGGGAGCGGGAGGGGGGGGGGGGGGGGGAGGGGACCTCCAGATTGCTAGGTAATGGAACCTAGAGCCACACTGCAGAACGATAGGAAGCGTCCCAGTTCATTTCCAACCTCTCTTTTCACAACTCAGCGCACCCAGAGATCCCATAATGGCAACTTTACTGTCCCTGCCTTACACCAGCTGCCATTGCCGCACCTTGTGCGCAATGGGAGCCTGAGGATCATGTGCTAAAAAGAGAGACAGATGCTCCATGTGGGTCACTCATTCTTAGAGACCTGACCAGAGGTTAGATGATTCTGCATCGTGATGGTTCCATTTCGCGAAAAAGAAATTGCTGATCCGCAATGACGATGTCAGATTCCTCTCCAACGTAGATTCCATGAAAGTCGGAGACGTTATAGAGTAATTTCGGAACGATAAATAATTACAAGCTCGAACAAACGCGGCCACAATAAAATACATAAAATAATAAATATATATATATATATATATATTTAAGAGCATGTAATTGTTGATTTCGAGTTTCTCACAGCTGTAGATAAACTGGATCCCCAAGTCTCACCCCTCACTGGCTTCTCCGGATGCCGTCCGTTAATTTACTACACAGATCATTTGGATATCGGTGCGTATAACTTTCCATGGAAACCGCGGCACGGAAATAAGCAGACAAAAGCAAAACGGCTCTGATCACCGCGCAGCAATACGGCGTCATAAGATGCACGAGTGCCAGAATTGCCTTTGGACATCAATCTTTCATGGTCGCTGTCGATAATCGTCGACAAAGACGTAGCCGAGCACGGATGGACGCCATGCGGTCTGGGCGCGATGTGATTTCGTCGCAATCAGACCCGCGCATATTGCCGTCATGGGATTCACCCGCGCTTTATTTGTAGCCTTTTCATCATAGATGGCGCAGAACTTTCCCGGAACAAACGAGTTGCATGCTCGCAGCGGCGCATGGAGGTCGGCGGGCACTCAGGGCAGTGTTGTAGGCGTTACCGAAAAAAAAAAAGTAACAGATAACGTTACTCGTTAGTAGAAAATAAACGGAATACGTTACGGACATACGTTACTGCAGCGTTACTTTTTCATTATCACATAAACACGTTCTACTGTCTTGACGGCACAGGTCTGCATAAGCGCCTTATCTTAAGAAACATTATGTTCACGATAAATACTCACAAAATACACAAAGAAAAACGCAAAAAACTAGAAGATTCACGTGGCTTGCAGCTAAAAATCACAACAAATTGAAGTGTAATTTTGTTTAGTCTTGGGAAGAAGTCACGAGTAAAGTAACTACGTTACCCGTTACTCAAAATAAGTAACGTAAGTACTTTCCCCTTTACTGCTTTGAAAAAAGTACGTTACGTTGGTGAAGATGACGATAAAACGCCGCCTGCAAGGTTCTGAGAGGCGGTGAGAATTGTTAAAATTCAATGATCATCGACAGTTTCACAAAGGCCGGCAACCACAGCAGTTCCCCGGACATATTTTCTTGCGCACAGCCGCTATCAAGTTCACAATTTCAATGAAATTATACCGTACTGGGAAGGCACCTACACCCGCATGGCGAACCTACATCTTGAACTATTATGCAGGCCCAGTGAAAATACGAGGTCGTGTGGGAAAGGCGTCCCCTCCACAGACAAGAAACGTTTTCCACGAGCCGTGAGCGGTAGCTCTTTCTTGAGGGTGCGTTAGAGCACATTCCAGAGGAGGATATCCCAACAGTCCAGGAACACGTGCTCCACGGTCTCCGGTCTCGCAAAAAAACAAAACAAAAAAAAAAAAAATCCTAGCCCCATGATACAGACATGACCGTTTTCGCTAACCATGTCTTTACTGGCACGCGGGAAAGCACATCACGGTCCGTACTGTCAGAGAAATAAGAACGATAGAGTGGGACGGGAACAGGGTTGGGCAGTATCGCGATACAAATGTATCGCGATAGTATTTCAGAAATACATTTTGTATCAGTATTTCTGTATCGCGATACCTTTTTTTCACCAGTATCTGTATTCCTGTATCGAAATACATTTTGAATGTTTCTTAGTATCGCGATACGATTAGGGTGAAATGTATTTCGTTACATTTCTTGAGAAATACCCCCCCCCCCCCCCCTCCACCAAAAAAAAAATGCAAATCCAATTTTTTATTTTTTTTTTACTTCTGAGGACATTAGGGTCAAGGAGATGCTGGGGCATTGTTACCATGCTGACGAAAATTCCTTTCGATTCTCCAAACTATTTTTCTATGCGTCCTCTTCTCTCTTCTGAGAAGTGTTGCGTAGTCGGGGACTCGAACCAGGTGGCGTGCCAGGCGTGGAGGCAGAGCATCTTGTGCCGCAGGTCCTTAGGTAGGGGTTTCTTGAGTCATTGTTTACTGGCATTCAAAGCCCGCTGCTAACCGTCTCTTTTGCCTTAGCGTACACAGTACACCCAGCCGGCAAAACTGATTCACAGCCCAATGCAGCACGAGCCTGGCGGTGACTGACTTGAAATAGTAGGATGACTCACGCAGTGAAGTTCAACACATAATCGAATGTGTCTGCGGCTGCGCACGTAATATTGCACGGCTCAAGGGTACGTCATCAGCCGACGTGAAAGTGACCCGCTGCTCTGGTGATCCGAAACCCAGGGCGGAGGTCAGACGTGGCCTCGCTGTGCCAACCCAGACTTCGTACACCTGCGACTCGTCTCGAGCGCGCTGTTTCTCGGAGAGCTCGCACCTGGGCCGGCAATATTAGGTCGCAATCCACGAGGTCTCTATCTGGAGTATGCAAGCCGAAACTTGAGAACTGCAATCCATGCGTCGGTGGCGGAGGTTCGGTAGGAAGGGCCTTCACAACAGAAATGCCACCGTATCGTTTTATCAACCGTAACAGAAGACATGTGTTCCAGGATGCTTCAGGTGGCCCACTATTCTCGAAAATTCCAAATGACAATGCCTGCATGATCTTCAACGAGGTAACCTACAACGAAAGCACGTATTGTCCTTTGATACAACAGTGCGGTAAAGTTTCATGTTCAAGGCCACACCTACCGACAAAGAATACCAGTTCATTCCACCGTGACGTCATGTGATAAATGTTGACATGGGCGTCCTTATTGGACAGGGGCATGGTGACATTTTGATGGAAGTTAGGATGGTATAGAATTTATATAGAGGTCGAAGTCTTTTCGCATCCCTCGTCAGACAGACAGGATGTCAGGGAAGGGACCGCGGTCAGTCTTTGATGGAACGTTTTTTTGAGCCCACTGAAGACTATTCGTCGTCCGAAATCACTACCTTCAAGGCAAAGTGCCAGGCCTACAAGAAAGTAATTTCAGAATCAAAAACTTCCACTTCTAACTTCAAGCTTAATCTCATTTGGCGTCTCAAACGAATTTGAAAAATGTATAGCAGTATCAGTATTTCTGTATTTGTATTTCTGCCCTCCATAAAATGTATTCCTGTATTTGTATTTCCAAATACTTTTTGCCTCTATTTAAAATGTATTTCCGATACGTATCGCGATACACTTTTACAGATATATTTCAGTATCAGTATTTTAGCTACTATTTTAATGTATCCCAGTATTTGTATTTCCAAATACATTTTTGAGTATTTCTGCCCAACCCTGGACGGGAAACAGGCACTCAACAAGATCTCACTAAGACGCTTTCATGTGACACAACCTAAGTACTCTTTCGAAAATCGTACCCTACGAAATGGACCTTTTTCCAGTAAGCGTCTGCGCACGCGCACACCCTTTCCCTTGACCTTGACCGCCCTTTCGCCATTTTTGGGGGGCACTGTTCTGTTGCGACACTAATCTGTTCCTACGGGAGAAGGCGAGTCCGGTTGCCCTCCATTTGTAGTACGCGGCAAAACCGTCATGGGGCACTCCTTACTGGAAAAAGGTCCATTGGTAAGCACAAACAACCTCTCCAAGAAAGCCAGTTACTTTTCCTTCACATGTGTCACACGTCAAAACAATGAACTCAGGTAGGTCTCTAAACATCCGTACTCGGATGACAGTTCTCAAAAAAGTGTCAGTTTGGTCTCGCAAAAAGAAAAACCGCTTCATACCAGCTAGCAGACGAATGAACAAATGCGACACACTAAGTCCACCCTAATTCACGCGGCAAAAAAGAATATCTCGTCTAGTTCTTTCCCACGTAGACTTCCATATGTACACTGCCATCCACGGTGCATTCGTTGCAAATGCACACGAGAGCAGTACAGAACCTGCAACAGGTGGCAAATCTTTGCACCAAAAAATCAATAACACACGCGCGAAGATAGGAAAATCCTGGCTACCCCACTTTACGACTTTAAGTTCGTTGCTTTCACGGTAGTTGTTCAAAGGCACTTACAAGTATACACCGGGCTTTGTGGACCACTAAACAGTTTCAAACACACGCAGAGTTAAGTTCCAGCGGCTGTGCCAGATCCCCAAGCATTTCGCCCAATTCACAGCACAGGCCGTTTGGGCGCAGAGTGCTTTAGTGAGCTGAACAGCCGCTGAGACGCTCTATTGCTACAAAAAAAATGTCAACATCATCTGCGTACGCTAATAGTTTAACATCACACGAATTTAAAGAGAAACCACGTATGTTCACACTCCTCATAACATGTAGGCACTAGGGCTCAAGAAAGATAGCAAACAACGGGGAGAGTGGGCACCCTTGCCGGACAGAGGATAACACAGAAATGCGCTCAGTTACTTTTTGTTAATTACAAGACTAGTCATGCAGTTACTGTACGGCATTTTTGCTACATGAAAAATAATGTTACTCACGCCAACATGGTTTGGAATGCAAGAGAGAACACCATGGGACACTCCATCAAAAGCTTTTTTCAATATCAACTTGCAACATAGAAACTTTACAGAAAGCTCTGAATATCGCACGCTGAGCAGTGCGATCTTCACCAATTGTCTTCACAACCCAGCATTTTGTAAACGAAGAGCTTCTGACCGGTGAGATCCTCCGCGTTCGTGCGTATGGCGGGTGGTTTGCTCACTTTCTAAACGGCGAAAAATTATAACATTCTGGGCTGTGACTTTGTAAACATAGAAGCGGTGCATAAGCATCTTTCAGCATTTGCTAACCAGCACTAATAAAGCGAAAAAAAACAAAAACAAACATAGTGCATCACATTTAGCGTTTCATGAAAACGCTAACAATGGCTTCCTTTCGGCTTTCTGCAACAAACCGATCTCACCAGCAAATTTGACTGCACCACCGCTGCCGCAATGCATCGAGGGAACTTTAGTTTTCTTGCACTTGCGACAACCTCGCTGAAGTTCTGCGCGTGCATTAGCGGCGAGATGTTTTAGTGGCGCCCTCCTGTGGTTACCTTTCGTGACGTCATTACCTTGCGAACAACAAGTTCGATGGTATTTGTAAGAAGCATGGTGGAAGCTTGAAATCATTGCGCTCTTAAAGCAACACTAACAACACCGTCGAAATTGAAGTTCTTCCATTCCTCTTATTTCCGTCGATGAGAAATCCTTTGCTGACGTCATAGTCAGCATTCGGCCAACCGTGGAAGGTCGACCACAGCGACGCTTTCGATCGCGCACGTCGAGCACGAGACGGCACGAGCCCCCGCATGCACGACCGTCTGCCTCCTGTGAACTAAAGTAATGCTTCGTGAAATCGGTCTATTCGTATTTTCATTTCACATGTATAGGAAGTATTCACTGGCGGCCATAGCTGTGTGCGCGACTGCTGAGCGCGTGCTGATGGCTAGCTTTCAGGGTTCTTTTGCAACGTGCATTTCACACCGTCAAAATGGCCGGTCTTAGCAGCCTACTGATGGGGGCTCGTTCTGAGCATGCGCTCTAGACAGCACCCACAAATATGGCGCCCAGTGAATACTCCCTATTGTTCGCGTGCAACGTGTGCGAGCGTGCTGAGGCGCGGGGAATTTCTGAAAAAGTGAAGAGCGCGCGTGTACAGATTTGAGCGGCGCTCAAAGCTACGCGACTGTACGGGCGCCAGTAGCGTTGCCGTCATAGCCAGGAAAACTCGCGCCATATTTGTACCGAGTAAGTGGCGTACGCGCTGTGGCTTGACACCGGCGCGTGGGGGGAATCGATCTAGCCTGATAACTGCAAGATCTTCTTGCCGTTATCCCACTTAAAATTTTCAAAACCCGCGCATGAGAATTTTGACGACATCAAAAGTGAGATCGAGCGCAGACACGAATTGGACTCGAGCGTAGCGTCAAAGTTTGGCTGGAAGTCGTGTCAGCCAACGCGTCGAAAGACGCTCAGGCTCAATAGACCCCTTCGAAGAACGTGCCCTCTGTTGGAAGCTGTAGAATCTCTGCACAATGGCGGACATACGTGCGAGCTTCTTGGGTTTCAATGCGTTCCGGCTCACGAGCCCTTGTGCAGCGCGGAAGCACAAGTCGAGGTCACCCGCTGACGCTACTTGCACGTTCAGCGGTGTCGGGTTTCCACCATTGTGCAGTGGATCGGATGTTTTATCAATAGACCGGCCTCACTGAGCGTTCCACGCATGCGCGACACCGCCATAACTGTAGTCCGCAGGAGGCAGCCCGCCTCGTGCGGACTACAGTCCGCAGGAGGCGAGCTGCTTCTTGCAGACTGTAGCGCGTAGCACTGCACGAGACAGCGTGTGCCGTCTCGTGCTCTGCTCGTGCACACTCGCAGCGCGGTCGTCGTGCGTGCCAAAAGACTACAGCTCCCACGATGCATGCCGGCAGCGGCGGCGTAACGAAACTGGGTGGTGAGGTCGGTCTACTGGCACGTGACTTTTGAAAAGGGTCTATTAGTGATAGTGAATCTCCATTACAAAAACTGTGGTGCTTTTCTTTTGAAAGACTGTTGAAAAGAAGTCATCGGAGGATGTAAAATGTCGACAGCGTTTCATTTGACCTTCTCTAGCTTTTCTGTTGAATATTGGTCCACTTTTTAATAAAAAAAAAGTCAACAGACTTTTGTCGCCTCCAAGATATTTTTTCTCCAGCTTGCTCAATGAAAAACTACAGCCAATTAAAAAGAAAAAAAAAAGAAATTTTACAGCTTAGCTATTCATTCAACAAAGTTTTGGAAACTTACTTCCCACTCTGCTACAAATTGGCTGCCCTTAAATAACGTAAAAAATACAAGCGAATATTTTTATTCGTTTTTTTATTTTGTTGGGAAATCTTTTTGTGGTATTTGATCGCACTACAATACATCCCACAAATGCACATCGGTGTCTGCGAACTCCCTTTAATAGTCACATCGTACGGTCGCGGTTTGGAGCGCTTGACGATGTTTTGCAGCGTTGCATTGCGAAAAGGCCGTCGGCCGCTCTCAGGCGTGGCTGTGCTGTGTATGTCTTTCTCTCTTTCTCTTTTTTTTGCCGCTGCGGATATCTTAAAGCCATCCATGGCATTAAATAAAGACGTTTTCTCAACTCAACTCAACTCTCTTAACACATGAGAAAGGAACATATACACAAGCACAATGAAGCACTCAAGACCTCATTAATAATCCTGTTGAATGCCCCAGAGCCTTATATCAACCGGCGGACTCTTCCTATACCTCCCATTGGGACTCCAATTGCTGACGGCAGCGCCAAATCTCCCCTAACGGGCGTTGGGTTTCTCCAAAAGAAATAAGAAATAGACAAAACAATACGCGCACCGTCGTCATGGCAACCGCTTGGTTATGGGAGAGGGTGAGGGAAGTGTGTTCCCTCCTCTCCCTCTCTCTCACCCTCGGCGACAAAAAGATGCGAGTTCGTTCGAAGTTCGGAGCAGCCTCCGAACTCCGAACGAATTTGCATCTTATTGTCGCTGATGTTGAGAGAAGAGGGAACTGCTCCCATTGCCGCCGTCTCGTTCTTCTACAATACAATGTAATCTTTTTTAGAACAAAAAAAGTGTTCACCTTTTTTTGCGAATGTCCGACGCTTCCGAAACAATTGCACTTGACTTTGCCTCGCTCGATTGAGATCGGCTTAGCAACAGTGCATGTTCAGTGACAGCCAGTTCTCATAAAATCGTGAATGAATGAATGGAAAGCACGCCCAGCCGCTGCTGTTTAGCGGCTTAAAATGGGCGCACATCGCCAGTCTGAGCACAAGTCCAAACTTCTTTTGCAAGTTCTCTTTTTATTAGGCACGCTCGTTATACAAAAAAAAAAAAAAAAAAAAAAAAGTTCATTGCACAGCACAACAAAGTAACAAAATCTACACGAAACTACTATTCAAGTATTCACAGACCTGCAATCACACATTTAACTTTGCGGTAGTTAGCGACAGTGATTCGATCGCCGGGGTTTCTCGCAGGTTCCTTCTGCAGCGAGCTGCTCCACGCACGAGCTACCGAGCTGCGGTGCTCTAACACCGATACCGCCCACACCGCCCATTTTAAGATACATGCGCTGTCCCTTGTGACCTTTTACAATAACTCTTCCATAAAGAAACATGCACCAGCAAGTTTTCGGCAATCCGAAACTGTATAACCAAAAGCATAGCAGCCCATCTTTACCTTTCGTCACTCGATTGGCAACCCCAAGAACTTGGCAGAGCTGTTGCCACTGGAATTAGAGCACCACTGAGTCGAGCAATGAACAAGGTTTCGTTTGCTCTGTGTACTGGTAGCAGAAATAGACCGATAACCAATAGGTCAACGCTACTGCCCGCTGCCGCAAACGAAAACCACCACCGCACCGCTGGCACAGGCGCCGCCGAGCAGCCGACGCATCCGCGAGCGCGGCAGCCGACGCGCAACTGTTCTCAACGGTCAAAATACAAAAAACAACCGGCCAATGAGAGCAAAGTATGAGGGCGAAACTTTAGCTAACCAAGATATTTGTTTCATCTTACCAGGATAATATTTGAAATTTGTAAGTAGCAACAATAATATGTATCTAATCCTATTAAATAAACTTTCCGGCGTAAACCGGAAAGACTTAATAGAATACCAACGGATAAGAGATGGCGCTGAAATAGCAAACCGGAAGGCGCTCGAAGTGTCCGCCGGTTGCTTATATAGCGTACATTTTGAAGGTAATGATTAGGCCGGTGACCACCTAAGCACATATTAAGGTTCCAAGTATCCAATCTCCTTCTCGGGAGTCAGCCAAAGAGCAAACAGTGTTTCGACATTCGCGGACTCTATCTCCCACTAAAAAGCATTGGTACAACTATAGATTAATCTGGCGCATTCGTAAACAACACTCTCACAAATGGGTCCTGAAAGAAGTGTTATCACTTCTCTGCACAAGCACCACTCGGGACGAAGCGAGTCAGGTCAGTTGCTCCACTTCAAAATAGTTATTTCGCTTGTCTTTAATAGTTGACTAGTTTAAGAGGGTCAATAAAGTCACTATAGTCACCTACAAAGTGAGAACTGAAGGGTATGCCTTCCAAAACGCCTGGCCTCCAGCACGCGCCCCATGCCCTCCCTCGCGCTTCAACTGCGCGCGCGTGCCCCAGGTGCGCGAGACGCCGAACCGTATAGTCAAGGGTAGAAGGCTCCCGCTAAAAACGGGACAACTGAAGCTCCTCCCCCTCACCTTGTCAGAGGCTATTGAGAAACTTAGCGACTTTTGACATTTAGTCAAAGTTGACTATGTCCAATACAAAGTCAAAAGAAAGTCTGTACTTTTTCTTTGGCTACAAAGCGTCAACTGAACATTGCCCTAACCTATACTTTTCGTTTTTGTTTTTTCTTATTCCTATTACTTCACTTCATCATTACCATAGCAGGTCAGGCTATTGCTATTTTAGATTCTGCTGTATCCTTTTTCCCAGCATTGCTCTGTGAAGGCTCGTTAACGTCCGTTTCACTGACTCGGTATCTCGCTAGAAGAGGGAGTCAGCAATGACGGCTGTAATCTGGCGCGTGTCTAGAGAGTCTATGAGCTCAAACTATGAATCAAGGCTCTATTTCATCATAAGTGCAAGCGAAGCCGAAGGCACGAACGCAGTGGTTATGGCATGCAGTGACGTCACACGAGCTTCCATTGTGGTAGCCTTGCAACTGAACATTTATCTTCTGCAGCGTAAACTGTGTATACTATCGTGTTTTTTTTTTTTTTTTGCAAGAAGTGTAATGCACATTGTCATGGTGCAAGGACGTTATACGTGCAATCAATGTATCTCGCTAACTCGGCCTAACTTGCGTTTTCTTCCCTCTTGAGCTCGCGACGTAGTAGAATCAAAGAGCCGAGTTGGATGACTACATTCACAGTTGTCACGGGATCATCATCAAAGCCCGCCTCGGTACACGCAGGTACCGATTGTGAAAAACATGGCATTCCTACGCAGATAGATAATTAAATGTAATATGGCCCAAGCTCTCTCATTGAGATGCGCCCCAGCCCACGTCTTTCTTTTTTCTTTTTTAACATATGAGCAAGAAAATAACCGAGATGTGATGCTGCCGATAGAAGTCACGGGGAAGTCAAATCAGCGCTGTGATCTGAAGTCCCGGGATAAAATTCACGCTCGGCGTTTTTTATGCCCGAGTCTTACTAGAGCGACGAACAGAAACAAGCGACACCGACAAGCCAAAAAGAGGTGCAGCATGAACGCGAAGGTAGCCTCGGCAGGCCTGCAATCTCATCGTGCGTACTTCAGGAGCCCCGAGAGATTGCAAGCCTGCCAAGGGTACAATCGCGAGCATGCTGCACGTGTTTGATGCTTGTCCGTGTTGGAAGACGTTCCCTGTTCCCTGACGTTCTCAGTCACGTGGGTTCCGTATCTCGTATTCGGGACGAAAAACATAACAAAACAGTTCAACGTGGAATATGCGAGAAAATATGGGTGAGGCAAAGCAAGAAGTGTGACAATCACGCATTTTTCGAAAAAACCTTCCAGCGGTATGGAGAGACCAAAACCGCGTTTTATCGTATACCAGAAGGGACGACATTCTAGATGGCTGCGCCCGTGTGGGAAAGGCGTATACTCCGTTTACCCTTAAAGGGATGCTGAAGCAAACGTTTCAGCGTCTATAATAAGTCGCGCCCAATCATTCTACGAGCCAGCAACAGCCGGTGTGCGCAAGCACACGCAACGAATTTGACGTCAAAATCCTCCGTTCACGCTTAAAGGGGCCCTGCAAGGGGCTTTTTCCTGGCTTTCAATTTGCACCGAACCTGAGCCTGAGTCCTCCGCAGGGACGTTCCAGGAGCCCTTCGTTGGTTTGAAAAGGTAAATCTCCCAAATGTAACTTTACTTCGAGCCAATCAAAAGTGCCGAAGCGGGACACAAAAAAATATACCGTCGGATTGCACTCCTTCTCTAGATAGCCGTCACGTCGTTCGCTCAGCTCCTCTGGTTAAGGCCGAGATCCTCAGCGTTCTCCCTTTGTCCCAGTTTGCTACCCCGTGTATCCGCAAACTTAGTCTCAACGGCCAACTATATACCGACACCTATAAGAAGAATCGAAGCCGCAGGAGCATTTTTGACGTCATCACTGTGAGATCGAGAGTAGACGCTGATTGGACACGAGAGCTGCGCCAGCGTTCGGCTGGGCCTCGTGTCCAATCAGAGCGCCGCAGGACACTCGATGTCGGGCTCGGGCCTTATTACTCACTGGGTGCCGTCGGACAACACCCCGTGGAGACAGGAGGCCGTCCAACAGGGTCTATCGTTCAAGGTGGTGTCGACTATGCTTCATTTCACCTCACGTCCCGACGCGGCCGACACCACGAGCTGATCGGACCAATCAAACAGCGCAAAAAGCGCACCATCATGTTGTTCGTTTTGTATCTGAGCGTGTTCTATCACTGATCAACCAATCAGAAACAGAAAAGACCCAGTGGGATACGTATTAACGCGGCTTGATTGGTCCAATTACCTCGTAGCCTCGTCTGCATCTGGACTTAAAGACCAACGACCAGTTCGCGCTTTCCTCTCTTCCCCCGCTTCCTCCTCTTCCCCCGTTAACCCTGTCCATCGTTGCCTGCTTCCTCCTTTTCCATGGTGAGGACGATCTTCTGCCTTGCAGAAGCTCGATTCTGATCGTCGACCCTTAAGCTGAGACGAAGTCAAAGGGGTATTCACACGGGGAAGAAATCCCTCCCTTTGATCCCCGGGATGTGCATCACGTGGTAGCAACGTCACGCCTTTGCGCGGAGCCGCGCTGACGTAGACATTACAGGGAGGTGGAGGAGCTTTTGCTCGGGCTGCACAAACGCTCCCCGCCTTGGCACGGGACCTCTTCGCAATTGGCGGTATTTTGTTCGCGTGTCTGGCAGCTTTACAGATTTTGCCCAGCGAGATGCCGGCGGTGGCATCGGGATCAATTATGCGACGAACAACTGACGAACTTCACCCGACGGCACGCTCGCTTGGCGCGCGACGTTGCAACCCCTGTGTGCTATACTTCGTTTCAGCTTCGGTCCGAGCGCGGCCGATGTTATGAGCCGAAGGGCCAATCAAACAGCGAAAGAGGCACAACGTCATGGCGTGCTTTCTGCAGTTGATAGGACCAGCCGGTATTCGCCGTCTCTCTGTGCGCGCTCCTCCGCCGTCTAGTCCTTGCAAGTGCAGAGAGCACACTATGACGGTGCTCTTTTTGCGGTGTTTGATTGGCCCTTCGGCTCCTAACATCGGCCGCGCTCGGACAGAAGCTGAGACGAAGTATAGTGCCACGCTCAGAGCAGAAGCCACCGGTCAAAATTCGTCGATTTTTAGCAGCATATTGGCTCCATGGAGTCTAGCCTTGACTTGTGGCTTGCGCTGTTGGACATGTCGTCCAAGGTAGAGTCACTAAATAAGCTACATTTAGAGTATCGGCACCGCTAGATCCAGAGCCGGATTAAAAGATTTCAAGGCCCTGGGCTAATGCTGGCCAGAGTCCTGAAATTTGAGATTATTATTATTATTATTATGATAATGATGACAACGACAATGATGATGATAATGTTGGTCAAAAATATAAAGTTACAGAAAAAGAAAAGAAAAAAGATTTCATTAAATGTCCCCGCTTCGAATGCCTAGAAATGTACTAAGTTAGCCCGGTATCTTTTAACAATATTTACAATGAAATTTCTGACTATACAATACATACAATCAGTATTATACAGAATACAATCTTATGTATTCCCCTTTGCACGTGAATGACACTAAGGCTTAAAATGAGCTAGTCCAATCAAATTTAAAAGAGAGAAAAAAAAAACGATACGTCATTCAACCCAGCAGAACCAATCCAGAGGCAATGCGCAGAAATCCCTGCGTTTGTGGCTCCACCGACCATAGACGTGCCACGCAGCGAGTGGCTCTTGAGAAAGATTGCCATATGGGTTCTCTCAAGGCAGGGCCGTGTTGTGGGGTAGGCTGCGTACAATGCTTTCTCAAAACATGCAATCTGACAAAACATGCATGCACGTGCGCCGAGCGGGACATGCTTTTTGGCAGTCGTAAATCGAGCGGTTGTGAGCTCCGCGTGTATAATTGTAATTTAAAAAAAAGTGGATTAGGAGATTGTCAACGTGCCGCTATCCACAAAGCGAAGTGGCAAAAAAAAATAAAAAAAAATAGAGTGCTTACAGACGCGCAAACAAAAAGGGACTCTTTAACGATCGGCCACCGAAAAGCGTTTTCTGTTGCTAAGCCAAAGATTGAGGCTTCAAAACACTCCAATGCCGCCCAGAAAGTACAGACGTGCAGTATGATCTTCCCCCTCCCCTCCCCTCCCTCCCTCCCTCCCCCCTCCCCCCCCCCCCCCCCCCCCCCCCCCCCCGCTCAAGATATCGGTTTTAACGACCCGCAAAAAAGAAAGAAAAGAGTTGTCGCCTTCTTCGTTTTATTCCGTGTCGAATGGCAATGGAAGACTAGGGGCATCAACAGCAAATCAAGCTCAAGTGCAGAAGTGACGTCACCTCGCTTTTCGGGGATGTATTAGTGCGTGACGATATCTCTGAACTGGCGCTTGATTGGCTGTGGAGGCCCCTAGCCTTACGTTGTGGTTCAACACGAGATGAAACGAAGTATGGTCGGCGATGAAAAAGTAAAATGACCCTGCAGAGAAAAAAGCCTTTGAAGAAGCCGACAGGAAATTGATGCCACTAGTACTTCGGACGGGCTGGTGACGAGCGGCAACTGTCCTAGGCTAAAGTGATTTATGACCAAAGCGGCTCTTTAACACGTCAGCAAGAAACACACAAGAAAAGCGAAAAATTCCACTTCTCTGGGGGGCCTTTCGCACCCTACGAGGAAGAAAGAACCCCCCCTTAATCCAGGGCTGGTTAGGAATCCCGGACAAAAGCTCATATCGGACAGAAGCTCACCAGACAAAAACTCACCTATTTTTTCACAGACCCGGACAAAAAAAGCTCACCTCATTTTTCTTTTTTTGCTATCCCGGGCGAAACACGGGCTGATCGGACGGGATAAAGTGTGGACGCGATGGACATTGCACCACATTTAGGAGAACTGAGGCCGGATTCTCAAAGCGAACTTACGACGAAAAAAATGCGTACGACAAAGTTAAGAGAAAATCCGTATTCTCGAAACGAAATTGTCGTAACTTTTGCGCAGGTTACGACAAAATCCTACGACAGCCCCGAAGCTGTCTTACGCACTCTCTACGATCAAATTAACATGGCCGACAACCTCGCTCAGTTGCTCGGTCGCGACGACCCAACGGACATTTATTTTTCTACCTGCTCTTCTTGCGCGTCCCGACTTCAAGCAGCAAGAAAAAAATGAAGAAGTACTTGAAACCGACCACGACGAACATGAACGCTGGATCCACAGACACCCGGAAATGGCAACAAAGGCGACGATCCCACCGACCAAGCGAGCTCGGCAGAATATATAGGCCTAGCAGGCACTCCGACCCGTTCCGGCGCAGCATTGCTCAGACGGTCCTTGGCCAAGACCGTCTGCGCACGACCGGCTGGCTTGCTGAATGGAATATGCCCGTGCGACCCTCGTGGACCCTCCCCGTATGAATAGTTTGATAGCTGAACTAAATTTCAGAGGTCAACCGATTCCCCTTATCATCTCGATCGCCTTGTTTTCCGAGGCAGCGGTGACGAACGCTGTCGTCGAAATGAGGACTCCTCGATTCTATCTCCTTGCTTTGTGTGATATAGAGCTCAAATAAACGCCGTATGGATTACCTTCGCAACACGGTATGTACACTTTGTTATTAGTATGCCATTTTTAACTGTCGAGCTTTATCAGTTTGTGGGAGCTACGCGATGCCGGTCCAACCTTTCTTTGCCGAGTGTCACGTCAGTATCGAGGTGCAATCGTAGAAGATCGGTCCCGAGGCGCTTACCGAAACGCGGTCTGAATCCAGCACTTCAATCAAACGCACGCGTCTGCTCAGTGTGAACAGGTATTTGCGTGACTCTTGCTGACACTCTCGTAGTTCAAACGTATCTTTTTTAACATCGGCTCACACCTGCATTTCCGAGGCCGCGAGAAACGCCGCGGCGGTTTGTTTCCTTCTACGTCGCTTTGGAAACGACTGGCACGGGGCTTTTACCAACGATGACAGTTCTGTTGACTTCGTAGCGATCGAGTTTGTAGCAGTCAACGAAGCGTTTAAATCGTGTTAGCGTCGATATACCACTGCACGGACACGAACCCCAGACAAGCGGTGGTGGAAAGGTCGCCCGTGTTTATGAGAATGAGCTTGAACACAACACGTTTACACACAGACAGGACAGGATATACACAGAGCTGTCTATCAACGAGTGGTTAGCCTGTGTTTGTTATTAAAAATCCACGTGCTCCGAACTATACGCCTAGCTCTCTAATTGGTTGTTCGTTCTGCCGAAGACGCCATTGCCATAGCAACAGCACCGGAAGTCATCGTTTCTCCGTAAAAGGTCGTAACTTTCCTCCTCTCACTTAAGAACGCGTTTGTGAATACCGTTCTCGCCTCATCTTACGATGATCGTAACTTTACGAACTTCGTAGCTAAGTTGTCGTAGGTAAGAGGTTTTTTATGAATCTGGCCTCTGGCCTCCCATCCCATGCAAAGGTGTCGACATATAAGCCATAACAGGCAGAGAAGCAACGACAAGCAACGAGGTCATTCCAGTGGCGCCTCCCGTGGAACTCCCAAACTGCTCGAGGCAGAGCTCACTAAAAGCAGACAACATGAAAACAACAACAACCCTCGGAGTGTCCCCTTCTTTCACGGTTGCAGCTGGAGGCGCGGCGCCTGCCTGCATTACCGGATTAGGTCAATACCCGACCACGGCTTGTTAAGCATCACTTCCTGCGTTCGTGCGCGCCGGTGTTATATTTTGGGTACTCGTCGCCACCTTGGCCCAAGGACGCCTGTGATGCAGTCTCTACGGCTGCCGAGTATAAGCGAGTGGGAACGGAATGTGAGGGGGCCCCTTGTTCGGGAATGCCACTTCATCTGCCGGCGTCTTATTTATTTCTGCACTCAAACTTTTGTCATGAGCAAAATTAGCACTAGATTTCGAAAGTAGCTAATAATTTGAGAAGTTACCTGCAAAACGTAGTTAAACTAAACTACTAATTACCCAAATAAAGTTGTAATTGAAAGTTACTAAGTTACTCGGAAAAGTAGTTAAACTACAGTAATCTGTGTAGAGCAGTTGAACTACGTCCACGTCTGGGTTCTGGCATATCAGCCCTACAACCTTAGATAGCTTTTTATTTAGATAGGCAATATGATGGTCCCATGATAATATTTTATCTAATACTAAATTTATATTTGACACGAGCTCATCCACATTATCAGCAGCATAAAGAAGTGTTGTATCATCTGCATACATTATAAATTTAATAGATAGATTGGTCAATATTTACTATATCATTTACATAAACGTTAAAAAGAAATGACCTTAAAATACCCCCTTGTGGTACCCGTGAGAAAATTGGTTTTATATTAGAACAAAAGTTAACGCAACACACATTGTTTTCGGTTATCGGGATAGGACCGTAGTAGATGCAAGGCTTGCCCACGAACAGCATAATATTGAAGTTTTTTGTAATTATAATTCGTGGTTTAAATAATCGAACGCTGTAGTAAAATCAATACAAGCTCCCAAAACAAGCCCTTTATCCTCTAAATTGCGTAAGATAAATTCTTTTTCTTCGAGTAATGCAAGTTCCGTAGAACGATGTTTTTGAAATCCAAACTGCGACCTTGTAATGAGTTGATACTTGTCGAAACGATTTGACAATCTTACATGAACAATTTTTTCAACCCCTTTTGAAAACACGGCAAGTATTGAAACAGGTCTATGGTTATTAACGCCATTCTTATCAACTTTCTTATGCAGTACAGAAACTTTGGCAATCTGCATAAGTTTTTGAACTATACCTGCAGATAAACACAAGTTAAATATTTGAGTTAAACAACGCACGTCTCAGTCTAATACATATTTTACGGGTCTAATTCAAACAGCATCCGCGTCTCTACCGCATGTATTATTTAGGTTCACAAATACACTAATTAAAGACCTCGGAATCGCTAACGGGATTCAAGAATATTGAATTTAAGTTTCTATATTTAACATACCCGCAAGCTAGATTTACAAAGTAATAATTAAATACATTAGCTAAAGCAGTATCTTTAACATCTTCTCCGTTAATATGCAATAAATCTATGCTGCCATGGTTCTGATTATTTTGTCTAATTGAATTAACTTTTTTTCCAAGTAACATCAACATGTCCAGCTGAAGATCTAAGATTGTTCTTAGTTCCTTCGTTAACTGGTTGCGATAAGATTTAAACTTTGTCAAATCATCTTGATTTTGTGATTTGTTAAATCTCTAAAATAACTTGTTCTTGTAATTAATGTTTGATAAAAGATTTGGGGTAAACGAGAACGTCTCAGAGTAATAGGGTCATCTAATATGATAAAAAAACGAGCTCAGATTAATAGGCTGCTAAGACCGGCAATCTTGATGGTGTGGAATGCACGCTTCGTAAGAACTGAAACACGAAATCGCAAATATATGGTTGTGCTACACGAAAAAATACGTTGGCCAAAAAGGAATACACGACGTTTCGTCGTGTATTAGCCGTCAGCATGCGCTCAGCAGTAGCGCGCACAGATATGGAGGGATGCTAAAATAGCATCCCTCAATTCCGTTTCTTTCTTTTTTTTTTGGGGGGGGGGGGGGGGGGGGGGAGAAGGGGGGGGGGAGAAGGGGGGGGGGGGAGTTGGCGCTCCTATTTCGGTGCGACTTTTTGAGCTTTAGGTGTAGTCAGTGTTGTAGCCGTTACCGGAAAAAAAGTTACCTGCAAATAAAAGGAACGCCGTTAGTGTCCTACATTATAGAAATAAAACGTACACGTTACCGCGAGGGAGTAACGAACGTTACTTTTGCGTTACTTTTAATTATGGATGAACACGTTTTACTGTTTTGACGTTTCAGGTGTGCATAACTGCCGTACATGCAGGATCTGAACATAATTCTTCTTTTTTTACAATTTCACTTAAATACTCAAAAAAGAAAAAAAATACGCAAAGACTAACGCAAAAAAAACAACTAAAAATTCACGTAACTTGGTACTTTAAACACGAAAAAAAAATTGAAGGGGAATTTTTTAAGTCTTGGGAAGATGACGTCACGAGTAACGTAACTACCTTACACGTTATTCGTAACGTGAGTACGTTAACCGTTACTGTTTCGAAAAATGTAACCAGTACGTTATGCGCTACTGAAAAAGAAGGAAGACCAGCGGAGCTGTACTCGATACACTGTTGGCTTCTTTTTCGTCGTCGTCTGTTTTTCGCGCAGTTTCCTACGATGAATTTCCACCAACGCGCCCAACTATTCATTCTTCTATTATAGCTGGAAAGGTTGCCTCCATCTACGAGCGACGTCGGAAACCATACTGGTTGTGTGCTTGCCGCCGTCGCTTATAGATGGCGGTAGTTGTCCAGGTAGGTTTGTGTCGGCATACACGGACACGATCCTGGGGAACCTAGCCCTTAACAGCTCCGCTGTAAAAAAAGTAACGCGCTACCGGTAACGCAATTACCTGTTTCCGCTAACGCTGGGTGCAGTATAGTGTGCAGAATGAGGAAGCTAAGGCACCATATCGCTTTGCTTTGTCACGAACCGTTTTAAGATTCCTCGGACACAGAAAATCGCTCCCTGCAATTATGGTGCCATGAAACGCGTCTCCGACTGTTGTGTACAACCGCGTCCAAAAAAAAATGGACCCTTTATTTCCGCCTGATGACGTCATAGAGGCGTCATGCTGTCGCCGGCCGCGATCCTGGCGGCGTCCCAGCAGCGGTTGTGGGTGTAGCAGACGCCCGTTCTGCTGCAGGTCGCTCTCTAGTGCGACAGTCCACGGAAGCTTCGGCAGTCGGCAGTTGGGACGCCGCGACGACAGCGACGCTCCCCGTTTGCTCGCGCTTTTTTGCCGGATCTCCTACGGGCAATCGCCAGTATCGCGACATCAGACATCTTGACACTCCGCTTTTTGTGACGTCCTTAATTGTTTCCGCTTCGGAACCACTTTCGGTGCACGGTCCGGAAACAGGTCGCTAAACGCACCAGTCGGAGACGCTTTCCAGGCAACCGTATAGTTCCGTTAACTTCACTCCATCATTACAGTGCGTTTACGTTTCCCGTTCTGCAGGGAAGTGGACTACGTGCTGGTGTACGAGTGCGACGACCTCGACGGCCACTACTCGGGCGAGCTGGAGCTGAACCGGCACTACCGGGAACTATACGAGTCGGCCATGAGGGCCGAGGGTCTGCTGCTCGACCAGGAGTTCATCGGCGACTACGTGTTCCTCAAGGTCCACTGCCCGTTCCAGAGGCTCTGCCAGGAGGCGGAAAACGTGCGCCTGGACCTGCCCCTAGATGGCGTGAGTGTACATCACTGCACTGGTGCAACACGACATCCATTACGAGCATTTCTGCGCTAGTTCACGCACTAGCAACCAACCCCCAGATGTCAGCTCTCTGGAAAGGTGAGAACGCACCCTTCTGGATCCGAGCACGACCAAGAAAGAGGCCAAGTTAGAGATCTTCATATAATATCTCTCCTCTTCGTCACCGACGCGCTCCATCTCCCGCTCCCCCATCTTATGGCCAATAAACGCCTTTTGAACGAATGCAACTGATTAGGACCGAGTCCATTACGCCCTCTGGCGACGTCTTACAACGAGAGAGCACACCGACACGCTGGCGCCATCTGTGAGGTGGCCCTGGAAATGCATTTCCGTAGAGCGAAGATTTTTCAGTATTTGCGAGTGTATAGTATCTATGAGAAGTGACCGTGTATAATACTGATTAAAGCTTTCTCGAGCCAATAGTGAAGCAACTGGGATTTATACGGAAATCGCGAGTGTCCTACGGCCACCCGATAGAAATGCGTCATCGTGTTCTTTTGCCGTAAGAGATTACAAGAGGTCGCAACGCACTCGGTCGTAACCAGACGCAAGTGCGTGAACCGCCTTTGCTCCATGTCAGGTTGGGAGTGTCATGTACAGCATGCGAAATGAAACGCACACAAAAATATGTCCCAGTTGGAGCGCCATTCTCAAATCAACGGTGACGTGGGGCTAAAATGAGGGGAGAGACTTCTTAGGCGGGGGGGCGGGGAGAGGGGAGGGCAAGCCAACGGGAAGCAAATTTTGGACAGAGCTTAGGAAGTTCCTGAGTCACACTGCAAGAAGCGGCGTGCTACATTCCAAAGGTTTTTTTTTTTTTTTTTTTGCTTCTCAAACGCGCTTTTATTTCTAGGAAAACATGAGTGCTGAATTTGCCTGTGTCGCTAAAAGTGGCCACCGTAAAGATTGAACACGAGTGCCGCGTCAGCGTTCGGAAGGAACTCGTGTCCAATACGTAAGAACACGAGTCTCAGAAGAACGCTGACGCCGCACTCGTGTCCAATCCGGCGGCCTCTTTTAGTGACACGGGAAAAATTCAGCACTTGGGCTTTCTTTTATCTAGGACGTGTACAGGCGCCACCTCCCAGATAAAAGCTACGGCCTACCTCGGAGTGTTATGTCCGATGCCCCGAGTCCCGAAGTGTGACGTCACGCAGCGTGACAAACGACCGCGACTGTCATGAACGCACGGCGGAAATCACAAACAGCAAACCACGCATCGACCCGCGTTTTCAAGAAGTTCAAACCCCCCTACCCCCTTTCTCGCCAAAAAAAAAAAAAAAGATTTTTTTTTCTTTTTTTAAAATATTCATAGCAGCACTTTTCGTGCCAAGGTTGCCTTCCCGATTGTCAATCTAACATGGCGAGGAAGTCGTCTTCCAAAAACAGCATCGAATCGATGTGTTTCAAATGCGGGTCAATAGGCGCATCCCCCAAATGCCGCCGCGCCGCAGTGTCACAGCGTAGCGACATGCGCAACCTTCTCTCTCGCTCTCCCTCTCTCAATATCTCCCCTTCTCCGTCTTTTTGTCCCAACCATTTTATTTGTTTTCTTTCTGCCGTGGTCCGTAGAAACCACAGTCCGCATCTTGACTTACGCAACAGGCTTGTTTTTCAGACTGCTCACGTCTTGATTTACCTGAACGTGAACACGTTTGCAAGTCCGGTCTCAGGGCGCCGCCATCTTGCCCAGTGGGGTGCGCTTGGGTACGGTCATAATCCGATTATTACGCCTTAGCAAGGCTTCCTAATCGGATAAAGACGCGTCCAAGCGCACCCCAGCCAGCAAGATAGCAGCGCCCTGAAGCCGGACTTGCAAACGTGTTATACACGTTTGCAAGTCCGGCTTCAGGGCGCTGCCATCTTGCTGGCTGGGGTGCGCTTGGACGCGTCGTTATCAGATTAGGAAGCCTTGCTAAGGCGTAATAATCGGATTATGACCGTACCCAAGCGCACCCCACTGGGCAAGATGGCGGCGCCCTGAGACCAAGTCGTCTGCTTCTTGTGCAAGAGTTGCGCTGACGTCAAAACAACGCCGAGCTCTGATTGAAAAGATAGTGGGTAGACCTCGATGCTAGATTCCTTGAGGTCTACCTGATAATATATATATATTTTTTTTAATCAGGCAATAAGAGCTCGACATTCTGGCTCGGCGTTCATGTAGCAGACGAACTTGCGCTCCGCACAGTCCGTCTCACCGTAAAGCCCCGGTCACACCGTTACTACATCCGAGAAAGGGCAGCCTGCAGACACACTCGAGAGTTTTAGGGAACCGTTTCTGCACATCCGATAGGGTTCTATGGGCCCACCGGTACGAACTGCGCATGTGCGAGTTTTCTGCCCTAGCGCATGCGCAGTTCGTAGCGGAGGACCCGTCATACCGTGCCGGATGTGTAAAAGACGGTTTGCTCAAAGTCCCTGCATTCTGAGGCGTGTCTGTTCCTTGCGTAGTGCTTCCGTCACATTGGTCATACAAAACAAAATGGTTGGATCGATGAAATACTTGAAAACGAGACAATCCGGGGCGGGTCAGTCAGCGAAAACGTTCTTTCCTGGATTGACTTAGAGCCATTCAAATCAGGTTTTACACTTAGACTCGCCGGGGTGGCCAGGCTAACCCGGTCTAAGAGCCGCAAAGAAAACCACGAAGCTTTTAAGAGCGGGGGTGGGGGGTGGGGGGGGAGGGGGGGGGGGGGCAAACTTTTGTCTAGAGCAATAAACGAAACGCGAACTACTTTTAATCTATCCGAGTCAAAAGCAGTCCAACTGTACGTAAGGTAGCAGTAAGACAAGACGTCCAAACCGCAACCTGTCTTTCGATTTAAAACTCGTTCAATTTCCCTTTTTGGGGAAGTGCTCGTGTGACCGGGAGGGAAGCTTGGAACCCCCTCCCCGCCTCCCTCCCGGTCACACGATAAGAATGGGAAATGATAATCTCAAACGCAGGCTCCTGTGAAGAGAGAGGCTGCGCATAAAACAAGATTTTTGCTCTTTACAGCACTCTTGGCATCGGTGTTGTCCTTGGAGCTACGTGACAGTGCATTTCTGACATTCTTGCACTACAATATGTCCGAATATTTCTAAACAAAAGAAAAGAAAACTGAGTTTCGCAAAAAGCGCAGCCCCCGTCTGTGTCATGACGTCAGCATAAGCAAACATGGCGGCGCCCGTGTACCAGAGCAGACGCTGGTCTTTATCCACTAGTCGTTCCAACTAGTGCCGCTAAATAAGCTACGCTTCAGAGTAACGACACTTCGCCATATTGTGTCTTAAAATCATGGTTGCCAGTTATCTGAAGCTTTATCAGAAATCACAGGAAACGCTTCTCCGCCCTCTACAAATGTTTAAACAGTTCGCGACAGAGCAAAGCAATCTTAGATGACCTTCCTAACACCAACTCTAATGCTGAGGAAGCCTCCCTTATGAATCAGGACGATCGGCAGTTGTGTCTGCTCTGCATACGAGCCAAAATGGCGGCGCCCACAACAATGTCGGGGAACGGAGTGCCGATACTCTAAGCGCAGCTCATTTAGTGGCTCTAGTTCCAACCAGAGCTCGGTGTTCTGACATCCGCGCGCCCTCCCGTCTCTTCCTTTCGCTTAATTTCTTCTCAGGCGGCACGGGCGACATAGTTTCGTTTTGTCGCGGGCTGTTCTATAACGTGTCTCAAAGACGAAAAATCGGTTTCTGCGATTTCAGGTAACGCTAGAGCCACTAAATGAGCTGCGCTTAGAGTATCGGCACTCCGTTCCCCAACATTGTTGTGGGCGCCGCCATTTTGGCTCGTAGGCAGAGCAGACGCAACTGCCGATCGTCATGATTCAAAAGTGCGACTACCTCCGCATTAGATTCGGTGTTAGAAAGTTCATGTAATATTGCTTTGCTCTGCTGTGAGCTGTTTAAACATTTGCTCACGGCGGAAAAGCGTTTCCTGTCATTTCAGATAGAGCTTCAGATAACTGGGAACCATGATTTTAAGACACAATATGGCCAAGTGTCGTTACTCTGAAGCGTAGCTTATTTAGTGGCACTAGGTAACGCTTCTCATAACTGGCAACTATTTTTTTCAAGCACCTAGATAGGTGGCGCAAGCTACCGCTCGCTATAAAGGGTACAGCCATTAGCATCCATCCGTCCATCCATCCATGGCTGAAGTGTCGTTACTATGAAGAGCAGCCAGTTCAGAGAGGATTGATCGGCAGATCACCGCCAATGAGACGCTTCGGTCGTTGCGCACGGTTTCGACCAGTTTGCGTATACATTTTACACGTTTATTCACATGAATACGATGATGTTTTATTACAGTAGTATTTTACTCGTTTGCTTGTTTCTTTCTCCTCCTATTTTTCGACATCAGCTGCTCATAGAAGACAACGAAGAAGACGAAGAGCAGCAATGGATTCACGAGAAAGTGGCAGCCATGTTTGACATGGGGGTTCATTGTGAGTATATAGTCTATATGTATTTTAGATGGCTTTTTTCAAACTCAGAAAGGCGGTTGTTTCTTATTCCAGCTGCGTTGCCTATACTTCATTTCACCTCAAGATATACCGTAAGGGGCGCTGCGAGCCACCGGAACCCAGAGTTTGGCCATTCGTGGGGAAGTATATAGGAGACAAATGAGGAGGCGCCATTGGCCGAAAGCGGGCTGGGCGTGTTCCAGGGCGTCTTCAAAAATTCGAATCTGGCCAACCAGAAGCCGGAAATAATACCCTGGCGGTGGTCGCGAGGGTGTTCGACACCAGCACCACGCGCGGCTTTGAACACTCTTGGTACCCTTGCTTCACACGGCCGATGGGGCACCGTCCACGCCTTCTTTCCACTACTTTTAGTTCTGGTTCCCTGCAGTATACGGCAGCTGTAGTGAAACGTAGCAAAGATAGAAGATGGCCAACTGGGGTCTCTTTCACCATCTCGCGCCATAGCGCTAGAAACGCGTCTGTTGAGTGATTAAACGGAACATATACCCGACGAAGGGCGACACTGCGCCCGCTTTGGTCTCAACTGACTTGGTCTCATTGTGATGCCCCGCCGGTAACTCTAGCAGAGTGTAATTAATTATTGGAAAGAAGATTTCACGAAGGCAGAGCATAATAAAATAGCACGATACATTATGTTTGTGACGTTATTAGCCGTACGTAAAGGTGCACATGGAGAACTGTTCATGCCGGAGTCAGGCGGAAGACTGAAGTATTTATCAGAACTGAAATTGGGGGGAAAAAACGACGCCTCAGGTACGAGGCGCTCAGATTACCGCGTAACCAGGAAAGGATGTTCATACTCTTTTCCGACGCATTTATCCTGAAGGGTCACGTGATTTCTCCAGCAGACCCGTTAAAACAATTTTGATGGGACACTTGCTTTCCCGAAAAAGATTGCGAAAAATCCCACCAGTATCTCTAAAAAAAAAAAAACTAGGACGGGTTTTTTTCTTTTTCTCAGAAATTTTTGAATGGTATACGCAGGCCCCTTAGAACACATCGACGGACATCTTAGACCTTTAAACAATTGTTAAAGGGCACGTACGACGAGACCTTTCAGAAGTCCTGGTGGGCCTTATAGACAGGTTTGCAATAGGGAAAAGGCTGTAGCCGTTCGGAAGTGCAGAAAATTAAACGATGTATGGTATCGATAAAAAAATACGCTGGGGGCGCGAAGAATCGCCCCCGTGATTTCCACAAAGGTGCGAATTAATTTACGATGAAAATTCTCTGGCCTGTACTCTGATGCAGGGTTAGCCGTACGAAACCGCAAACGTTGCGTATTTAACCCAAGCAACGGCGCTTCATATACAAGTCTAAGAAAGAGGACCCCAATATCACAATATAAATTGATAGAAGTCCACACCTTTTCCTACAGCTAAATAATATTATGATTAAAGATATAAGTGCATAAGTTGCGCAAAGCCACGCTGACCCAATTATCCAAACAGAAAGTGCCGTCGATCAAGCTCCTCTTAGACATAAATTTCAATAAATACGCACTAAGTACTGCAGAATCATTAAGTGCAAAATATAGTCCCATAAAACGGCTCAAGTTTTACGGTTCTGGTAAACTATATAGTCACACTGACACATTGAGCAACACAGGGCGAGGCAATTGTTATGTTCAAATTTCTCGCTTCCTGATTGGCTCGTTGGCGCGTATTATCGGCGAATGCCGCAATCTAATTGGCTTTGGACCGATAATGAGCTGAACGAGATTTTTAAGCTGACAGAGACTATGTGTATAGACGTTCCTCTAGCTAGGACGGAACAGAGTACCTCTGTTTCATTCTCTTCGAAAGCGAAAGTTCACCTAAGAATACGCATTTCGGTGCAAAATTTGGCTCAAGTCAGGGTGGAGAATAAAAATGAACATAATAGAAATCGTTAAATCATAATATAAATCATACTGCTTTTACCATGGTGATTTCAATGAAACCTTTGCAGCAAAATTAGCCATCAATATTTTTTCCCGCTTGTTTATTGTTTGATGTTTTTGCTTCGTACGGGGATTAGTTGGGTATTTAAATAAAACAAATCATCAAGCGAGAAGGATTTAGATAAGGCTGAACACGAGCAAAAAGAAATTCTCCTTTGAGCAAGTCGAAGCGTTGAGTTTAATTCCTACCCTCTACTTCGTTCATCAGCTAAGCGACGTCCTATTGCAACAAAATTAGGACGCAAAAGAAACAAAAGTTAGAAAAGTATAATGCTCTATTCCAATCAAGTGATAACTCGAAAGCCAAATCAAATATAGTTTTCTTTTTAACTTACTGAAAACATTAAGCTGTTTTTGTTAAAGTATGGCGAGGATGACAGCAAAACAATCTAAATTAATCTGTTTTTCCCAATTACAGTACTTGTTCCTTCCGCCTTGTCGTCAGTGATCAGACGAATTGATTAATCAACCTGCCACGTTGAAAAATACATCTACACTCGTTTTCACCTCAAAACCAGTAGTAAAAAAAAAAAAAAGGAAGTTTGATTTTTTTTGCGGGCTTTACTACTTTCCTCCTTTACGTGTCGAGATAGGGTAGATATACGTTATGTTATCAAAACGTGCACGCTTCCAACGCCAGAAGCATCGCTTCCTTCCTCCGACAACCAAATCTTGGAGGCACTACTTCACGCGGCGTTCGAACAATGCGCAAAAGTCGTTTCCTTCTTGAGAGTGAAAACGAGTATAAAGCTAAAGGGTCACAACCTTCTAGCTACCCGGATTTAAATTAAATAAATATGAATAAAATGAAATAAATAGGCAATAAACCAAATAAGTATAAATTAAACAAAAAGCTTTGATTTATTTAATAAAAAATTATGACTGCTTTTTTTTTTTTTTTCTAGCCTGGCTAAAGCTATGTTTTTTTCTTTCACAGCTCGAACGCTCAGCGCGCCGTTCCAGTGCAAGTGTATGGACTGGTTTATCGGCGTGAGGGACAAAGCAAGCTACTTCCGGTCAGCGCTACGCTGCCTCCTGGTAAGGTCACGCCATCATTTCGTCGCAACCACTTTGTCACTGCACTGCACGACTGCCTGACATCGTCAACTTTTCTTCCCCTGAGGCACCGGATTGCAGTCCTCCGGGGATTAGGAAATAATCCGGTCTCTACAAGATTACCTGAGAAAAGGAGGCTTCCCGAAATACGTAGAAAATGTCCTCCATTCGGGGCATGACCTTTTCTGTGTACTCTCGTCTCCAGCCAACTAATAGGCGTATCCGGTATGGGCGACGAAAAAATAATCCAACGTTTCAACCTGCAAATTGTAAAAAAAAAATAAAGGGGAGGCAAAACGACAAAGTGTGACGTTTACGCTTCTATCATAAATGCCTTCCATTGGCGTGGCAAAGGCAAAACAATGTTTTCGCCCATACTGGAAGTGACGTCAATTCAAGATGGCGGCGCCCTTGAAGAAAGGGTCTTATAGACCTTTTTCGCAAGGGCGCCGCCATCTTGAATTGTCGTCACTTCCAGCATTTTCCCCCGTATTTTCTGTTTCCATTGCTAAAGGCGCGAATTTTTGATAGTTACTGGTTTGCCTCAAGATTGATTGGTTCGACACATTAATAGCCACATATGAACCAGTACCCCCAGTTGCAAGCCACAGTACTTTTTTTTTTTTTGGCGAGGATATTGAAGTTTTAAATTTGGTCTGAGAGAATAGTATGCTCTATTGGCAACAGTGAAAACATGACGTCAGACGTCGTAAAAAGGAAAAATATGGGGCCACTAGAGCTTGTTGCCTAAGGGTTACAAAGAACTTCGACGGTGTGAAATGAATTATGTTTACTCTCACGTCAGGAAAACGAAAGAAAAATAAATAAATCCTGCGCGAATTACCGTCTGTTTTTATAGACTGCCTCCTCGACTTGCACCTCATACAACATATGTGACGTCGCCACACTGAAGAGTGGCAAAACATTCGAATTTCGGTTTTTACATCACCTCTGTAGGCCGTTTTCTCAATAGCTATCTTGAATACGGAGGTTAATAAATATCGTGCCCGAAGGAGTAAAGTCTGGGTATTCCGAAAACGCGTCATGTGCGCGCGCTATCGACAGAGTGTTTTAGTAGATCGTTCCGATGACGCCGATAACGACACCCGATACTCAGCCGTCGCCTTTGCTCATGGATCGTATCGTTCTCGGGTATCGTTATCGGGGGTATCGGCAGTATCGAACCGATCTACCAAAAACTCTCTACAGTTGAAAAAAAAAAAAAAAAACACAAGCTGAGAGATAAAAAAAAAAAAGCAAAAACAAGAACTTACGGCGAGCTAATGTAGTATTATATGATGGTGAAATACTTGAAGTACGCAACTACGATGATTTTTAAACGATGGCGGTCATTCTAAAACCGCCATGTATAAATCATTGAGGTGACCCGAATAAATCCCACGATGAAACCAAAAATGAGATAACAAACAACGCAAAATACAAGTAAATTCGATAGAAGCGGCAAAAGTCGATACAGTATGTCGCAGAATTTAAAATTAATGTTCGCTCAACGCGGTTTATATGCGCCATAAACCTGCACCTCTTAATATTTATAAAGACTGATTTACAAGAGCGACATTCGCAAAAGGAGGCTGATTGTTAGCATTTAAAGTCACGGCCATCGAAGACAATGAAACGACGATCTAAATCTGGCTGTCCAGTGCGTATTTCTGGACCCCTTTTTCCCTCCCTCGTGTGCTATATTCAGCGAATGGAAAGTCGCGATCGATATTGTCACTCCTCGGTCCGGGCTAAGGCGTAGTAGTGCACGACGAAGCCAACGGATGACGTTCAGCCTTCAGACATATAGATGTAGCAGCATCAACGCGTCTTCACGCACTCGAGGCATTTGCAGCGTACTTATAAGGCGATTATATCGACAAACCTTATGTATTATGCAGCGCCTATCCTATATATGACACATGATATACGTATGGCTGATATCTTATACGGCATTTACATCGCCATATACGGAGACCTTTAGCGACGTATGACACTATATGCTTCATATACATGTCCAATTCGGCATATAAGGAAGGCCAAAATAGCCATACGGTAAGGTCGCCCGCATCGCAAACTTGCATCCTATATGACGTCACGAGAAGCCAAGAGGGATTGTAGTTTAAAATCCCTATTTTTGAGGGATTCAAATGGGTCGTAGACAATGAACTAGGGTTACGATGTAGGCTAGTTAGTTCATAATGACAACAGAAAGCAAACAACGCGCAAAAAGAAATAAACCGGGCAAAGTAAAACAAGTCGCAAAGGACAAGCGCTTGTCCCGTGTGCACATCTTTTGTCACATGCGCGTCCCGGTATGCACCTCTTTTAAGTTGTCAATGTTTCTTGCGCGCCTTTTCCCCCCTCTATTGTAGATGATGAACATTTGGCAACACGCGTAAACCGACCAACGTTCGCGAGTGACGCACCTACTCACGTGCCTGATTTAATTACACACAAACAATACACAAATAACACAAACATAAGAACAACAACAACACGCGAACGCATATTGCCATTAGCGTTTCCAAAAACAGATGGTGACGTTCTCATGAACTATTGCAAGACCCCACCAAAAATAGCGAAGGTTACTTTTTTTCTTCTTTTGTGAACAATCCTTTTTTTTTATCGATTCTGTGTATACCGTAGCAACACGCACTCTTCCACTCAAACGCACACTCAGATTCTTTTTTTTTTTTTTCGCTATTTAAGAATAACCGATGCGTGGTCATAATTTCGCACCCGGAAGGTGCCCCTTTTGTTGAGGCACCAGCGATCGTTACTCGCGACGCTTTTGCATCTGCCCCGTCCCCTGTCATTTCGGAGCTAACGACGGGGCTCGCGTTCCGAGGCTTATTACGTCGCATGCGTAGAACGAGCTTTGCGCGAAGGACATCCGTTGATGGAGTCTGCAAGTGCTTCGAACGAACGACGCATGGGGAACGTGATGTTGACGGAAAGGTTCGGTCAAAGTGCATTTCTGTGTAATGTCATTGTCCGCCGTCAGAAAGAGAGACAAAAAACAAAACAACAAAAAAATACCGAGGCCGGTTTTGAAAACAAAAAAAAAAAAAACAATTTTGTTTTATAAACGGTTATAACGAAGTCAGTTATAACTAAATAGCGTATATATCGAAGCAATCACGATTTCCCAGTTCCTTTTGCACTTCGTTGTAAACGAAGTCGGTTATAACGAAATAGCGGATATAGCGAAATGATTTCCGATTCCCGCTGACTTCGTTATAAACGAAGTCGGTTATAACGAAACAGCGGATGTAGCGAAGTGATTTCCAATTCCCGTTGACTTCGTTATAACCGGTCTCGACAGTAGTTACTGAGAAGGTGAGAATGGTAGGGAGGAGCTTCAGTTGCCACGTCTTCAGCGCGAGCTTTCTGGCTTCGACAATTCTTCGGCGTTTTGTGCACCTCGCGCGAGCACGCAACCAAAGCGCGGCGGAACGCACATGACTGTGACGTCACACGACGCCTCGGAGCTGGGTCACGGGACGCTACTTCGTGACGCTCCTTCATGGCGGTTCTATTCATAATGGTTTTTTTCATTGAATTCGAATAATAGACCATATTCTGCCTTGAACCACTCACCAAAAGCCTCAATGATGCAATGACGTTTCGCCAAGGCCTCTCACCGAACCCACGTCGTAAAACTAGCCAAGCCAACTTGCAGAGGTTCAAGTGTTTGGGACTATAACCATAGAGTAATATAGTAAACGTAAAGAGTGAACATTCCCATGGCCATCACAGTTATAACCACTCAGTAAATGACAGGGCTTGGAAATCTACATTCCTATATGGAACTTATTTTTGTATGCAAAAAAGACCAACATGAACTGTTTTGTACAGGATAATCTGCTTGGCGACAAAATTGAACACAAAAAAGCACGACTATACGCTCTAGCACCTTACTACAACCGTAAAGACAGGAACTTCTATACTTGAAGCATAATTAGAGCCCAGCGTTGCAAAACGGAAGATCACGCAATTTAGAAGAGTGAGTGACAAACCACTTTTGGTCTAAATGTCAACAAACCAATAATATTCAACTATTCGCAGTAGCACCAACACATCTTAAGTACGTATCATCTACGGTTGGTGTCATCAAACAAACTACAGGAAGCCACCATGGACACAAAGCCACGCCGTACCTGCAGTCATCTAAAAGCGCCCTTTAATGATTACCATATTTTTCATGCCAGTTCATAACTAATAAATAAATACACAACAGAAATAAACAAAATACAATGCAACAGACAAAAAAAAAAAACGTAGAGCTGTGCGCCAAGAAATTGAGGTAGAGGAAGAGACGTGAGCACGCGGGGACATAACAACGCCGAGCTCTGAATGGTTGAATTAGGGGGTAGACATAAAGCTCGCCGAACACGTTCCATCGCGGATCGCCGGCGTCTGGCGTTTGCATTTGAACCCCTTCGACCAGTGCAGTGTAGACAAAAAAAAATTCTTTGTCTTCCCTGCACTCCTTGAACGAACCAACCTTGCCGTTGAAAATAAAAAAAAGCACTCCAAAGTAGTATTTGCATACCCTACATGGCCCAGGAACGATGCCACAATGTTGTTGAGCTTGAGACGCGCCCCCACATGCCGCAGCTAAACGGTGATGTCCGTGACACTGGGGCTGCCGCTACTACGACAGTAATGATGTAACGTTGAATAATTTAAGTGCTTCCGATATTTCTGTAAATAATACTACACTACGTTTATTAATGCAAGTTTCTGTGAACAAATTATTAGCAAGGATCTCAAAATGTAATTTATTTTCCTAGCAGCGATATCTAACGGTCGGCAGAGGCAATGCTACAAGTAATGGAGTAAATTACTATAGTATGTCTCTCCATGGAGCACTTATCTCAGCCGCGAAAGGCTCTTAGTGTCCACTTTTTACGTGTACTATATTACTCTATGCTATAACCACGAAGTTCGAGAAAGGTTCGACTGAGTGGTTTGACTATTATGTGCATGCGGAGGAATTAAAAACTATAGCTGACGGCACCTAGCGAAGGAGGGGTGCAATGTTTACCGGGTGTTTAGTCCCACATCAAGAAACTAATTAAAAGTTTGAGTTTGGTTTTGTATCCCATGAAATAGAAAATAAACCACTATATAAACTCTCGTTATTTATTTGAAACAATTGTTTAGCCGTTGGGAAACGCGGTTCAAAACTGAACCTTCGTCGACTTTGGTCAGAAGTTCGAAGCTTCGCTGAACCTGTCAAACCGCGCCGACCAAATCCGCCACAAAAACACTCTTAACTAAATAAAAAAATAAAAAAAAAGCTTGTTTTTTATTGGAACTTACAACTAAAGCGAAACGTCGTTTGCCACTCTGGGGAATTCTGGAGGGTCCATTTTTTACATACTTCTTACAATTTTTGGCAAGCATCGCGCTTTGTTTGGGCCGAATACACAACAAATAAAATCTTCAAATATGGCGGTGAATCACACGACTGAGAGGCTAGCTGTCGAAATATGCAAGCAAAGAGCTATACAAAAATATTTCTCGAAAAACTATACTTTCAGCTCTATTCGGAGATTGATTTATGCTTGCCTCCGTTTGCCTACCTTCGTTTCGGCGCAAAAGTGAGAGGACGCAAGAATGCCGAATTCTAAGCGGAATGATTCTGGGTAGACGCAATACTGGCGGTTTTTATTTCTACCATAGCCTCCTCTATACTCACAAAGCCTGGCAGTTCGACTACGAAGCCCTCGAGTGCCCGGTCGCAGATGTGGAGCGCGAGGATCTGGTAGCAGAGAGCGTCATAGAGCCATTTCTCGTGGAACCTGTACGTCAGCGCACAACTTTTGCTGCGGCAAGGAGCCGAAACAGACTCGTTCGCTCAGGAGAAGTGTGTTTCGGCGTCTCGCCGCAGCGGGGCGCCAGTCACGTGGCTCTCCTCTCATCCGTTGTCTGTCGCTCCAACTTTCCCATTTCCGCGGCCGCTTCTCGTGGCGATCTGCCAGCCTTTGTCGGTATATAGGATGCTATGGCCGTACTTCGGTTGCGCATGCACGCTCGAGGTTCACGAGACGCCGAATGAGCATCTTCGAAGCTCGCGCTGGGGACGAGACAACCAAAGAGCTTCCCTGCCGTTCTCGTTTCGTCAGTGACGTGAGGCTGCAGTCTATGATCCACGAGAAATGGCATATGTGTGAAATGGCTTGTGTGTGTGTGTGGTTGTGTGTGTGTTTGTGTGTGTCTGTGTGTGTGTGTCGCTTCCTCGCATCGATTCCGGTCTTTGATTCCCACGTTTCAGACTCATCACGTCCTAACCAACATAGACATTGCCAAAAGTGAAAATGAAAACCCCGTGGAATTCCATCGGAAAAAAGGTCAGTCTCCATAAACCGTAACTGATGACTCCCATTAGAAACTCAAAGTTCGTGGACATTATTAATAGTTTCCCGTATAATCTACGGCTCAATCTTAGCTAATGGCATCTGGGTGTTTCCGATCGAGAGAAATCGCAATACGAACATTGACCCATGCTTCATCTTTCTTACCGCCATAAGACCAGTAGTTAAAAATGAAACACAAGTGTCGTTATTTTATTGATCCCGGTTTCTGGTTTGCAGTTGAATGATCTTATCATAAATCGTGCACATGAACGATTTATGACGGCCATATTATGTACGGTGATACGGTCCAATTTTAACGGTCGTACTATCGACTACGGCCCACATTTTATAAGATGTTTGTCTAATCAATGACCCGATGTTCGCCGGTCCATCTTCAACGCAATCATGACCACGGACGAAATAGTACAATTTAGGGTTTAGACCGACATCGAGAAGATCCGGCGCGTGGCCGTGAGATGCATGTTAAAAGGGGCCGGTCTAAAAGTCGTACTGCACTAGCTTAATGTTAGCGTGAACCGGTGTCACCATGCTCCGGCAGACAGACCTCAAACTTTCTAAACATATTACGTCTGTAGTCTGTTGCAGATTTAGAATAGCGGGACGAGATCCTTCCACAAAAACTCTGTCCGCCAATATTGGTTGTTTTTCTCCTTCCCACTATAGCCTTCTTTCCAGCCTTCGCTCTGCTAAAGTGGAAAATGTGGAGGGCTTTGTGCGAGGGACATTAACCTCACCAGACTATGCGCAGCGCAAGTTTGTCTGCTTCTTGCACAGTGGTTGTGATGACGTCAGAACGCCGATCTCTTATTGGATGATTGAAAAAAAAAAAATAGTGGGTAGACCTCAAGGCATCCAGCATTGAGCTCTGCCCACTATCCTCTGAATCAAAGACAATCAGAACACGGCATCGTTCTGACGTCCCCGCAACCCGTGACCAAGAAGCAGACGACTTGCTACCTACATATGTCTGAATACAGTGTTTATATAACCAGTGTGCCAGGACCTTCATGCAAGGAAGAAACGTGCCTTAGACAGTGTTTGCAGACTGTCTTCCGCACGACGTAGTAATGGTGCGACCGAGGCTCAAGGAACCCGCGTGCAAACTTCTTCGCCCAGGTCTCTCGTACCTGCTCATGAAGAACGTGTACCTCGACGCCTTCGTGATGCACGACCGGTCGGTCCTGGAGCCGGTCTACGTCCCGGGCGAACCGACCAGCACCGTCACCGGGCAGTCTCTGTCCGCGCTCAAGGTGACCGACAGCGTGAACCACCTTGACGACCGGCAGAGGGACAGAGACTACGGTTCCGGTCGGACCGTGAAGGACACGAGGACCTCGCTGGACAGTCACTGGCGCAAGCTGATGGGCGGCCAGCCGCTGGACAGCATCAGGGACTACTTCGGAGAGAAGATATCCTTCTACTTCGCCTGGGTGGGGACCTTCATCGCGTCTCTTGTCGTGCCGGCGGTCATCGGGCTCGGAGTCTTTTTCTTCGGCGTCATCGAGAAGTGAGATTTCTTCACGAAACTTCAAGCTCTTAAACCCGATTCGCCAGTAGATGTAGCCGGTGCATTACGCAGCACCTTCGGAGGTATAGCGAGTCTACTTTCGTTTTCTGAAAAATTCCTGATTATTGCGAACTGAGTTTAAACTCCGCGATGAGTCTCTAAAGACACAATCATGGTACGTAGTACCAATTACTGTGGTCTCCAGCAATGCACTCTGCGCGACACTGCTAGTACGAAGAAGCGATCGCCGCGGTACTTGCTGATTCTTTTTTTTTTTCTTTTTTCTTTTTTTAAATAAAATGGCGGTTATATCAACTATCAAGTGTGGCGGAAATTGAAGTCATCATTGAGGGGAGTCAACTAAGTGATACATTTTGGTGCCCTTCACTATTCCGTCTCAACAAAATGCTGCGAAGCGTCGATGTTGTGTTCGCGCTAACAGTGCCGTGCACTGTAGAATACTGTACAACATTTTCACACTGCGGCAGGTGAGATACAAAAAGCTCCAATACAGGTAGTAATACAAACGCGATAAAACATGAACGAGCTTTAGTCAAGGTATTTATGCAAGCCTCGAGTTTTGCGGTCGCGTTGACGTGACGGGGCCCCCATTTCCCGGAAGACGTTTGCGCTTTAACAGAAGAAAATTGTGAGAAGTCTAGACTCGGGACGGAAGGTGACGCGATGCAAGTTTCTTGATGGAAATGAATGAAAGAAAAAATGCGTTTAATCATACGGCAAATAAAAAAAAAGGATATCCGGAGCGAATTTTTTGAGACGCTGAACCATCATGGCACCTAAGGTTCACGGCTAACAATGGTCCGAGCACTTGGGAAGAATAAAATGATCTATGAGGCGTATTGATTTGTTGACTCGTATCCTTAATTCAAACTTGCCTGTCGCTTGGTCCTTCGGTGCAAGTGTTCCGCGTCAATACTCCATTCACCGAAAAGCTGAGTGGGCGGTACGAGGTATGCGCTCGTAGCTTCTAGCGCCTCTATTAGCCTTTGTCGACCTAAGGGCTATGGCCTTTACTCAATGAGCCTTGGAACACCCAATGAGGGTAGTGCTCGCTTTAGTATCGAGGAAGACAATGATGATTAAGTTAGATGGGTATTTTTATATCAAAACTACATTGTTAACAGCCTAACGCACCAATACCCCGTTATTGCGTGTGGCGTTTTAATAAGGATTACACACTCGTAATAAAACAAGAGTGTAGAAACTGAAATCGAAAAAAAAAACTAATTAAGCATTCACGACTTTTTTTTTTTTTTTAGGGTGAGCAACGACAAGGATCTGCTTCTAAAAAACGACTCCAATGCCATCAATTACACGTAAGTGCCTAAAAAAAAGAAAACTTGGTTTTGCAGTGTTGATTTTTGCGTGTCGTTCCTCAGGGCTGGTTCGTGCACTTGCGTTTGAATGGGACCGAGTGCATTATGGCTGCTTGTAAGCGCTTCCGACGAGAGGACATACTCACGCCATCTCTTAGATCGCCCTGGAACACTCGCGTTCTGCGTATAACTTGACTGGTGGTGTTGCAGTATGCGAAATCAAATCTAACCACTAAACTGTGAAACTTAATACGTCAAATTTATTTCAAGCCCGCGGTAAAAAAAAAAAAAACGGATGCGTAAAAAGCAGAAAAAATGTATACGCAGACACGGCCGCTCTAGACCGGTTGTGACGCAGATTGGAAGGGTTCCACGCCTTCCCGATAGGTAGCGCCAGTGTGTTATGTCGTCGCAAGAAATCGCAAACGGTTGTAACACACTTGGCCACATTCAAGCGCAAATGTGTGAAATATTTTTTTTTTAAAAAACCTAGCTAGTAAAACATGTGCTTGAAGAGCGAGGGCTGACCCGAAACCCCGACTGATGGTACGACCGATTCCCGAATGTTGTTGTATGTCGTTTCAGGGACGTCAACGCCATCATCTACACCGTGGACGTCATCAAGGCTGCCGGCGACACGTTCCTCACACCATTCTTTGCCTTCACAGTCTGCCTCTGGGGTAAGAGGGCGCTTTATTTTTAGTTCATTTCATCACCCTCCTAATCTTAGTGTCGACTGCAATCGAATTCGACCGAGATAAAAACTAAGCACAACTCAGATATCCATAAAATAGGCAATGATCTAGAAAAAGAGTTCAGTAATGGCCATTTATATAGAAGGCAGACAGATGGACAACGCATGGTCGAGTCTTTGACGTGCTATTTCTCTTTTATTTCATCACAAGACCAATTTTCGGGGACACGGCTTTAGTTCGAGATTTTAGCGACACGTGGAGTATCGACCCCCAAGCGTATTTAAAGCGTAGCTTTGCGCGATGATCCCAATCTCGCCCTCTATTCTCGTCCCTTCCTTCACCGTCCTGCTACGGTCCGCCGGTGCCCTCCCCTTCTCGCGCCGTCCGTCTTCCCAACACCCTCTAGAAATTAAGGCCTGGACGCCCGCTTTGTGACGTCACAGTAGCTAGGCCAGCGAGCGAAAAAACGACAGTCGGCTGGGCGCTGGGCTTCGCTGTGCCGACGCGCTAACCGGTGCGGGGGGGGGGGGGGGGGGGGGGGTGTTTGTTGTTTTGATAAATATTGTATGGATGTCACTTATCCTTGCGTGACCCTAGTAAAATGTGTTATATGTATAAGAAATTACTATGTCCTATAAACGCATATGACCAAATAAGATCGTATAAAAACATGGAAGAACCTTATAAGAACAATGTAAGCAATATATCAGGTTATATACCAAGTTATAAGAAACTGGTAAGAAGTTTCTTTAACTTCTTATATAACCTTATATGTTCTTACAAGGGTCTTGTATTTATTTATTTATTTATTTGCTTTACCCTCTGGGCCCGAAGGCATTAAAGAGGGGAAGAGCAACGTTGGGATCAAAACCAGCGTAATGTATAGTTATTCACACTCACCAATAAATTGATTGGTAAGAGCAGACCTAAAAAGTACGGTGTCAGTTATGGATTCAATTGGTCCGGGAAGGTGATTCCAGTCGAGGGATGTGCAAGGAAGGAAAGAAGATTGGAATGTTGGTGTGATAGCGATAGGTATGTTCTTATATGATCTTATTTAATCATATGCATTTATTGGACGTACAAATTTCTTGTACATATATGATTTTTATTATGGGACGACGGCAGTAATAATTCGAATTAGTTATTTTTTTTTAAGATTAGACGATCATATAACAACTCTAACTTCTACGGTTCATCTATTAATTTACGACGACTGAAAACACTTAGATAAATATTATCGACTACACCCTTTCCACAATTATTTAGCTTAATTTCATTTGTAAAAGCAAAGCGCTGCTCTGCAGTCACAAATATTTTAATTTGAAACATTATTTTGACGTCCACGCTTGCCATGCAACTAGAACATATGTGAAATAGTATTTTACGCCCAGCGCCTTCGAGGTAGTTTCCTGAAAGATAAAATTACCTCCCGCCACATGTTAGACGACTACCTTTGTATGTAAAATATACGAAAATAAGTGACGGCTCGCTAACTAAAGAGCCAATTGTATTATTAAAAGAAAGGTAGTTTTAATGACGATATTCATCCTTGGACAAAGGGGACAAAGGACAAAATAAACCTTATTCTTGTCCAGCTCACTTGCACCTTTGCATTTATTGCATTATTATTGTAGTTTTAATAAAGCGAAACAAGCAAACTTGAAACAAATGTGAGTCGTGACTGATTGACTGCATGTCAGAAGGCTATTAGCCCCGAGAAGTTCGCGTGGCGCCCCCTTACGGCGAGCCGGGGGACGTCACGGCGAGGAGAGAATTTTTCCCCGACTCGCCCCGCTCGCCCTGTGGAGGCTGTGACGACGCTAGCTGTCGGCGCGCTCGTTTATATTTAATTATTTTTTGGCGTGTTTTTCGTAGGAAGTGTAAATGTCTATATGTGCCTTTATTGAGGTATGGCCTGTAGCTACAGGCGAAACTTCAACCAACATTTCAAGCATGCTTGACAGGGCAGGCAACGCATGAATCACAGCTGGTATATGAAAATAAAGAAATATGACCACAATTGCAGAAGCATCACCATTGACTTACATCTCGCACAATAAATGCTGCTGATGGTCTGAATGAATTGGCAAATTATGTATACTATTTTTTTTTGTATCTGTTTTTAAACAAGATCGCCGAAGCAGAAAAGCTGCATGCTGCTCGAGCAGCATGCTAAATACAGTCTGGGCCATGGGGAGAGAATCACAAGTTAGACAGCCCAAGTGTAGGGGCAAAGTAAAAACAAAAAAACATTGCTCGCATTTGACCTTTGCTGGATTCGGATAGTATTTCAATGGACTACGCGGGTGGTATCTGTGGACTTGTTTATATCAATTCTCAAGTAATGTATAACAAAGGTAAGCGAAGGTGTCTAGCTCGTTATTAGCCCCTGAAGCCCTAAAATTGAAATTTTACTTAAATCGAATTGCCCTGAAGCTAAAATACCAGAAGCTTTTCTCACGCAGACTGTCGCCCTTCATAGGCTCCACATTTTCCGCTACTAGCGCTGCAACTACCACTGGACAGACGTTCGAATGCTTGCGTTTACTCCTGTTTTCCTCTGTTGTCAGAGTCCATCTTAGGGAGATTGGAGGCTGAGGAAGCTTTTGGGGACCTGCAGCAGTGTCTCTTTTAATTGGAAATGACATTCAGACTAAACGGCGTATTTTCCGAATACCCAAGGCTGGAATAAAGAATGTCAGGAAAAAGTATAAACATTCCAAATTACGGCACTATTGCTGTGCATAATTTGGGCAGTTCAGTACATATTATACAGGCAACTGGGGGCAATTCGGCCGTTTTTGCTGCTACCATTCAAACTAATTTCCAGTAATTGTGCATCTTCTAATATGCCTACATACGTGTATAAAATATATAATTAATTCACGAAGAAGCTACATTTATGTAAAACAACCCTGTTCCACGAGCACGTCCAAGATCATCAGACGCAGGGCCTTTAAAACATCTGCGAACCAGCACACGCAAAGTGGCAGCGCAGAGTCGGGGTCGCGAGCTAATTTGCCGACCACTCAAAGGCCCATGATATAAATGCTACTTCAAATGCCTTGAAAGCGGGATGTAATATCGTCCTAAATCATGAACATGCAAGGAACAGAATTCCAGCGTCGGAAACACTTGCGCCACCGCTTCACCGACCCCTCGCAAGGTTGCCTTGCGTTGTGTGGACGGACGGGGAGGTTCATCGGCGGAACTGCCTCCACCGATAGCTTTCGAGATTTGTAACCCAATTTTAAAGGCAAAAGGGACAAGCGGGCTTATAAAATGTACGGGAGCACGTCAATATCGTGTTAACTCAACATCTTGTACACCGGGTAAACCAAGTCCAGCTCCTCGAAGAGCTTGCGGCACACAACGTCAAACCAGGAAACCGGTGTTGGGAAGCGAGCCGATGCGAGATCGCGGAGCGGAGTCCTCCCCCTGACGTCACGGTACACCTCACCCAATCAGGGCGCGGCGACCGCAGCGACGCTTGTGTTCGCTCTCGGGGCTAATCATGAACGCGACAAAATGTATATTTCGTCTTCTGAGAAAACTTCCTTTTTGCCTCCGATTCGGGTCTTAGTAAGTCGGTCTACAGAGATGTCTCAGCTCCTTCCGACTTTATTTTTAAAACAACGCTATCTTTTTTGCAAAAACAGACAGTTACTTTTTGGCTGAAGCAGACCTCGCATCTTGCCTAAGGTATCATTTTTCTATTCACAGACATTGTTGAGAAAAATGGCGCCTCCCTTGCAGAAGTGTCAAACTCTTCGAACTCTGACAGCGTAGCTAATGTCAGGTCCCTGACAACTTTTCGTCCATCACGTAACCCCAAGAACTGAGCGATGTGCTGGGACCGACATAAGCTCGTTCACAACAACTTCAGCATGCATTATCACAGTGACGACCAGTTGTGCTGAAACATACAGTCCCCCTTAATTTAAAGCATCTGTCAGGTGATGAACCAGTGCACGCATGGGAAGTGTCTTCTCCAAAACCAAATGTTTTCTGCGGTATTTGGACTTCAGTGTTTTCACAGTCACAGAGGCGAAGTACCCAGCTACGTAAGCCAGAATAGAACAGCGCTGCTAAATCATAGCCGGTGATGTCAAATACAAAAACTAGAAACAGAAAGCAAAATACAATGTGCAGGTGACTCGCGTGCTAGAACCAAGAAAATATTTCAAAACACTGTTGAAGCGGTAACTCGTTCTAAAAATAACTACTACACCTTTTTTGAGAATAAAAAAACAAATTTCGGAATTGTTTACCATATTATCGTCCTTCCGGGCACATTCACATTTTAAAAGTACAAAAGTGCAAGGATAAAACATATATCTGCCAAACCGACCTACCTTCAAAGAGCTCGCAACTACTTTCTCCGGAACCGCCTGAATCCATTGCATATGCCGTTGCTCGTCGGCTGGGAAGGAGAACACGTGAACCTTCGATTCCCCGGCGTAATTTTCTCGACAGCACGGCACACAACACATAAAGCATTGATCCTCACATTCGCGCACACAAAAACACGAGATTGTGGTCACCGACGGACGCAGTGTGTACGCAGGCGTCTTGTCTCTGCATCTCCAACGGCTCTCAATGTCGCTCGATGGCGCACCTACGGCTCTAAACTCGTCAAACACAGAGTTCGGGCCGAAGTTGAAGGGGCGCACCGACACGACAATCACGACGATGACTTCGCACTTTTGTCACCGACGTCCAATCGGCGCCCTCCGCGAACTTTCGACTCCAACTTTGTGTTTGACAAGTTTAGGGACCCTTTTGTCCGGCTTTTCTTCGCTTGCTAGCCGCCTGCCCTCTCTAGATTTGCGTCGTCACGTCGCGTTTTTTTTTTTTATTCATTTCTTATTAAATTTAGTCGTGCAAGAATAGCCCGTGTAATCTTTGGCGTAGACAGAACGCAACGGAGATAACAGAGCAATAGAAAAGAGAAACAAAAAAGTCTTTCTTATCCGGAGTGCTCCGTCAGCATTGTCGCAGATGCTCGGCGGTGAAAACCCTCGGCTGGCTCTCCTCGCTTGGCCTTGGAGCAGTGACGTAGCTGACCTAACAAAACGAAACGGGCAGCGCAGGCTTTAGTTTCTAGAAGGTCTTGGTCTGACATCTGTGGCTGCGTGCTGCGTCATGTCCGAAAAGCGTCAAAACAATTTTAAAAAAAACGCGAAAAAAAATTTTTTTTTTTTTTTAGAATTTAGTAATTTAGTGGCTTATTTCACAGTTGTGTCTAACCACGTAAGGAATATACCGAAAGAAAAATGTTCAAAATTAGTCGCTGAGGGTATTCAGTCGCAGGGCTACGCTTTTTGTGCGCACCTTGTCCTGGCACCATGGATTGTCCACTTCTCACTGTTCATCCTTCTTTATCGTGTCTCCCCAAGTTGAGGCTTCTGCGTTTCTTCTGTGTGCCTTAGAGCAATATCAGGAATGAATATTGAAAGGCAAAATGAATTGACCGCACCCGATAAGGCTGACGTCTAGGCATAACGTAATGAATTATGAGACTTACACAGAACAAACGTATACGTTGATATCGCTAGTTCAGGATTCTATATCCCTGTTTTGTTCTTTCGTTGTCATCCTTGAAGGTTCTTGTTCGTCTGAAAATTGTTCTATTATATCCAATTTGTCTATTTTCCCGAGCCCTCTAAATCTTTTCTTGAACCCTTTACCGCGGTTTAGTAAGCGTGACAATGAAGAACAAAAGAGCGCGACAAGACAAAGAAAAAGCAAAGACCAGACAGACGACAGTGTCGCACGCATGCACTTAAGTTGTCCGCGCTCGTGTTAAAAACAACATAAAACGTTTTTCTGGCGAGTTTTTGTCCGGGACTGTGAAAAAATGTGTGAGCTTTTATCCGGTGAGGTTTCGTCCGGGATTCGATGACTGTACATAGCATCTCAGGCGGGACGAATGGAGTAATTAGGGCAGACGTTCTCCATGCTGCGATATGCACTAATTATGTTGTCATTTTGCTTTTTCAAAGTCTAGAATATAGTCACGCCCATTCATCAGGTTCAGCACCACTTAATTTGCCTGCTGACCGATTGGTTCATGAACTTCTCGGGAACATGGATGGGATTGAACCCACGCGGGCTTTGCCCGCGTGGGTTCAATCCCATCCTCGTCGCCAATGTAGTAAAGTACTACCGAATCGCCGGTGTGGCGATATGTTCTACTAAGAACTGAAGAGCCAGGACAGTAAACGTCTTTACTTCATGATGGCAAATGCCGAACCGCCGCTCGCGCGCTCGGCTCCAGACGAGTGTGTGTTGTCGTCGTCGTCTAGTCTCAGTTCCCATCATAGAGTTTTTGCGTTATGCTGGCGCTGATATCAACATTGCGGAAGGGATCCATTAACGCCTTTCTGTGATCCTTGTACGTTGGTCAAGCCCAGAAGGCGGGCGGCAGAGAAAAACTCACCGGAGAAAAGCTCACCGCAAAACCGGCAGATGCGGAGAAAAGCTCACCTGTTTCTTTTTTTCACTAATAAAACTTAAGTTGCGAAAACAGTATGGTCCTGTCGTGTTTGTTGTCTCCACACGGTCGTCGTTCGAGTTGTTTTTATCACGTATAATCTTTACCAACTCGCCCAATTCGCTACCTCAGTACAGAAAAGACTAGTACCTATATAGGTCACGAGTTACAACGGTGACAGTGTGCAGCTCTGAAGGTCATGGGTGGCTCGCCGTAGAAGGGCACCATCACACAAGGCAACGTGTGAAAAAACTAGCACGAACTGCTAAAAAAGGGGCTTGTCCGTGAAAAAAAAAAAAAAAATCTCGATGTCCTGTTGACAGTTTGATCTTGTTTTCAAAGGCTAACAAAAGGTACAAAAACAATTTCAATCACTGCGTTGTTGCGCATGCACTTTCAGATTTTCAGCATTTGAATTTTTTTATATGTTTTAGGCAGGCATTATTAAGTTTTTAAACTTTTTTTAAGTTCATAAAGTTTTCAGTTAGGCTTTCGTTGCCTAAAGATAAAGAGTAAACCGAAAAAAAAAAAAAAACTCGCCCGCAATTATTTTTTTGGAAACAATATAGCCAATAAGCTTCACAAATATTCAAAAAACAATTTTTTTTACAAAACTGGCGAATTTTAATGGTAATAAATTGATGCATGTTAGCATTTTCCAACGGCCTCCATAAGAAAAAAAAAAAAAAATGGTGAGCTTTTTTTCGCATTTGCCGGTTTTTCGGTAACCATTTTTCAGCTAAGCTTTTCTCTGGGATTCCAGAAGGCATGCTTTATGTGTTCGGGTTCTGCATGAGGCGCAATAAGCTGCGTTCTACCCTTCTGAGGCACAATAACGACAACAACCAAGCACGTAAAAGCTCACTGGACCTGTTGAGAAAGCAATGTGGAGCGCAAGTTCGTCTGCTACTTTTGCAGGGGTTGCGATGATGTCGAAACGCCAAACTCTCATTGGCTGATTAAAAAAAAAAAAAAAAATAGTGTGCAGACCTCAAGAGATTTAGCAGTGAGGTCTACCCACTATCCCTTTCAATCAAAACCAATCAGTGCTCGGCGTCCTTCAGGCGCCACCGGAACTTCTGCGCTAAATAGAAGCAGACGACTTCCTCTCCGCATTAGGCGCCGTTCACACTCCTGCGACCGAGTAAGACTGAGAGATACCAGACCGGTTTTTAAGCCTTTAGGCCCGTTCACACTCTTGCGACTGCTTGCGACCTCTTAAACCTGAGTTCCTTAAAACTTCTTAAACCAGAGAACACACTGGCGCCATCTATTGGGAAGCAGTGTAAACTCGGCGGTCCGGCATATTTTTTTTTTTTATTTCTCGCGCAATATCCTTTCTTTTTTGGCTCGAAAAACTTTTGTCAATGTTATAAACGAGCCTTTCTATGGGTATTACGCACATTTGACCTCGGAAATCCCGCAAAACCTTCGCTTTTGTGAAATGCAGTTCTAGGGTCACTGCATAGATGGCGCCACAATGTCAGTGTGTTCCCTCATTCTAGAAACTTTTAAGAAGTTGTAAGAGATCTCGTCTCTCTCAGTCGTACTCGGTCGCAAGAGTGTGAACGGGCCTTTTTTCGACCTCTTAGGATCGGATGCTCTGCAGCGGAGCTGGTCCTAAGAGATCGCAAGAGGCTTAAAAACCGGTCTGGTCTCTCTTGGTCGTACTCGGTTGCAAGCGTGTGAACGGGCCTTCAGGTGCACGACCGGGGTGAAGACATATTTATGAACATTGCGAAGTAGACCAAAACATAGCCAAGTAGTCTATCTCCTTCGTAAGAAGGAAATGGTCAGGCCAGGTATCTTCTGGACCCCTTAATGAACAACGCTTAGCAGTTGTAAAGCAGTTGTAGGCTTGCGCATAAAAAATGGATAGCGGTGCCTTAGAGTGCAAGACTTCGCGCGCAAAGGTCCAGCAAGAATCAACTGTTTAAACAGCACCGACCACTTTGCGTCTTTCAAAGAAATCAAACTAGGTGTGCTCTGTGCTAGCAGAAAACCACCTCTCTGTGCGACAAGCGGATTGTTTAGATTATTTTCAAAAATGCTTCAGGCTGTAGAAGAGATCTGCTTCTATACACGTTTGCAAGTCCGGCTTCAGGGTGCTGCCATCTTGCTCGCTGGGGTGCGCTTGGACACGTCCTAATCCGATTACATAGCCTTGCTAAGGCGTCATAATCGTATTATGGCCGCGTTCAAGCGCACCCCACTGGGAAAGATGGCGGCGCCCTGAGACCGGACTTGCAAACGTGTATATGTTGGAAACTCTGTCGAGTTCCCAGGATATAGAACGACCTCAAAATAATAATAACAAAAACGCACAATTCAAACCTTCTGAGCTTTTTTAGTAAGCAATGCTCATTATCTGCGCTTAGTTATAAACGTTAATATGAAACTAGAATCAAAACACTGCATTTTATATTGAAATGGGGCCTGGGCCCGTGACAGCGCAGCCTTTAGTGTATTATCATAAATCACGAGACGCTCTTTGGCGCGTGACACCGCACCTTCGACTCCGTTACCGGCAGGTTTCTGACACCAGCATGACAGACGTCCTGTGCAAGCCATATACAGATATGTGACTTGCACATATCTATTCGCGCATCAGTTTATGTTGTAAAAGTTGCCGACGTGAACCGGAAAAAAAAAATCATATTAGCGCTTGTTCCATCTTTTTTTTTTTAAACTCTGGTGCATTCTTATTCATTTTTCATAATAGCTTAACCCCAAGATAACTCTTAAGTGATAGGACAGTAGAATGACAGCTGGAACACACTGAATCATACCCAGAGTCCTTCGTTTTCGGGTAAACCCAATATTTCCGATTTTTTTTTACCCTGAACGAGTTGTGTAAAATCCGGGTTAAGCCGGATATCTCATTTTAAACCTACTTTTCTTGGAGGCAAAAGCCACCTAGAAGTCTGGAAATTGGGAGACATTAGGATCAATTCTAAATGTGTCCCCAAAGTCGCTAGTCCGATGATCGCGAATATTTTCTTATTTTCCCGTGACCGCCGACAGACATTCGCTTCCAAACGAGTTTAGATATAACCTGGAAGCAAGTTCATGGAAGCTACGCACTGATCCAGTGATCGGTTGACGTGACGTTATAGCGCGATACCCTACGTAAGAAATATCGAGCCGATAATGTTTTAAATTACAAAAAAGGACCTGCGCCACTTCAAGAGGAAATTCAATTTTGTTTTTCTAATGCGTTCTCATTGCTTTCCCGCCACCTTGATCCCAGGTAATTTGTGGGGGAAGTGGAGGATGCGGAGTACGGTAGGCGTGAAATGCGTAAAAGTGGTGCCGGAGCCGGGCCTTTAGACCTCTATAAACGCATCATAGATAAAAAAAAAAAAAAAAAATGTGGGAAACAAGCTATACTATGTGAGCACGAACACTCCGTTTCCACGTATTATCTGTACATTGTTTAATTTTCTTAGTGTACATAAAAAGAATAGCGCACTGAAGCCGACGCGCTATTGTGAATTTTAGTTGAAATTACTGATCCTTTCTAAGTATAACCCGTCAACACCTGAATCCCGGAATGTCTGCTTGAAAATAACGATTTATCTCGGAATATCAGGTATAAGAATTGCGCCTGATTTCTACATTCCGATTGTTTTTGTTTTTTTTTCTTTTAGTATAAAACGCGAAAACGAAGATTTTAAACACGTCCAATTGAAATTGCAACAAGTAACTTAGTACCGGTTCAAAAAAATGGTAGGGAATACAATGAAAAACAAAATGCTCGCAAGATACGTCGATAAAAGCTGTAACTTCAGCACTGACGCGAAAAGCCCATTTAAATACGAAAAATATATTTTAATATGCGGGGTGGAATGTATAAGAAAAAAAATCACGAAGAGAAAGAAGAATAAATGATGATTTGTCTATGCCTTGATGGTCCGCAATAGCGCCGCGATGCACCCAAGACAGTAAAGGCCGGTTCACAGATGCAGCGAAGCGCTAATGTAGCGCTTCTCACGTGTCGTCTGCTACTTATTGTCTGCCATGAACAACAGTATTGACGGTGCGACACAAAGCTGGTGAACGCTCCCGTCAACACGCGCTTAGCGCGAGGTCAGCGCTACGCTTGTAGCGCTCCGCTACATGTGTGAACAGGCCTTAAGTAAGAACGTGAGTGGAATCGAACACGGGTGAGCGGAATGGAGCCAGGCGCGATAACCGCTGCGCCCCACCGCAGACAGCGTGAGGAGCATAAATCTTGCCTACGATCTTAAGCTTGAGTACATAATCTATACCTTCCTAAAGGAGTCACACACATAACAGCCTCCTTAATCAACGCATTTCTTTTCGGGGGTCTGTCTAGATCAATTGAATACCGCAAAGTTCGTCACTCTTGTGAGATTTCCCATATAAACTGACAAGAATTTCAATCGCGTTTGGAACCACCTTCCACTCTTTTTTAGGCTCTCTTTTTCTGTGGAGTGAATGTCAACGCCCATCAAGAACCCACGTCTGGATGCGCTTAGATTACGGTGCCCTCATTTTTATTTTATGGCGAGAAAACCAATTTTCCCATTGAAATGTCTACAGGGTACCGGCGTCTGGAGGTAGATGGCGTAAGTAGATGATGTAGCTGAAAGTTGGGAATGTTACTACTTTTCTATCGACTACGAGCGAATCTGACCAATAGAAAATCAAAGACTAACCCCATAAAATAGCACTCATCTAGTAAAGAATCTCGTAGTAATTCTGCACAGAAAAGCTATTGAACAATGCGTAGAACTCACTGTGACGTGCCATTTGTTTCCCTGCTCTCATCATTACTACTGTACTATCGACTAAACCCGAATCCTACCAAGATAAAAGATTATAAGGCTGACCGTGATATCCATAGAATTGCAACCATCTAGTAGAGTGCCCCTTTATGACCATCTTCATGGCGGGGGGGGGGGGGGGGGGGGGGGGGGGAGCTAGCTATTGAACAATGAACAACCAACTCAGTGACGTGCCATTACTTCTTACTTTGATCGTCACAACCTCACTGTCTACGAAAACCAGATACGACCAAGGAAAAAGATCAGACTAACCAAGATTTCCAAGAAATGACTTCGGTCTAGTAAAAGAGTCGGACAATGACCATCTGCATGCATGGTAGGCGTTTGTTTGGACAATGCGCGGCCCGCACTGTGGCGTGCTCATACTGTCTGCCTCTCCACTCCTTCCTGGTTTTCCGCTCCTGCCAATCGGAAGAACGGTTCGCAAACAAAGCCGCGGTAGAAACAAACAACGAAGGCACGAAGTCGGCGACAGGTAAATGTCACTCGTCGGATCGTACAATGAAGCAATCCCGCGCAACAACCGTCGTCTTCTACCTGTGCGTAGCTTGCGCACGGAGTTCAGAATGTTCGCGGGACGACGCTGTTTCTATGGCAACAAAAGGTCCTCGAGCACGCGCACTGTCGCAGTTCGCCGGAAAGGCGATGCAGCCAAACGATCTTACGGACAATACCGCCACTCGTACAAAAAAAAAAAAAAAAAAAAAAAAAAAAACTGTGAAAAAATAGTAAAACAATAGCAAGATAAAAAAAGAGAAGAACGTAGTATTGGTGTGCTAGCTAGAATTTTCGACTGGTGTGTTTAGCTTCCTATACCCATGCATCAAAGTAAATGGCAGCAAATAATGTTATGCAAAGCTCAAGTTCGTATGCTTCTTTTGGGGGGGTTGTGATGACGTCAGAAAGGCACCGAGCTCTGATTGGCTCCGATTGAAGGATAGTGGATAGACCTCAAGCTCACATAAATAGGATGCTAAGACCGCCACTCTTGATGGTGCGGAATGCACGTTGTAAAAGAACTGTGGAAGCTCGCCATCAGCACGCGCTCAGCATTCGCGCACACAGCTATGGCCGCCAGTGAATACTCCCTATTAGCGGCGAGATGTTTCGGTGGCGCCCTCGTATGGTTGCCTTTCGTGACGTCATTACCTTGCGAACAACAAGATCGATGGTGTTAATAAGGAGCACGGCGGAAGCTTGAAATCATAGCGTTCTTGAACCAACACTCTCAACACCGTCAAAATTGAAGTCCTCACATTCCTCTTGTTTTCGCCCATGAGAGCTCCTTTGCTGACGTCATAGTCAGCATTCAGCCAATCGTGGAAGGCCGACCACCGCGACGCTTTTGGCCGCGCACGTCGCCAATAGCCACTGTCAAGATGAAAACGGCAGGAAAGTCTGTAAGCTGTCCTACTCTCAGCGCGGCCGTTTCCCAACTTCGATGGTGCTTCGACGTCTCGTGAGCCTCGAGCGTGCTGGAGGCCGCATACTCGAAAGAAACGCCTTGCCGTTCTCATCTTGCTAGAGATGGTACCTCACTTAACACAACTAGCACTGATAGAGCGTCGGATATGTATTTTCGCAATCAGCCGACGAGAACTAAGGGTTATTATTGCATTTGTTTTTCCCCGATATGTATATTCTCGAGGAACTGGCATCTAATTTTGTGAACATGATGGGAGGTCCCGCTGTAAATACGGAGACTAAGTCTGGCCGCACCCGCACAAACAAGCCTGCTAATCCATCAGATAATCCGCTCCGTGTTGTCCGGTTTGTGTTTCACAGATATTTCTCGCTAATTCGCACAAAAAAACAAGATCAAAAGAAAAAAAAAAGAAAGAAAAAGGAAGAATCCAAGTTTTGATTTCTCGTTATGATTGGCTACAAATTGTTAGATCCAAACTTCATAAAAAAAAATAAAAAAGGTGATCGAAACCGGATGAAAGACTGGACCAAACTGTCACCGCCACTTGGCGTCATCCACAAAAAAAAAAGGAAAAAAAAAAAAAAAAAAGAAAGAGCAAATTACTGCTCTGATTTAAATTCAAACGTCAATACGGCGAGACATTCGTGGCACTCGTCATACAAACGCTACAAAGGGCGTCGTCGACAAATTGTTACTTCATTTCACCGTCGCCATTTGTGTAGAAACGCAACCTCCCCCCCCCCCTCCCCCGCCCCCTCCAAAAAAAAAAAAAAAAAAAAAGAGCGAGCGCCGTGAGATTGATACCGTACAGCGCGCACCAAGCGGGCATTCAGCGAACTAGGGCGCTCCGGCAACATCACGACCACGCACGACAGGTCGGCGGGGCGAAGTGCGGGGTAGGTCGCGACCGATGTCCACCCGAATGTCAAGGTTTTCCGGTCTGTAGGTCCATACGCCGGCGCAAACAAACGTAGACATTTACGATGCGCGTGCGTGCTGGCTACGGTCGTCACTAGGATCGATGCAGATCCGCGCAGGCATCGCTTTTGGGGCTTCTGTCGCGTTCCGAGCTCGTTGTTGATAAGAGTTTTTTCTCGTATATGTCGCGCTCCCGATTTCGATTTCATGTTCGTGTGGAATGGATCGCTGCGGGTGCTTCTATACTCGGCTTCGCTCGACGCGATAAAAAGTATCATGCGTGTTGCGTTTAGCAAGTCCGTGACTTTTTTTTTCTTTTTGTACGTGCGTTGTTTAGGCGTTTCGCCACGTGGTGCTGATGTCGAAGGACAGACGAGATTGTGATTAGGGATGTCACGAACTTTCGTCGAACCTCAAGATTTGACTGGTTCACCTAGCCTTCGAACTTTTGGCCGAATTCGACGAAGTTTGACTTTGGAGCAGTTTATAAAGCAATTAAACGCAAAGGTGCAAGCGAGCTGGACAATAATGTGGAAAATAATCCCTGGTGAGAAAGAACAAGGGGGACAAGGGACAAACACAAATCTCCAAACACAGCTAGGTGACTGGTGCGCGGCTGAAAAACGTCTGCCTGGTCCGGGTATCGAACCCGGGACCTCTCTATTTCCAGTGGAGCGATCTACCAACTGAACTAACCAGGGGTTAGACGTTAGTGGAGCAAACAGGATTTATCAGATGCCACCCGGGACCTCTCCAGGGAAAAATGGAGAGGTCCAGGATTCGTCATGTGAAATGGAATGTCATGTGAAAATTTGAAGAATGGACGAGGGAAATGTAGAAACAAAGATGGACAGGCAGAATATCTGGGTACGTGTATACAAGCAGCATGGACACAAAATGAGAAAGCTACCGAGAAACTCGCGTCAGGGTACGTAATGTGGCACTCAATAGACTACTTGCTAAATTCCCCCAATGCCCGGCCCGCACCCGAGGAATCATGGGAACGGTGTTCCTTCAGTACCCCAGTAATTGGTAATTTCGACCAGCTCGGTGCTTACGCACTTTTGAGTGTAATCCGGAGCCATCCTAAATAAGCGTCGTGTAGAGTCCAAAGACCTTTCATATCGCTCTTAAAATTTCTCGTCGATTTCAGCGTTTTTGATAATGTGCCACCTGGCTGAGCTGCGGAAATCTTTTACAATTTTATCATTCTCGTACAACTTCAAAGACGCTGACATTAGCTTAGAAGCGCTAAAACAAATGCTATAAACAGCCCCGCGAACTCCGAGCTAAGTCCTAGTTTTTGCTGTTGTGGATTCTCGGCTTTTTACGCAATTCCTGCTAAAACAACAAGCACGAGAATGATACTATTTTGTAAGAGATTTCTGCTGCTCGGCCAGGTTGAAAGGCGGATTGCATGCACTGTCTCAAAAACATTCACCTTCACGAAAAATTTTAGAAGTGATATGACAGGTCTGTGGACTCTACACGATGCTTATTCCGGATGACTCCCGATTACACTCAAAAGTGCGTAAGCATCTAATGAGTCGAAATTACCGATTACTAATAGGGAAACCGATCCCATGGCTCCTCAAGTACGGGCCGGGGCGCTTGTGGATTTAGCAAGTGGTCTATTGGCACTGTTGATCCGGGAGCATGTGCTTTTGTTTACATATTGCTATTGCGTACTATAAGTAACCGTCAGGTAGCGATGCACCAACTCTAATTTTGACGTCACTCCGAGGCCGCGTGACGTCACGAGCTTGCTTCCAGCGCTTCCAGCCGATGCGCAGTGTTTACAGCCGTAGTAAGGTAGCTGGGCTAATTGGTAACCACTGAACATACTAAAATAAAATAGCGCGAAGATAAAACAAAAAAGAACGCAGCAGGACAGAGCGTTAACTCGTAAAAATGCTTCCTTCCCACCTCTCCCCCCCCCCCCCCCCTTCCATGCTTATACAGTAAAATCGCTAGTATCGTATTAGTTCTTCTTATCTTTGTGTTTGCACTATTTTACCTCGGTACGTCCACAGCCGCTGTAGATAAAAACCACCCTTGTTTGAAAGCAACCAGTTCTTGCACTAAACAAAGCGAAAAAGAAAACGTTCATTCTGAATTTTAAGCTTTGCTTCCACCGCATGATCTATGTCTGCGTTTACATGAATGCAACATTAGCTCATCGAATTGAAAAGGAATTAATCACACACGCCCAGTCCCTCTGCTTCTTCCTTTTCTATCCAATCACAATCATCCTATCTCGAATCTCAATTCGATGAGCTACTGTCGCATTCCTGCATCCAAGGCATATGTAGCAAATGGCGCTGGTAGAAATTAATCGGGAAGGGCAGACTCGCGCCACAAGGTTCAATTACAGCGTGTTAGAATACGGGGAAGTTTTGGGACCGGAGCGGCTCGCGTGAGGCATGTGGATTGCGATAGATATCGATACCGGCGCATCGGCAGTAGGGTCAGTATGGTAGTGGATGTGCGCGTGCACCGCGTGCACGCGCAAGTGCATCGGCACTTGCGAACTGCAGCGGCTTTCTGCTGCCCCAGAGTGGTGTGTATAGAGAGAGAGTTTGGTCAATGAGAGGCGCGGACAGAGCCAGGGCGTGCATCAGACTCAGATAGAGGGCTTGGCATGCTCTCTTGGCCAACCAGAAGCCGAAAAGAATTCCCTAGCGGTGGTAGCGAGAAGCATTTTTAATAAGAACGTAAAGGCTAAATGTAATAACTCTTCGTGGTTGAAAATATGATGCACGTGATGTTTCGATTATGATCATGCAAAAAAGATGTAAAAAAAGTGAAAGCTGCTTACAACTCCCTGTAACGCCGAATTAGAGCGCAGCTCTTGAGGAGGAGGAGGGAAGGGCACTGGGGGGGGGTTAAACTAACCAGGGGGGGTCACGTGACCTTGGGGGGTCACGTGACCTTCGGGGTCACGTGACCCCCAATGCCGATGATGTCATCACTGACGTCACTGATGACGTCATCAGTGACGATGACGATGCGGGTACCGATGACGTCATTAGTGACGTCACTGATCACTTCACCAGTGATGATGACGATGACGATGCGAATGTCGGTGACGTCATCAGTGACGTCGCTGATGACGTCATCAGTGATTATGACGATGCGGATGTCGGTAACGTCATCAGTGATGATGACGATGACGATGCGGATGCCGGGGACGTCATCAGCGATGATGACGATGACGATGCGGATGCCGATGACGTCATCAGTGACGATGACGATGACGATGTGGATGCCGGTAACGACATCAGTGACGTCACTGATGACGTCATCAGTGATGATGACGATGACGATGCGGATGTCGGTAACGTCATCAGTGATGATGACGATGACGATGCGGATGCCGGTGACGTCATCAGTGATGATGACGATGACGATGTGGATGCCGGTGACGTCACCAGTGATGAAGACGATGACGATGTGGATGCCGGTGACGTCATCAGTGATGATGACGTAATTAGTGATGATGACGATGACGATGTGGATGCCGGTGACGTCATCAGTGACGATGACGTCATTGGGGGTCACGCGACATCGGCGGGGGTCACGTGACCTCGGGGGGGTCACGTGCCCCCCCCCCAAAGGTCACGTGACCCCGGTGGGGGGCTCGCGCGGTGCATTATGGGACATTTCCCATGATGCACCGGGGTCACGTGACCTCGGGTGGGGGGTCACGTGCCCCCCACGAGGTCACGTGACCCCGGTGGCGGGCTCGCGCGGTGCATTATGGGACATTTCCTATGATGCACCGCGCGGTTACGCCGACGCCGACGCCGACGCCGACGCCGACGCCGACGCCAACGCCGACGCCGACGGCGACGGCGACGCCGACGCCGCTCAAGCCGGAAACGGGCCCCTAAGAGCTGCGCTCTAAAAACGAACGTGCCGCTCGAACTCTGTTTTGCCCGGACAGAGTGTGAACGCTCGGACGGCAGATTCCCGGCTCCGGCGCCTAGCGTACGAATAATATGTCGATAGTTCCGCTAGTCGTGCTCTTCCACCACGATTTCGGATGACCGTGATTGCAACATCACGTGCACCATATTTTCAGTCACCGAGAGTTCCTCAAACGCACTTATTAATTTCGTTTCCCGCGACAACCACCAGGGTATTATTTCCGGCCTCTGGTTGGTCACATTCGAATTTGTAAAGACATCCTGGAGCACGCCCAGCCCGCCTTCGGCCAATGGCACTTCCTTATTTGCCTCCCACACTTACCAGTGAATGGCCAAACTCTCTATATATGCGGCTCTGTGCTGTCCGGTCGACAGCAACGCCGCGATTGTTGTCGATCTACCTGCCCAGCCTCACAAGTTCCCATTGTCGAGTCACACCTGTCCGAACACTGCATTCTAGTACACTGCAGTTCAATATAAAGACGCCGCCCCGGATGTAAAAAAAGAAAACGCTCAGGCAAATCGATTAAACCACACAAGTAGAACAAGCGGCAAAAATGATGTGTGTCCGCGATCGATCTGCGGTTCTTCGATCCCGGGTGCGAACATGCAAAAAGGCATTTTCCCCTCGGTCACACGCGAAATGGAGTGTAGAATAGTTAGTGAAAGGGGAGAGAACGGTATAAGGCGCGTCTCGATCTTTCGGATGTGCGATCTCCCTCACGCGCTCGTCGCCTTCCGCCGTGCTTTGGCTGCGCGTGCACGATCGAGGTTCACGAGACGCCAAGGCGTTATCGAAGGTAGGAAGCTGGAGCCACGGTATGGCTCCTAGTGGCGACTCCAGCGAAATCGTCGCCGCGTAGCGGTAACGCCGAGAAGCTCAAGAGAGAAGGTCGTTTCGACTCTGTCGTCTGCTATCGCTGCTTGGTTCTCGTAGGCAGCATTGGAACAAACATCGTTTCCAGCAATTCTTTTTATGCTTCCACCGAGCCACTCCTACGCCGTGACTAGAAGAAGGTTTCTGCAACCGAAAAATCGATTTGCCTTCATATGTATCACCGATTTTACGCTGCAGAGCAAGAAATTTATGGTGGTCCGCGTGCTGAACGACGAAAACGACCTCCTGTCGTCCGCCATTTTGCCTGACCAGCCCGCCCCCTGTAATTCGCCGGAGTCGCGAATTTAGAAGCATATCGCACAGACATCGTGTGTAGCAGCCGGCCTCAGTTTCCAGCCAGTGTCAGCTTTCCCGGAGCAGCGCCATACAAAACGCCCAAAGCCACAATCGAAACGAACATTTTTTTTTCTTGCACAACATCCGGAAATTATTGACGCAGATCTTTTCCGTGCACTGGCTAGAAAGGACCACGATCGCCTGAATCCCGCTACGAGTCTACACGATCCGCCAGCGAGCGAAGAGCAACCCGACAATGAAAGGAGCAAAAATATTTCTCGTGCTTTTTTTTTTTTTTTTTTTTTTCAATTACCGGCACTGGTGTGGTGAATGTCGACCTGTACGGAATTCGGCCAGATATGCGAAAGAACGGCAGTGCGTTGCCGTCGTTGCCGCTTGCAACTGCGGAAGACACGACTGAAACCCGAGCTCCGAGCAACTCCATTCGGGTGGAAGGAGGTGAGAACACTTACAAAGCAACGCTGGACACGAATACGTTTTCGAATGTCAAGGTGCCAAACTTCTACTCCGGAGAGAGATCGAGAAACACGGTCCAGGACGTAAGACAGCATGCGGCGGAACGCGCGGATGCTGTCGCTGGTGGCGCAGCCAACCAGTTGCCGAGGCGGAGTCATAGTTATCATAATGTACGCTAGAAGTTCAACTGGCGCTAGTGCCCATGCGACTTCCGGGATGCAAATGGAAGCAGACAGCAACACGGTCTACTTTTGTGGTGCTCCTGTGCATTCCTAAGGGAAAACGCGCGTGCATTTTGTCTATTCATCGGAAAATAACATAGATAACATTTGTCATTTGGGTCGTACCGAATAGTATGTACAGCTATTAACATTGTACAAGTGCAATTGCTTTAGTTAGATAATTTTTCTTTGCAAAAGAACGATGTTAAACTTCGCTATATTTCAGGCCCAAACCTCTGTTCCATAGCAGGTATGTAAAAACGAGCGACATTTTTGAGCAAAATAGCAATCGAAAGGAATGTAGAGTGTGTTCAAAGTTCGCCAGCATTCCGTTGGTGCTTATAGTTATATATTGCTAATATGCCCTTCTTGTCACTATATGAAAATGACCCCGTCGTGTATCTCTTCGAGCGGGGAAAAAAAATCTAAACGTAAATAATAATGTACGTAGGCTATAAAAGGTGTGTCTTTTTATTATTTACTACGTCGGGCAGCTAGCTTCTATCGGGCACCTGTTCTCTGGCTTCTCCCTATTTGCAAATATTTCGAGCGTCTTCGAACATATGCAGAGTAGAAAAATGAAAGCAGTACTTATTTACTGCAAATCGGACTCTAATACGTAACCTTAAATTTATTTTGACCACGCGTGCAAACGGAGTTATTGATCCACTGTTATTGCGTAGCTCTTGCCGTCTCTCCTGGTTTCCCCACATGGCCTTCGTTCCTTTGGCACGTATATCCCCCATGCTGGAAAGCGCCGACGCTTTGTTCGCGCTATATGTCCGACAGTGCACAGAAATACATGTACGAAACAGTTCTAGCACCCTTTTTAATGCCATAAATTTGAAAGAAAAACACCGTCACTGATCAATCATTTTGTCTGCGTTACTGAGAAACGTTCCACTCTACTTAGTACGCACGAATTATTCGTGATATTTGCTCTCATAATCAAGTGCAGGAAGAAATTGCATTTGCTTTTTTTCCCATGAAAATCCATTACCAGAAGTCAATTTCCGACTGGTTGCTGTCTGCTTCCATTTTCCACACCACACTAGCGCCAGTTGAACCTCTGGCGCACATTATAATAACTCTATGGGCGGAGCGGCGTGTCCCCTTTAGACGTTGAACGCTCCCAAGAGCACACCTGAGCTCTGCGCGCCGGTAGACGCCGACCTTTGAACTTTCCTTCGCAGGCACAGTGTTTCTCGAAATCTGGAAGCGGCGGCAGGCGTCCCTGGCACACCGCTGGAACGTGGACCACTTCTCAGCCGAGGAGCCCGACCGGCCCCAGTTCTACGGCAGCGTCGCCATCAGGGACCCCATCACAGGGGACCTCACCTGGCACTACCCCATGATTCGCCGACTGGCCAAATACTGCTGCTCAGTGGGATTCTTCATCATGATGGTTAGAGACAGAGGAAAGAACCTTGTTCTCCCGTTATACATGGGATTTATTTTTCGTCGATGCAGACTACAGTGCACTGTAAGCTTGTCGGCATCAATTAAAACTAAACACCCTGAAGATGAGACGTAAGAAACGTACCTGCTACATGTTTTACTATACGTGGTATATCCTGACGGAGACAGATTGAAACCATCGCGTGAACTCGACCCCATCCACCTTAAGCGAGCCAAGCTAACCTAAGAGCACTCGAGTTTAGCCTAATCAAAACCGAACCATGCTAACCCAACCCGACCCGACCGACCTAACCCGATCCGATTCGAACCTGACCGTACCCGACCTGACCCCATCCGACCCAGCTCACCAAGACTTGATCTCGCCTGACACTGTTAAACAATCAAATAATGGTAAAACAGCTACTGCCTCCACGTACGATAACTCCATCAGTGTTTCTGCCCTAAAAAAACAACAACAAAAAAACAAACTAACTTTCTCTTTTTTGCAGCTTCGTAGAAGCATCTCTCAGCGCTGCCTTCTTCACAAAGTCTATTATGACTCTCTTGACCTTAAAAGAGCATTATTATCACCTCCCGATCGAACATCATCTCTCTTAAACAATGCCTGCACTATCAAAAGGATCTCTGTCTCAACAAACGCTTCCTACCGATCTTTCCTCCCGCATGCCATCAATGACTGGAACAGCCTCCCATCCTCCATCGTGACCATCGTAGACCCAGACGCCTTTAAATCAAGTCTTCGAATGCACTTTTCATCTTGTTAACCATTTACCGATCTTTTCCTGAATGTATTTATTTTTGTGTTTGTTTTTCCAATGCATAATATGAATGATCCCCCACCCCTTATGTAATACCCCCACGGGCCCTTAAGGTTCAATAAACAAAATGAAATGAAACTCTACCCTAACAAAGTACAGGAGCACAGGATACAGGAGCACATATCAAGTTACCAAAGTAGACATGCTCCATGGAAATATATCTCACTTTTTGCTAGTGACTATATGATGGTAATGATTTCGCCGCTTCCTCAACATTCTGGCTTTTGTTTTGTTTCCGCCCCACAGTCTATCGTGGTACTTATCAGCGTGCTGGCAGTTACACTGTACCAGGTGTACATGTACAACGCGTACTGCAACGGCGAAACCACCTGCGAGGTCATGCACGGATCCATCGTCGCACCCATCCTCAACACCCTCTCCATCATGGTCCTCGGAAAGGTACGCCAGCTTCTTTCGATCGAGGTCGACGACGCCACACACCACAAGCGAGTTTTTTTATTTCGAATAAAAGATTGAATTAGAACGTAATAAACTTAACTGAGAGCAAGTATAGGGTGTCTGAAATGCCGAGGCTCGACCTAAATTGGGCGGTAAAAATCGGCTCCTGCATGTAGCGATCTAAACGTTTCGTCCAAAGTGTATTTCACAGGTGGGTTTTACCTTGTAAAACTACAAGGCCGTAGCTCCCTTTCTTAAAAAAAAATAAAGCAAAAGCACTTGCCAGGATTAACGGCAAACGGCAACGCAGACGACAGAGTCGAGTGGCGGGGTGCGTTTAGAGCACGCATTGACATATGGCACTACCTGCTTGTAACGACTTCCTTTAAACTGTCATGTAAATACAAATGCCAACGCATTAAAAAATAATAAAATAAACGCGGTTGCATAATGACGGCACTCTTGCTGCCGACGGATTTCGTCCGCGTGTCGTCTGCTTGCTTTCGCTGATCGGCTGCACCTTCCGCAGCTGTTCCCGACGCGCCCCACCGCTCGATTCGGTCGTCCGCGTGGCCGTTGGCCCTGACAAGTTTTCGGCCCTAACTTTTTACAGAAAGGGAGCTACGCCGTGCAATTTTACAAGGTAAAACCCACCTGTGCAATACACCTTTGACGAAAGGTCTAGATTGCTACATCCAGGCGACCATCTTTACGTCCCATTTTAGATCAAGCTTCGGCAATTCAAACACCCTATATACACTGCGCTTCACTCTATAGGTCCGACCGCAGCCGATTGCTATGATCCGACAGAGCCAATCATGTAGTGCTAAAAGTGCATCGTCACGGTGCTCGTAACTTTTGAGGGTTTCCTATCACCGGCTAAACCAATCACGGAGATAAAAAAAAAAAAAGAAAGCCCAGGACCGTGGTGTCTTTTTTTTTAGTTGTCGGCGACTCTACTACTATTAGCGACGTGGGCGAGCAAGAAAGCCTACCTGTGGTCGCAACTGGTGATTGGCCAAACGCTCGCTATGACGTCATTGTTTAAATTATTTCTCTTTACTTAGACGGAAATCAGTGCGCTACGCGGAGCGCAAGTTCGCCTGCTTCTTGAGCAGGGGTTGCGGTGACGTACGAACACCGAGCTCCGATTGGAAGTATAGACCTTTCCAACAAACGCCTTCTGCGAGCTGCCATCTTTTCTTACTGGACTGTTAAACGCCTTCTGAGCACGCGCAATAGCGCCTCTTGCGAAAAAAAATAGTACGCCGCGCCTGCGTAACAGTCTAGTGACTCGACATTTTGTCGCCTGGGCGATAAGCGACGGAAAGGTCTATAGTGGGTAGACCTTCTCAAGGTAGCCACCGTTGAGGTCTACCCACAATTCTTCATTCAGAACCAATCAGAACTCGGTGTTTTGACGTCAGTGCAACCCCTGCTCCAGAAGCAGACCAACTTGCACTCCGAATATATATGTCGGAGTGTCAGCTGTGGCGATGTTTTAATGACGCGAAGTTTTCCCGCGGCATGTTTATACGATCTACTGCACATGACTCGTGCGTTGTCGACGACGATCCGCGGATTTAGCACACGCGAGGACGTAATGTCGCAATAAGAGTTTTACCGCAGAGCCGCCGTTTAGAGCGGAATCGCAGGGCCGTAACCGCAATACCATTCTAATGCCGAGAAGTAATGGACGAAAACCAAAAAAAAAAAAAAAAAAAAATGTTGAGAAGCCTTGAGTTCAAATCGTGTGCACTCTGATTGGGAAGCTGTCATTTTGTGCAACTAATCCTGTTTTCTTTTTTTCGTTTTCTTTTTTTCAACTGCCTTTTAGATTTACTCTTACGCCGCTGTGAGACTGACCGAATGGGGTAAGCTACTGTATACAATCTCTGTGAGCCTATCATCAGTGAACGCCGTCTGCTATGACGGCCATGTGTGTCTCTCAACCAACGCGTCGATGTTCCTTCTGCGCAGAGAACCACCGAACGCGGAGCATGTACAACGACGCTCTGGTCATCAAGCTCTTCGCCTTCCAATTCACCAACACCTACGCTTCGTTATTTTACACTGCCTTTTTCAGGGAGGTGGGTTTTCATCTCCTATACATTTCTCCAGCGCTTATCGCCAAGTCGAAAATGTCCGGGCTGCGCGCGCATATATACGGAAAACCGTTACTGCTCGGAACACGTTGCACAAACCGGTTTACAAAGATGGCAGCTCCCAGATGGCGATTATTGAAACGGTCTATAGCTTGCTGCGGTTCAAGAATGGCAAGATAAAGCTCCTCCCGCAAATCTCTATACTCGCCATGATCGGCAGGTTCCTCCTCTTCACACGCCTCCTCTCCTACCTGCTAAAATAGAAAGAGTGAAGGACCTTGTGGGGGGAGTTTGTCCTACTGTTCTTAACCTAGTTTTCGTAGATCATTCCGATACCTCCGATAACAATACCCGACGACCGTGCGACGTATGTGCGAAAAGGGCTGGCGGGATATCGGGTATCGTTATACAAGATTTAGTATAGATCATTCCGATACCGTCGATAACAATACCCGATGACGATACGATGTATGCGCAAAGGCGGCGGCGGAGTACCGGGTATCGTTATCGAAGTCATCGGAACGATCTGCTAACACTCTGTACTAAAGCGATGCATTATAGGCTCCCTATTACCTGACGCAGGGCCGGTCCGGACTGTTCGGGCTCGGCGACCAGTTCAAGGACAGATGCGGCCATCCTGGTAGGGACACCTGCATGTCCATGCTCTCCCTCCAACTGCTCATCTTGATGATCGTCAAGCCCTTTCCCAAGTTCTGCTACGACGTCGTCTGGCCGTGAGAAGCTGCATTCCGCATTATTTAGCTGAGCACCAACCACACTCAAACATGAAGGCCACCCTTTCCTAATGATGGTTACCTCCAATGAACATCCCACACTCTGTTTAAGCCTAACTTTGCAACGGGCGAACCCTATAGGAAGCGAGCAAGCCGGCCGTGTCGCGGCGGTCGCCTGTTGTTCGCCGCGACCTGGCGGCAGCCGCCGCAGGAGCATCGGGCAGCAATGGCGACGAACAGCACGGCGGAGAGTGTCCCCGTCGTGATTACGACGGAATTTAAGGCAGTTACGAGTTTGGAAAGTTCCTTGGAAGCCGGTGCCGCCGGCTCCGCCGGCTCAGAATCATCGCGAAGTAATAGCAACGAACAGCACAGAGGACAGTCGGCGACTATGAATCCGGAAAGCTTCTTCGGTAGCCGGTGCAGAATCATCGGGGGGAAACAGTGGCGATTAGCAGCACAGCGGACAGTGTTCCCGGGGTGATTACGACGGGGTTTAAGGCGCGGTTACGAATCCAGAAAGCTTCTTCCGTGGTGCCAATATGACGAAGAGAAAACTGTTTCATGAATCTGGTCGCGGGTGCGACGTGAAGGAGGTCCGTTTCGACGAACAAGTGGATGTCACGGAGCGCCGTACTCTGCAAACAAAACTAAGCGCGCCCGCAAAAAAATTTTGTTGGCGTTGAGTACTGCGGTAATTGTGTACGTTTATTTCTGAATCAGCTTGACAATAACTGGGCGATTTTTTTTTTTCGCGCCGTTCCGCGATTTTCTTTACTATCTTCCTGTAGGCAGATGGAAACATCCATCGGTAGGCTTAGGAGGGCGGCCTCATTCCGCTTCTCGATTCCGGTGAAGTATTTGCTGCATACTTTAGAGTTTGCCGTCGGTGTCGATGCTGTTCCATCGTCGCTTGAAGAGAAAAAAAAGTTAATTGTAATATTCGTCAGCAGCTTAAACAAAGCGCGAACTGGAAGTTAAGAAACACCATGCACTAACCTGTATGGACGCACAAGTCGTACCCAGGTCGCGCAGTACTCCGCCTCGTACGGCTTCGAAGGGACGATGTAGTACTTCGTGCCGTGCGCGATCTTGCCGACCACGCAGCAATTGTTGCGGCTTTCTTGGTACGGAATAGCCATCTCAGAAATTACAGCGCTAACCTAATACAACGCACAACCAACGCAGCGACTGGCAGAAGATGCCCGATGCAACGGACCCGTTTGCCGCTAGGGGCGCCCTGGTCGGGGCTTGAATTAGATCCGCACGGTTCCTATGCCGCCTTCCTCCCGTGAGCCCATCAAAACGACGAGATGAAACATGCGGCAGACGTCCGGAGGAGGTGTACGTTCTATACGACGGTACTCTGTCACGTGCCTCGCCTCGATGCTCCGATTGGCTCGCTGGCACCTTAGCTTTTGCCGTTTGCCAAGTTATGCTCAGACGGAGCACTCACGACGTCGTGGAGACTTGCAGAACGGAGGTGCATGAAGGGGTGTCCAAACAGGGCACGGCAGATGGCGTGTTTCTTCACGGCAGTTGATGTGCTTTCTAAATTGAAGGCATATGCCGTACTCCGGTCCGCGTTCGTACTTTTTCTTGCCGCAGGGAAAGCTTCCCTCCGCTTACGTCCTCGCACAGACGCACAGAGCGTGCTCATCACGTTGGTGCAGACAGCCACTCACACGCTCTGCTGGCTATCGTCAGGACCTCCACTGGTGTTATCGAGACCCAATATCCCGAAAAAAAAATGAAGAGACGACAGCAAGAAGGCAAGAAAGAAGGTCGTGCTGTTTGCGTGGTTGACGTCCAAACTGAAAACGTACGCGCGCGCAGCAACTTTCACGGCATATGCCGACGCTGTGTCGCTACACGGCGCCTTCTATGTTCTGATCTGAGAGCCGTTGAGACTGACAGAAATATTGCCTGTGGGTCAACACTACATAAGGGAATACAAAAGATTAATTTTGTGCAGTTGCGTGGGAACAGGGAGGAGGGGGGAAGGGGGAAATCGCCTCATCCCTTATCAAAAAGAGGCCGTACTTGAAACGAACTTGAAATATATTGAATACGCATATTCATTATGTATTCATTCTGTATTATTTTGTCCCCATTCGAAATACGTGCGAAAGGTATTCCAAATATATCACAAATATTAATCAGAAAAAAATTTAAATATACCAAAAACATAATTTCTTGCCCCTCAAGATGCCATTTGTGCGCTAAAGAACAGCTACACATTTTTGGGGGGATTTTGTTAGTAAATGTGTCCTTCCGGTATTTGAAGGCACTACTAAATATATTCCACAAATAACTATTAGAAATGAACACAAACACCATGACGCACTGAACACCTGAATGACAGTCAAGTTGACTGCTCTAGAGCCTTATATAGCCTACATATTGAAGGTAATCATTTGGCCGGTGACCAGCTCTGCACTTAGTAAGGTTCCAAGCATTCGATATTCTCCTCGGGAGTCTGTCAAAGGGGACACAGTGTTTTGAAGTTCGTGGACGATATCTCTTACTACAAGCATTAATACAGCTAATAATGATTCGGCGCAGTCGCTAAAACAATATCCATCAAAGCGGCTCCTAGAAAAAAATGTATTGCTTCTCTGCGTAGCACCACCCAGGATGAAAAGATGAAGCGAGTGAAGCTAGTTTCTTCACTTTAAAATAGTTATTTTGCTTTTCTTTACTAGTTGACTATTTAATATGGTCATTAACGTCACTATATTAAAGTCACTGCTCACATCACGTACAATGGTCAGTATACGCATTCAGTGAACTAACATTGGGCTAACACAATTACACGCCAAACATATCTGCTCACAGCACTTGCTGAAGCTTTCCAGTATCGGCAAGTGTTGTGGTTGCAGTTCCCGAACCCCGTGTGTGATTGGTGCGCAAGAAACTTATCAGGTCTGTTCTTGATAGAAAAAAGGAAACAATAACATAAACTGGGCTGATTTATCAGTGCGATGCAGCAGGACTCAATTGACAAACTAATCAAATGTTGTGCTTAGGCAGTTCAGTGTACTCCAAATCTGCTTGAAGTGAACTTCTGATAGGCAAGCTTTTCAATACTTTGGTAGTTCAAGTCAGACTACCAAAGTATTGCACTCAAAAGATACTTAGAGCATAACACAGCACTATTTACGATTTCCAGGTACTTTAAGAGTATTCTGCACATATTTGTCATCGCTGCATTTTTATTAGGGTTAGAGTATATTTTGCACGAAAAAAATACATATTTTAAAAAATCTACCTGAAAGGTATTTTGGGCCTACAAATTTAGTATTTACATATTTCAGAATGCATAAAGGGAACTTCAAATATAGTTTAAAAAAAGGAATTTTTAAAAGATTTTCAGAAATATATTTTAGTACTAAGTGAGAAAAAAAAGAAGTATATATTTTCGGTCTACTTATTGTGTACTTACAATAATGAATTGTACTTCAAATACACTCAAATTAGAGTGTGGTATATTTCAAACGTCTTAGTTTTTGCTAAGGGATGTACCCCCCCCCCCCCCCTCCCTTCTCGTAAAAACTTCCGACGCCGCTGATTTTATGCCACACGTGAATGCACAGCTCCAAAGGGTTCCATATCGGCTATATCTACTAACATTTCCAAGTGAGAGAAATGGTCAACAGGCAAGGTGGTGCGTATTCCTCATGATGCTTAAAACCTGAGACTGGGAAGAAAACTTAAAACATATTAGAAGAAACCGAAGGTGACAGACAAACGTCTCAGTGAGGCGTTTGTCCGTCACCTTTTTTCTGTTTCTTCTAATATAATTTCAAGTTTCCTTCAGAATATGAGGTTTTAAGCATCATGATTAAAACCTCCACTTGTGTTAACCGGAATGAAAAGGGGTTCGGACACGGCAAAAATAAAATATGAGATAACTACACTGCTAGGATTTTTCGTATGTTCTTATATTCCTGCTAAATTTATTTTGAATATGGCGCGATAGACTCGTGGATAAATCAAATTATATGCGGAACCCTTGAATCCGCCCATTCGAAAAGGCCGCCGTGGATGTTGGGTTGGTGACATCAGCTGCTCAAAGCGCAGCGTCCTCTTGCACGCACTCAGACGACTCTTTGGGCGTCTCGAGCTTCAGCTTCCTTGTTTACACTCCGCGTTTCGAGCATGCGGCTCGTGACGATTACGTCGGTCTACGGCATCGCTCGCTTCGTCGAAGTCTTCAACATTTATCACAGCAGCGATGAGAGCCATTCTTACCAAGGAATGTTGGAAGCTGTCATTTTGACTGCAACCCGCTAGCGACCAGCAACAGCGACGACGAGATAGTCACGGACAAACTCGCCGTAGTCGCCGTCGTCCGTGACAATGTCGCAGGTGCATACAAGGTGGAAGGTCAATAGAACCAGGGGTTAGAGCGAGAGTAGCGTAGGAGTAGCCGAGTTGCGTGAGAGCTTGGATTTGAATGTACCGTGGCGAGGACAGCTTGGGCGATCACGGGGATGCCTAGATGAGAGATCGTTAATGATAATGTAATTTATGGGCACCATAATTTTGGATTTGGATTTGGATTTAGTGGCGTCCCTTTGTAACGGGTGGCCGCTCGCCGGAAGTTCCGGCGATGGCCTGCCAAAAAGAAAAAAAAAAGGCCTGCCTAGTCTGGTTTTTAGCCAAGTCTAGCCGAGTTCTTGTTGTGGTGGAGCTTCGGACTAACTTGGTCAGTGTTGCCTGGTCGACAGATGAAAATGACAAAAATTCGCAAATTGATTGTCGGAATTACTAGAGCCCTAAAAATCGCGAAACTCGGTGTATATACTCCTATGAGCATTCCATTTCAAAAATAATCTACCCGTTTAATTTTCATCTCTTAACCCCTTTAAAAGTCGGCTTCGAGAGGTCTGTGAAACAAAGTGGACATCAAAGGCGTTAGAGGGCGCCTTTCAGGACTTTCCTTGCTTTGGAAACCTTTTACTTTGCCGATGTCCTAACGATAATATCGTCGGCCTCTGCTTCCAGGCTCATCAAGAAGGTGCTCCGCAAATGGGGCATCATGTACAGGGTGTCCGACGAGAAAGTGTCCGATCAACACCACCTCCTCCGGGAACTGTACAAGCAAGAGGACGCCGAGTTTAGGAGGGACGAGTTCGCCGAAAAGATCATCCAGTACGGCTACCTCATGGTGAGCTCTCTCACCCGTAGTCTCCAGCCCTATACTCGTTTTTTCTCTCATGGAGCGTATTAAAAAGGTTGTATCTCTCTGGCATTTCCTAAAAAAAACGCTCTATGCAAAACATTCACCATCGCTCCCCCCCCCCCCCCCCCCCCCCCTTTGCGGGTGCATAGTAAGGAGGCCATCACAGCCTCACGTCACGTAACGTCACAATGTAACGTCATGGTGTCATCTGTCGTCAACAGTGTAACGTGACGTCACAAGGGTGACACCCAATACACTGGGTGTATTTATTGATTTCTCGAAGGCCTTTGAGCGCCCCAGTCACGAAACGTTGCTCCGAAAGCTACACCTTTGGGGTATTTGTGGTGTTGCCATGAGATTGTTCAAAAGCTATCTTTGTGACGTTCACCGATGTGTAGAAATAGATAGGAAGCTATCCGACTTGAGGCCAAAAAAGGCAGGTGTACATCAAGGTAGTATACTGGGACCTTTCATTTTGCATATGTACGTACACGACGTTGTAAACATTGATGATGACTTATGGTTTATTATTTGCGCATGCGATACGGGGGTCTTCGTTTTCAGGGAATGACACCAACCAAATTATAGAAAGCAAAAATAAATTTTTGCTAAGCTGAATGCTTGGACGGAAGCAAATTGATTGCAACTAAATGCGAGCAAAACGAGGCCAGTTTTATTTAAAGCACATAACACAAATAGTTTCCACGCGCTCAATATTGCTTTGGGTGAAAGTAAAATGAATATATTACAAACGGTAAGCATTATTGGTATAGACTTTATTACGAATATTTTTAGGGAGAAAACGGTGCAGCATTTATCTAAAAAACAACAAAGAAAAACAAAGAATGCTTGTTGGTATAATTTACAAATATTATGATATAACTCCCCATCTCGGTTTTGCTGCTCATCTATGATTCTTTTTTTTTTTTTTTTATTTCCAGTACAACTACTGTTTCGTTTTTTTTTAGTTTAGGGAAGCACGACGTACACAAATCTCAAACAAATTCAAAGCCTGCCAAAACAATGTAATTCGTATTATATGCCATGCTTCTGCGACAGTCACTCTAAGCCAGTGTTTATAAATTTAATATAGTACAAATTCGAAGTTACCACAACTACCAAATTTCCCTTAAAAAAACAATTCCTGAAGAACAAATGAAAATATTTATTCAACAATAGCCAACCTTGATTGAGGAGAAGTGGTTCATAAAACCCGCTGTGTAGAAAAATTGATATGCCGCTCTCTAGAACAAACTTCGGAATTCAAATGCTAAGATAGAGGCTCCCTTATCTTTTAAATCGTTTAGACAAACTGAACATAGATAAAACGAGGATAAAGTTTTGCACAAAAATACATAGATGTCGTTTGTTCAACTAGCAAAAATATACACAGGCTATTTATCTAGAGATCTGTCAGTGTTGAAAATACTTGCATGCAAAATTGAACATATAAGTAAGTGTTTTGTGAGCTAATTCGTTTTCTTATATTTTATATCTGTAATTCTGTACAGCTGTGTGTTACCGTATTTTTCCTGATCTGATGTTGTTGTGGTCTTTGGGGGAGGCAGAGGCATTGTCAAACAACGACTAAGTTGTTTTTTTCTCTCCCTGCCCTCTCCATTTATGACAAAAATAAATCATTTGAATTGAATTGAAATTCACTCATAAACGTTTTGCATTTAGAGCACCTTTGGGATAACGTCGCTGTAACGTGGCACTGAGTTGTCATCAAGGCTGCTTTACATTGAGGACGCGAAAATCCTATCTTGGGCTCCTCACGGAGCCTTAAAGGGCCCATGAAACGAATTTTGGGTTGGAATGAATGAGTTTAAATTGAGACTTTACTAATCGCATATCGTTTTGTTGGCCAAAAGAAAGAGGCTAGAAAGTCAAAAGCCAGCTTTTCGGTACGAACATTTGAAAATATAGCGGACTATTTTGTACCTTCTTGCCTTCGAAAGCTCTCCGCCTTTTCACTATGATACATCCGCGGTTCCAAAAGCGCGTCACCGGCGCCAAACTGATGTCAGCAGAGCCCAGCTCACGCATTGGACACGAGAACTGCGTCACTCGGACGTATGCGCTCGTCAACAATCAATTCGTTGACGAATATTTGGATTCGCGTTCGTGGCCAATGAGTGCCCTGACGGAACTTATCGTCACTGGGGAATGACAAGTTCTATGGTGTGCATAAAAAGCACGGTGGAAGCTAGGAGTCATCGCACCGGTGCCGAAGGAATGTCACGACCACGTGATTTCACAATTCGCATTTGAGTTGAGGATTAAAGCTAAGGAGGAAGAAGTAGGAAAATCGTTTCATGACCCCTTTAAGCCGTGGTCACATTGCTTATACCTAATACAAACTAGCCTGCAGCATACAGATTCGAACGCGAGTCACCACGAGATCCGTGCTTCGAATACCGCATGACAGTAAGTTCAAGAAGAAAACTTGGCACGGGGCATTCCAATCACGGATATTGCGGTTATTCGTGTTTGCGGACTGTCTTTTGTGTTATGTATGAACAGTGTGCCACATTGCTTATACGTCATACAAAAAAAAATCTCCACTCAGATTCGAACGCGAGTTACTATAAGATTCGTGCTTCGAATGCCGCATGGCAATGGGTTTCAAAGGAAACCTTTGCACGCGGCATTCGAACCACGGACAATCTGGTGACTCGTGTTTGCAGACTGTCTTTTGTACGAAGTATGCGCAGTGTGTCATACTGCTTATACATCATACTAAAGACAGTCTGCATACAGATACGAACGCGAGTCACCGTGATGTCCGTGCTTCGAATGCCGCATGACAATGAGTTCAGAGAGAAAACTTGGCACGCGGCATTCGAATCACGCATATTGCGGGGACTCGTGTTTGCAGACTGTGTGTGTGAGCACACAGTCTGCAAACAAAATGTGTGAGCAGTGTGACCCCGGATTTACTAATGCCTCCCTCCATGTGGTAAAGTATAAGATACTTGAATGTGCATTTAAGATTAGCTATTTTGAATTTTATCAAAACGTATGAATCCCAAATGCAAAATAATGTTGTTGTTTTTTCTACTTTTGACAGCCAACCTTTATAAGAACGACTTCGTGCAGCGCAGGAGCTATGCTTAAAACATGTTTTGTTTTTGAGGTGACGAGGAGTGGAGTCATTAATACGATACCTCAATTATATTTTCACCGATTTTTTTTACTCGATATATCTTGGCCAAACATTTAGGGCAAAATTTGGCGCGCGAAATATACAAATTAATATTTATTCACGAATTACGGCACGCTGCGGCAAGTACGCGAAACTTCTTTAGCGGTTAGGATAACATTTTGCCAACAGTCTTACTACAGGCCGTATTAAAATTATCCGCACTGTGCAGTGCTATGCCACAGAGTAGAGTATAGTGAACCGAACAAAAAATATCTGTCCCGGTCTTCGTTTAACTCTATGTCCAGACGCAGCCGACGTCACGAGCTGATGGAACCAATCAGACATGCGTTAAGACGCATGTCTGATTGGTCATGAGTCAAAACGCGGATGATGATTAGATTAAGCCGGGAACACATTTGCGAAAAAACGAACCGAAAATCGGAGAGAAATCGGAGGCTGCGAAAATCGTAGCTTGCGATTTCCGGAAGACGAGCCACATGAGGTGGAATGCGCGGCGCGGGAATCGCAATGCACTGCGGTTTTGTGCTCCGACTTCAGGAGGCTGTGCGGTAGTCTGGCGAACTGGTGTCCCATATTTCGCACCTCTTAAATACATCAGCTATTAAAACCTCATTGAATGCCACGCGAGCCTTTGTACCACCACCCTTTGAGAAAGAGACTGAAATGGTTTCCTCCGAAGGTTGAGATGAGAACGCAGGGATGGCATACGATCTTGCCTGCGCTGCTTCCGAAGCTGCGTGAGCCGCCATGTTGCGAGCCGATCGTATCGTTTCGTTCCGTCCTGTTCCGGGCTTTCGCTCACCGAGCTCCTCCGCCCCGAATTCGGAGGCGCCGTGCGAAAATATCTGGCGCTGCAGATCTGTCGAACCGCTCCCGATTTTCGGAAAAGGGGAGGAGCCTAGCTGCCGTGCGACTTTCGTGTGCGGTTTTTGCACAAAATTCGGCTTTTTTTCGCAAATGTGTTCCCGGCTTTATCGTCGCATTCCGCCACTGCCATCTTTGCGCCTGCTTCACGAGTGGTAACTTTGGTGCACCCCCGAGTTTCCCGCGAGCTTCAAGTCTTTCGAACAAAAGTTGATTTAGTGGTCTTTGAGGACGCTCTCTAAGCTTCTAATTGGAACCATATGCCTATTTTCACGAATTAAAAAAGTTAATGAACGAATTTTCATTAATTAGCGGACTTATTGCAAACATTATCCACCCACATAATGTACCACCCGTCGTATAACTCACTCGGACAAACCGAATAAGTGTAACTTTCACGGCTTTTCTGAAACATAGCTGTAAAGCTTAAAAAAGACATGTAACCGAGTGTGTCAACGAAAACTGACGACACTTTTTTTTTTTAATTAGTGTATTCCTCCAGGTAAAAATATAATTTTCTCGGGACCGCAATACTCGTGGTGGCGGACATCAGAAAATGCGCGATACTTACTAATTAGCCCACTAATTAATTAAAGCGATTAATTATATTTTTAGTTAGTGAAAATAGACATGGTTCCAATCAAAAACTTGCTGAGCGTCATCGAAAACCACTAAATCAATATTTTTCAGAAAGACTTTGAGCAGGTAGGAAGACTGCGCTAAAGTTACCAACCACTCGTGAAGCAGGTACAAGGCTGGGGCTCTGAAAAGATACGAAAAATCGCGCGGGCACCTTATCGCAACCGCTAGCCTTGCACCTGCTCCCCGAGTGGTAACTTTAGCGCACTACTACGCTTCTCACGCGCTCAAAGTCTCTGTGAATTGATTTAGTGGATTTCGATGACGCTCAGCAAGTTTCTAATCGAAACCATATGTCTATTTTCACTAACTAAAAAATTAATTAGTCATTTTTAATTAATTAGCTAACTAATTAGGAAGTGTCGCGCATTTTCTGACGTCTGCCATTACGGGTAATCCGGTCCCCAGAAAATTATATTTTTACCTCAAATACACTCATTTTAGGAATTTTGTCAGTTTCCGCTAAGATACCAGGTATATATCTGGTATAAAGAGACATGATGATGATGATGATGATGATGTCTATATGTACATAGATATTGTATCACTGAACTACATTCAACGGACCTGCGCGACAATCGCTCGGAGGCTTGTCGCGAAAACTCAGCCGACAATTTCAGCGTTAAAGTGCCGCGAAAAGGCACCGGGTATGTATACTCATCGTGTTTGAGAGACGCGGGCGCCGTCCCCTCGCAATCAATGTCGCACGCATCGCCATGGTTACAAAACACATCGACCGCATTCTACCGGGCGCCGCGTGATTCTTCACATCGAACTGTGTGTATAGAGTCGCAACGTCCGCATAGCCAAGGAGCCTTGACGAGGAATAAAGACTCGGGCGTTATTCGCGCGGGGGGCGCCCTGATTAATGTTCGCAGAAAATATCCGCGTACGCACAAAGACAAACGCGAGGGACCAGCCACCACGACCCGAGGCGTCGTGTTTTGTCCTTCGCACAATTTACATTTCTGGCGCGTGGTTACGAAAAGTTTTCTAGTAGGGGAGGAGGAAGCAGACGGAATGCTGAAGACAGGACGAGGTTTCCCCCTCTTCTTTCAGCATTCCGTCTGCTTCCTCCTCTCCTGACCTTCTTTCCCTCGAAAACTTTTCTTAACCTGTAAATGCCGACTTTCTAACACGAAGGCTGTAATGCTTTTGGCGTTTGAAGGATCTACGTCTTGACAAGACAACATATATCTAATCTAAAGAGTACCTACATATATCTTAATTGCCTACATGAAGGGAGAAATCTGTAAAACTCCGCGAGGAGCCATGACTTCTTTTACTACGGTCCGTAAGAGGCGATAAACGAACTACTCTCCATTTCACCTTACGATGGAGCGCAGCAAACGCGACGAGCCAACCCAGCCAACCCAGCGCTCTGAGCGTATCACCTGACCATTCGCACCGCTCCCGAAAGTCACGTGACTCTCACGCAGCACTGGACTGGCTTCGCTAACGCACTAAGGCGTGTTCTACGGTCCATAGTAAGGTGACACGAGTTACGTAGCTCACCACGTCCGGGATAACCGCTGCGAGGTCCAGAATCACGGCCATTCCACCCAGCGTAGTTCCTTCGTAATTTAGACACTATGTATCGATGGCCTGTTATAGATTGGGGGTCTGCAAACTTTGTGGCCAAGGGGCCGAATCAGGGATTTTTCGCTGTCTCGAAGGCCGCAAAATAAATTAGTAAATATAAATGGGGGAAATTGTATGGAAAATTGCTAGGCAATGAGTTGCATATGTAAACATTCTAAGATCACGTGAAATCAGGTCACGTGACGTCAATTTTCCCGTTGAATTTAGGGAGGAAAGAGAATTGGTGTGCAGGTCGCGTGACGTTTATTTTCCTGCTAAATTTAGCGGGGAAACTGAATTTGTGTGTAGGTCCCATAATGCAACGCGCGCAGTGTTGCATTATCGGACGTCACAGGCCATGGCTTCACGAAATGCAGCTTCACGAAATCCGTAACCAGCCAAAGAACGTTTCACGTAAAGAAAAAAATACTCCTGAATACGCATATAAATACAAATTTGAAAGTTAGAGTCGCAATCAAGAAAAAAGAATATAACGTGAATGAATACATTTAATTTATAATCAACTACAATATTTAGCTAAGTATCATACACACTAATTGGGACCCACAAAACTCACCAGGCATCTATAACCAATGCTTACTGAAAATTTGGAATGTCACAAAAGGGAAGAATACTGATGAGAATGACATCACTGATTCTGACAATATGCAATACTTTCATATCGCCGCCGGCAGCGATTGGCCAGCTGTGCACCGGTGACCAATCGCAGCAGACGGCGATGTGCCGGTCCCTTGGTCCCGCCATGTAGATTAGGGCCCTTGAGATAGCGGCACAGGACACTAAGCACAGTAAACATGGAAACGGAAACGGCAACGCAAAGGGGTTTGAACACGCGTAGTTACGCATATATGAGACAAGGGACTAAGAATGACGATGCTAGCGATGACAATGTCTATTGAATAATATGACCAGAGGACACGCATTACAATAAACAGTTTGCTCTCGTTTTTTCTCTCTGTTTTCTTTTGTTTTCTTCTGGTATTTTCGTTTACACGGTTGGTGCACGTTGTGGCACCGCATACTTTAGGCGCGCTCATTTCTGCGCCAATAGCAGCGGGCCTGCGGGAAGCGGACCACGGGCCGGGCTTCACTGGAAGGACCGCGGCCAGCCACGGGCCGGTCGGATTTGTCCCGGAGGCGTGGCTTGGAGACCCCCGGCCTAGATGACGCACGCATAATGCGTAACAATTTATACTTCGTTTCAGCTGAAGTCCAGACGCAGACGACGCTACGAGCTAATAGGCCCACTGAAGCAGCGTCAAAAGCGGAAGTCATTGGGCCTTTTCTGCTCATGATTGGTTCGGCGATGGTGCAACACGTACAGAAACATACACCATGATTTGACGCTGTTTAATTGGTCCCATCAGCTCGTAGCGTCGGCTTCGTCTAAACTTAATGTGACACGAAGTATAATCATCGAAATTCCTGTGGAAGTCAGTTTTTCTCCCATACAAGATAACATTTATGTTTTAGCACCCTGACATAAGCACCTGGTACCAGCTACAGAGAGGCACAGCCCATACAGATAATCTAGACCGAGCTTGCATTTTCTAGTTGGTTTTTTCCAAGACTGTAGTTACCCATTAAACATTTGAAATGTAACGTTGCGCATGCACCGCTCGGGAGGTACGGTCATACCTCCAAACCGGAGCGTGTACCAATGGGCTTTTTTTTATTTTTTTTTACATAAAGGCGGCACCTAGTGGCGGGCGCACGAACTAACATTGGAGGAACTTTCTTGCTGGTGCTTGGCGAACAGCCGACACAAGTTGCCAGCTGCTCGTTCAGACTCAGAACGTGCATCGACTCTTCTCCTCCGAAGCTGATGTGAGCCTCCGCCACTGGGAAGGAAGCGATCGCGCATGCACAGTAGTCTCCTGAAAAAAAGCTGCATCGGTTCCCAGACAGCGATGCTTTTCTCGTGTTGAAACAAACGAGTTGTATAGAGAGAAATTATCACTCGCGAAAACTCTAATTGTGGGACGTTTTCTCGCAGTTATTCGCGGCTTCCTTTCCGCTGGCACCCCTGCTGGCGCTGCTGTACAACATGTTCGATCTCCGCATCGACGCCAATCGTCTGCTATGGCTCAACAGAAGACCAGTGGCCTTCAGGGATGACGACATCGGTACGCGTTACGAGCGTCTTACAGCAAATCTATCGCAGAGCTTTTCTTCAGACGTCGGTGTCTTAAATCGCTTCACGTGTCATTATTTTCTTTGAAGTCAATACACCTTTCTCAAAAGGCCATCAAGCAACACTTGCGGCCCCTATACTTTCGGGGCATCGTGTCCTGCGCGGAGCGTGCGACTACCTGAGTTCACGCTGAACGCTGAGGCAGCACTCCTGTCTATTGTATCTCTGATCTCTATGTCTATTTGCTGGATCGCGTTTGACCAGCTCCGCCTATGGACGGGAATGTGGCCACGGTCGGCCATCTTTTTGGTAGAGTTATATTATCTCTAGCCGGTCATAGTAATATGGCGGACAGCGCAATGGCGGCAGACTGCCATAATATAGCCGTGGATCTGGTACACTGTACCGTGGATGATATTCCGTGCTTGATTGAAGTTGTTTGACGAAGCAGATTCTTGAAGCCCGTCGTGAACGGTAGCCTCATCTTTGAGGACCCGGCGAAAGTTCTACGAAAGCGCAGCACCGGGAGAAAGCAGCGTAGCTATAGCATCGAAAGCAGACACCGGCGTCTACTTTCGATGCTTGTCGTTGGGCGAGTTGGTGAACGTTTGGATACATGGTTTTGCGCAAAAAAAGACGGACACAAGAGAGAGAAACAAACACGAGCGCTCGTGTTTTTTTCTCTCTCTTGTGTCCGTCTTTTTTTCGATGCTTGTTTCGATGCGTGTTATGCTGCTTTTCCCCGGTGCTGCGATTTCGTGAAACTTTCACCGGGTCCTCAAAGCTCAGGCTACCGTTCACGACGGGTTTCAAAAATATATTTCGTCAACAATTTCAATCAAGCACGAAATATCACCCACGCTATTTTTGATGGCAACTGCCACAACGCTGTCTGCCATGGATGGACCAGCTGTACCTTGGCTAGAGGTAATATAACTCTACCAAAAAGATGGCCGCCAGTGGCCTCATTCGCGGAGCGGGCAAACGCGAGCCAGCAATTGTCATAGAGTTCAGTGTAATGTCCGATCGAAACAATGGCCGTCTAGGAGCAGCACTTGAGGAAGGACTCTATAAAGAAACTACTACGGCCCATTCAAAGTTTTGTTGAAGCGTGTTATGCAATGAGGTCATTAGAATAACCAATAGACACAGCACAAGAAAAGAAAAGCACAAAATAGGTTTCTATTGTCCTTGAAGGGCAAATAATAGAGCAGTTAAAGGGGTCATGAAACGATTTTCCTACTTCTTCCTCCTTAGCTCTAATCCTCAACTCAAATGCGAATTCTGAAATCACGTGGTCGTGAGATTCCTTCGGCACCGGTGCGATGACTCCTAGCTTTCACCGTGCTTTTTATGCACACCATGGTGCTTGTCATTCCCCAGTGACGATAAGTTCCGTCTGGGTACTCATTGGCCACGAATGCGAATCCAAATATTCGTCGACGGATTGATTGTTGACGAGCGCATACGTCCGAGTGACGCAGTTCTCGTGTCCAATGCGTGAGCTGGACTCTGCTGACGCCAGTTTGGCGCCGGTGACGCGCTTTTGGAACTGCGGATGTATCATAGTGAAAAGGCGGAGAGCTTTCGAAGGCAAGAAGGTACAAAATAGTCCGCTATATTTTCAAATGTTCGTACCGAAAAGCTGGCTTTTGACTTTCTAGCCTCTTTCTTTTGGCCAACTAAACGATATGCGATTAGTAAAGTCCCAATTCTAAATCATTCATCCCAACCCAAAATTCGTTTCATGGCCCCTTTAAGCAAGGCTGAAAATCTCTGTGACTTCCTTCTCGCGCTCTTCGGTGGTTAACGTCTCTTGTCGTCATCGCCAACTGACACAATCTCTTCCGTAAGGTCGTTCCACTCAATCACGGTTTCAGCAGAGGATGAATTGGCAAAACGGTCAGTTCAATAACTGGGTAAAGCAACTTTTTTGAAACGATCGCAACGGGGGGAGACTTAGAATGGCTTTGAAAGATAAGCGACTTTATCAACCCCTGTTTTCTTGAAAAATGCACAATAAAACATTTTAATTTTTTTTCTTCTACATCCGAGCGTTTCTCATCCCAGCACAGCTTTCGTTTCTGTAACACTAGCATCAGGGTCACAGCTGTAAGTACAAAGCGCGCTGCCTGATTCTGAATTTTCTCAAGTTTGTTTCTAAGAAAGTCGTGATATGGGTCCCACACGACGCACGCGTAACCTAGGATTGTTCTTATTAAATAAAAGTAGTGTTTCTTTAACGTTGCATGACGCAGATCTAAAGTTTTGACGGATAAAATTAAACCTTCTGCAGTGATGTCTCGTTAATATGGACACCTCCGGTCCCTCAAAAAAAAATCGTCCATAATGCGAGTTGTCCATAATAACGAGACAAAAATGCGTGTATTTTCCCGGTTTGTCTCTAAAATGGGGTATCCATATTGCCGCCCGCAGAGCCGAGGAGGCAACGCTTGGTCACGGTCTTCTAGAAAATTCCCGGTCATTCTCGCAGCAGACGTAACTTTCCCTCTGCTTTGTTATTCTCGAAAGTGCCAGTTCATCCTTGCCCCGAGCGCGCGACGCTCGAACCTTCCTTGCCGAACTTTCGAGATAGTGACGTACGGTAGATAAGCAGCTGCCCGGCGACCTTGTCGAGTCAGTCTCAGTCTCGCTCGCGCTCTCTGATTCGCCGCCGAATCGCCGCCTGCTTTTCTGCTGCTTCGACGCTCTTTCGTTACTTACTTTTGGTTGGCACAAGTTCGACCATTAAACCTTTTTTTTTTTTTTTTCAGTTCACTGTCTGCCTTCTCGTCGCCTTAATTCGTGACAATATTAGCTTTCTCTAGTGCTCGTTCTGAATGACTGCCATTTTAGGGAGACTGTAAATAGCACTACCAAGTAAACATACTTAGAAACAGTCCTTAGGATGGTGTCGTTGATTAGGCAGCTTCGGAAGACGTGTGGCTGACTTCTAGAGAGACTTATATTATTACATTTATTCAGATTTAAGTAATTTCCCACTGACTACTCCAAGTTCATATGTCGTACTTAAAAGGTTAAAGCAGCGCAAAAAACGACGGACAGGGTAAAGAAGGGCACGGACAGAGCGCTGTGGTGTGGTGTCTTTTTTGAAAGATAACTCGTCTCTGTTAGTATCGGATAAAGAAGGAGGTTCTTGGTCCTTCCATTTGACCTTTATAAAGTCAAGGCACGGGAAGCTATATCGTCTGTGTTCCAGTCTTACACCGACATCTCCCTACAAAAGGTTAAATCCGAGACCAAAAAAAAAACCTCTGCAGAAGGCTAAACCTGGATCAGCTTGTCCAAAGAATCGACGCAGAAAAGCAGCTAAGTTTTGAACTATTCTTTACTGCTAAGATGCATAAAGTAGACTGCCCTTTGCGCGTTATTGTCTCGGAGGCCGGCACCTGCAGCGCTCTGTCCGTGTCCTTCTTTACCCTGTCCGTCATCTTTTGCGCTGTTTTAACCTTTTAAGTATGTCATACCAACTCGCCCAGGCTTCAACTTTAGCTTCATATGTCGGTTTGCAATATGGCAATGTCGTCTGACGAGTTTATCTCATTGTATATTATACAGTCATCGGCGAATAGTTTAATATGAGACTGTATATTTTCGGTGACATCACTTATTTATATAAGAAAAATAAAGGCACTATTACACTTTATTGCGGCACTCCCAAAGTAACCAGAGTTGGTGTGATGTACTACCACTTAAAAACAACGTACTCGACTTCTAAATAAATTTGTATCTAGTTCAGAGCCTTGTGACTATGTTTAGCATACCCAATTCACGCAATAATAGCTGATCTGGAACCCTGTCGAAAGCTTTGCGAAAATCTAAGAACACGTAGTCAACATATTTCCTCCTATTTAAGGACCTTAATATCCGATGATAAAATTGTACCAACTGTGGATTGCAAGAATACCAGCTACGAAACCGTGCTGTGAGGGCGAAAAGAAATGCCTCAAAAGAAACGCAAAGGTTACTATAAATAATGTGTTCAAACAGTTTGCGTGAGATCGATGTTAATGAAATAGAACGATAATTTTCAACATTGGCTTTAGATCCGGATTTATGCACATGTATGACGTTTGCAATCTTCCAATTCACTGGAACCATCCCTGTCTTCAAAGATTCACTGAATACAACAAAAAGATACCGCGCTACAGGTTTGATACACTTAACAAAGATAACAGGAGAATGCCATCAGGTCCAACGGCCTTGGCAGCATCGATTCCGCGCAGCAACATTACAATACCGTTCATGTCAATCGTAGTATTGGGCAGTACGTCCTGCCCTGTAAGGTAAGCCACAGGAGTTGTTTTGTACGGAGACTCGTTAAAACTGACCATACGAGTTAAAACATTCAACCTTGGCGTCATCGCACTTTGGAGGACAGACGATGGTTAAATATAAACAATGCCCACAAATATGTTCATTGAACAGAGTCACTGGAATTGACTCCAAGTGTATTTGCAGGGATGTGGTTCCACCTGTTCGGCTTCATCAACGCGTGCGGCGTTGTGAGCAACGCCTTTCTCATCGCGTTCACGTCCACGTTCGGCAAGAACCTCAAGAACGACTACAGACGCTTCATCTTCATAATTGCCTTCGAGGTAAGCTGCACAAGTTACGAAAGCTTTTTGATTAACGCTTTCTTAATGCATCACAACAAAGTACCGAGACAATGCATCACAGGTTTGCGCAAAAAAACAAAAAAAAAAACACAAAAAAACACGCTGTTGCGGTCGTTAACTTGCCAGACAAACTTGAAGGGTATAGAGCAGTAGCGTACACAAAATAACCCCCCCCCCCCCCCCCCCCCCCGGGCCGAAAAAAAAAAATCTACATTTTAGCCATTTCAATTTCCGCCAAAAAAAAAAAATATCTTGTCTACACCACTGATACAGAGGGCGTGCTGTACCGTGTCCTTCCGTGGAAAAGCCGAATAGAGACACTTATTTAAAGAAAAACAAATAATGTATATTTAGAAAAAAAAAAAAAAAAACATGTAGGACAAAGACAACACAACCACATTTTTCGAAGGATCTATCCACAGCTTGTTTTAAACTTCAGGGGATGGACAGCGAAACGGTTTGCCCACGCAGCCAGAGAGCGTTGTAAAACATGAGGGGGTTGATTTCCGAGCAGATGATGGAACCAAAGAATCTACAACAGAGGCTCGAACTGGAAGGTACTGATGTTCATCTTCTGGTCAAAAAGAAAAACAAAATGAACTGACCACTCTGCTTTCAAAGTTTAAAGTGTGGTTTTGAATGACATTCCATGACTTGATGGAATGACAAGTGGGGTGCAACGTGGTTGGACGAGTACGGCAGAAACCTATGAATCCGGTGGCAGCCTGTGCTGTAATGATCACCAATAGCGCCACCTGACAAAGTGCATCTATTCGCAATATTTCCTTTAGAGAGACACGGCAAAAGGAAACAAAGGACATAATTTGTACTTTTAGACTGTATGGCAGAGCTTGAAGTGCCGAGGACTCTGGAACAAATACAATCCACACTCTCGTCACCTGCTACAAACGATAAGGAGAGCAAACGACAGACAGGTATAAAGAGCTGATTCTGAACGATTTTTGGTATTTCCAGCACCTCGTGTTCGGCGTCAAGTTCATCCTGACCCTGGCCATCCCAGACACTCCGACAGCAGTCAAGAATGCCAAACTCAAGGTGAGCCAACAAGATAGACAAAACCTTCTTTACTCTGACGAGGCAACGGGCTTCCTTAGTTGAGAAAGCACCTCGGCTACATCGACGCACTCGCAGCGGGAGCGTCCAATCACTGCACATAGTCTTGCGTGTTTAAGATCCAGAAGTGCGTGTACCTATACGCGATGAGAAGTTTGGGTGTCGCCGCCTGGTGGAATTATATCACAACCCAGAGTGAAGATACTTCAACTTCCTCTGCTGGTGCAAGCACGTGCAATGCCGAGCTTTCATGCACTACGAAAATTATAACACAACCGCGTGGGTAGCACGTGCACTAACCATAGTGGAGAAAACAAAAGCGCCCTTCACAATCTTCCCACCGCGAATAGGGAGTATTCACTGGCGGCCATAGCCGTGTGCGCGAATGCTGAGCGCGTGCTGATGGCGAGCTTCGACAGTTCTTTTGCAACGTGCATTCCGCACCATCAAGAGTGCCGGTCTTAGCAGCCCATTGATGTCAGCTCGTTCTGAGCATGCGCTCTAAACAGCACTCACAAATATGGCGTCCAGGGAACGCGCCCGTTGCTCCCGGGCAGGGGGCGCGAGCGCGTCCGCAACACGCGACCATGTAATGCTGGTTGCACCATCCACGCGATACGACCATAAAAGCGGCGCTGTAACGTTTAATTATGCGCGAGCCTCGTTCGAACACAAGCGTCTGTCAGCATGTCCATGCGTGATCATAAAACGCGTAAGAAACTGAAATAAAAGTAAAAATAAAGTATGCAGCTCGCGACCTCAGCGTCCCATTAGTCAGTCAGAAAGCTTTTATTGGCCATAAGAAAGGAAACTGGGAAGAGGGCGTCGGTGACTACGAAATCTGGACGTTGGCACGAACGAAAATGGGAGAGATTAAATGAAGATATCTAAATTTACCTCATAGATGAAATCCAGGATGCCGGTTAGAGCTCTTCTGTGGTCGTCCTCGGATCCAGGAGGGTGAGTCCACCCTTCCAGAGGGTCGATATCTGGGGGTCGGTGCTTGGTCCTGGCTTCACTTGATTTAGAGTACTTCCACAAAATGTGGCGTCGGCTTTTTTCTTCTTTTTCCCCATGTTGCATCTGGAACAGGCTCCAAACTTGGTTCCATTGCTCCACAATGCGATGCGGACAGGCGTGAGTGGTGTCCGTGCGTACTTTTGTAAAGGGTACCTTAGCCCATCCTGCCGAAACCTCCTGGGAAGTGAATCCGCGTTCGGGGGGAAGATTCTCCAAGAGTGTTGTTCTGTACTGGTCCTTAATTTGGGCCCGTCTTTCATCCGGGTCATAATAATGAGGGCTGTGGCCGGCCGGATCCTGATCATGGGCGGGGAGGTAGCCTTGGTCATATGTATGTGAAGGGACGTCAGCAGCGTTGCGGAGAGGAAGTGGACGCGCGAGCTAACTGGTGTATCTCTTCATTGTCCTGGATGCCTGCGTGTGCTGGAATCCATGAGATTTTGATAGCCATTCCCTTCTGAAGGAGTCAGGTGGCGAACTCCTTGATTGTCCGAACTATTCGGCTCGAGCTTTCTTGTTTTTCTACATATTGTGAACGCATCCTGTGAGTCCGAGGAGACTCGGAGCTCGCGAGGTAGCGGGTTTCCTGAGTCCAGGGTGGTTTCGAGGGCTTGTTGAATCGCTGTACGTTCGCCCTTTTCGGTGGAGGTCTGTGTTGGAAGTGCAATCGAGGTCGAAGACCCGAGAACAGGAAAGAAGGCTGTCGCGGTCTTCAAGAGAATAGGAGAGCCCTGCGCGGCTTTGTCGGTGTACGCGGCCGCGATGTAAGTGGGATCGGTCCAGTTCTCAAGCATTTTGCAGTGCCCTTTTGCGATTCGCGCTTGCTGTTGGGAGTCGCCTTTTCGGGCAGTCGGCTTGTTTTCGGTTATGTCCATGTGATCATCCCAAGGAGGGAGTTGTTCGGGAAGGACAGGGAGGCCCTCTGTTACGTGCCAGAGAAGCTTGAGGATTTCCCATCCTTGATTGAAGTATTTGAGGCGCTCGCCATCTGCAACAGTGCGGGTGACCACGGTATCGTGAAGCGAGTTAATCTGTGCGTGGTCCCCCATTTTCCCAAGCGGAGTGAACTTATGGAGGCCCGTGATGATTCTCATGGCTTGGTTGTTCAGGGATTCTAGATTTTGCCACTGTTGTGCCTTGGTGATCCTGTAGTGTCGTCTTCCATCCCGGGGCTGGACGGGGCGCCATGTTTTTTTATGGTGCTTTGGGCGTTTGTTCTTCATCTTGGTTACTTCTCTCCGCTTTTCTGGTAATTTCTACCTTTTTTTGGCATTCCTGGCCAGTTGCCAGGTTTACGGCCTTCTTGCACATCTGGCCAAAAGCATCCGGCTGCGGGCATGCGTTGCAGTTCTCCTGGTCATCTGGAGTTTCCTCGTGTGACCTTCCGCATGATCCGCAGACCGCATCTCCGGGGCCTATGTCTGATTTGTGGCCAATAACGTGACAGTTATTACAGGTTACTGTCTTAAGTGTTCTTGGTGGACCTGTATAATACATCTGGCCTATTTTACGAACCTGAGAAGTTTGTTTTCTTGGAACGTGATGAGCGCCGTGCGACTTTTCTTTCCCATGAGACGGGCAGCTACAGTGGTGTGGGTGTCAGATCTGAGCTTGGCCCCGAGCGAAGTGTCCTCTTCGTCCGGGTCTGCTTCGTGCATGACACCTTTGATCTGGTTTTTCCATAGAAAAAATCGTGAGGGTGCAGGCGAGCTGGTGAATATTAACCATGTTGAATTAACCTGAGACTGGGGTAGAGAAGAAACATCAAAACGTAGAAGGGACAGAAAATAGACAGAACGACGTCTGAGACGTCGACGTCGTTCTGTCTATTTTCTGTCCCTTCTACGTTTTGATGTTTCTTCTCTATCCCAGTCTCAGGTTAATTAAACATGGTTTTCCCCCATGGTTCGAAAGATTCGAACCTGGATGTGTGGACCGTTGGGGACTGGTATTTCAGTCATGCTCAGCAAAAGGTGGGCACTCGATTCTAGCGCTGTTCTGGTTTAGATTGTGTTGCTGTCTTTAGGAACCTTGTATGAGACCTCTTGTAGCTTGCTGCCAAGAACTTTCGAAACCGCCTGATGTGCCACTTTCTTGGGGATAGAAATGCGGTTTCTTTCATTTCTTCGTCTGATCGTGATGCTGTAGTGTGATGACTGAGAGCTTTTGAGTGTGGGTTTGCCTTGAAATCCCTCTGCATTGTGGCGAGCTCTTTTCATCGCTGTTTTTGAAGTGGCAGTTGACCCCGAAGGTTCGTCCTCTGTCTCTAGCAAGTGTTTCAATGTCGGCTAGCTTGTTGAGGCAGCAGGTGTTTCGCGTGACGTCATTGGTTGCGCAATATTTGTTTGCTTTACTACGGTGGCGCGTCCTTCTGGAACTTTCTCGCCGTCAGGTATTGACTCGACGACGGTAGAAGTTTCTTTAGACTTAGCTTTCTTCGCTTTTCTAGCCTTGATGTTCTGGTTTTCCGCTTCGTTTCTGTCGAAAAAAGCTTGTCTAAAACTTGCAGGAGCGCAGATTTTAGTTCATAATTTGGTGTTGTATCTAAAGCCTCCTTTAGGATGGACCTCAGTTGCTCGGCTATACCTCGCGGTGCTTAGGAGCTGGACCGGAGGGAAGTGGTGGAACTGACAAGTGATGATTTGGAGCAGCTCTTGTAGCAAGGAAAAGCGGGCTTTGGAGCAGACAATTTTGAGCTTTCATGTTGGAAAATGTTAAACAATCTCTTCGAAAGTTAGCCTCTGGAATAAACGGCAGTTGGAATGTAGGGAGGTAAAAATGTTATACCTACAGGGGACCTGGCCTCTACATATATTCATTGATTTATTTATTGAACAATCATATGCCGGCAATTTCGTAGATGTCTAAATTAAGGCTCATTCACCCTGCCCCATCTTCTTACGTTAAGTTAGATTACGTAAGGCACCGAAACCTTCGCGTCTCGAATGTCGCGTGTCATGCTTTCTCCTTGAACTGGTAGCCTCGCTTAAAGGAGCTGTGCAACGATATTCAATTGGAATGTTTTTTCTCTCTACACGAGCTTACTGGCACACCTGGGACTCAAGGATACTCACACGCAACACCATTGGCCGAGAAACTCCTTTGTTGCGCTGTAATTTCAAGGACAAAAGCGATCATTTTCATTCAATCTCTCCTTTGCAAAATTTGATGACGTAACTCGGGGATCGCAGTACACCCAAGTGACGATATTTGAATGCGGTTCATAGATTGGACCCGAGCATTGCGTGGGCACTCGACTTGGGCTCGTGACAATTGCTAGCTCGAGAAGCATTCGGGTTGTGACCCGTGTCCAATCGCTGCAACGACGACAACAGCCGAGCCATAACAATGTCTGGAACTCAGCGCGTGTCCTGCGCTTTGCCAACCCCAGCGCGTGGCTATGATCAACACTGGCGGCATATAATCGGCTCCAGATCACGCGGCCGCTTGTTCTGGCTGCGAGTTGAGGGGGTGAACGCTGCTCGTTTTACTTAAATTTTTTTCTGGGACTTCTATTGCGTGGGGTGAAAAACGAACGCGTGTTTCATAGGTCATTAAGGTTAGGGATCCGTTTTAAGCGGTATTTGCGCAAAGTACAAAAAATGTTGCATCGCTCCTTTAATATGAAGCAAAGAGGTCCCGGTGGCCTCAACGTAATATTTCGTAAAGTAACTTAACGTAACAAAATGGGGCACTGTGAACCAGCCTTAGACCTACTGTATTTTCCGGGCTATAGTCCTCACCCGGAGTATAGCCCGCAAAAACCAATTTTGGGCCGAAAAAACTTCTTTTCTTTTTTTTTTTTGCTTACATAGTTTGTGCTCGGTGCACAGTCTGTACGACGTGCATAATCGCCCCTGGTGCTTAGTCGGCACGAAAACCTTCTCATACACACCCCACCTTGACAAATGTCTGCTTGTCTAGCTCACAATGAAGCTTGTATTATACATAAATCCTCATTAACGTACTCATTCATTCACAAAATCCGTCTTGTCTCGTCATAATCAACGATATGAAAAAAACACAAATCCTGTATCGTCCCCACACGTAGATAGTCCGCACAGCTTAAAATTTCAACTTTTAAACATGTATAGTCCGCGGACTATTGCCCGTAAAATACAGTACCAATGGCGTCTTCGCTCTGTGTTTGACGTAAAAAGATGTTTTGGGCTACTTTGTAAGGCTTGTATGACGGTGACGTAATTGTCGCGAGTTCGACACCAAACGGACACTTTTGTGTTGAATGTGCCTCACACTTCCTTCGCTCGTACTAAACCTGCTGCTGTTCATAGAGCAGCTGAGCGGACCACATAGCTACTCTAACAAATCACAATGAATAGCGCTAGCTATTCATTGCGATCGATGTAAGCGCCCGTTCGCACAAAAACCGACAACTCTTCGTTAGGAATGAGCAAATAATCGATTTTAGGTTCGAAGCAAATTTAAAGTGAATAGTGGTTTTGGTCGAATATTTTTCAATCGAATATTGAAGAGTTGATGCGCCTTTCTCCGTGCATTTCACTACTATTACACCACGCTTAAGAGAAAATACAGCTGAACTCGCGAAGGTCGTTCTTAAGCTCCTAATTGCAAACTCATGAGCTGTGTTAAATTTAATCTACCATTTTTAGACCACCTGAGACTGGGTGGAAGGAACGCGACGACGTCTCGTGTTTCTTCCACCCAGTCTCAGGTGGTCTAAAAACGGTAAACTTACACCAGCTCGCCTGCGCCATAACTGTTTTTTTTTTTCATAAATTTAATCTAATTATATTTATAAGCCGTAGCCTCAAAAAGTCCAGTACCTGCATTGGGATGGCAAGTGAACGACAGATTTGACATAAAATTGGACCTATAAAGGAGCTTAGCCATACTCAATTGAGGTGATCTATATATATTCTTGTTGTATAAAAATGTTTTCTTTAATACTAAATTTAAAAACAAAAACAAACAGGCCACTAATGAACACGAATTTTTAGAACATCGCTGTTTACCATTGCATAACATCCACAGTTAAATCTTGAAGAGTTTACAGCAATGTAATATCAACCATCACAAAACTTCCTCTTTTTTTTTTTTTTTTTTTTTTTTTTTAAACTAGTATGGTGCACGCCCGTGCACCATACTACGAAGGTGTGTTTTTCGCCTCAGCGCGCGGCTGCGCTGCGGCAAAGCGAGTCGCGAGATCGCTGTGTCCGCTCCGCGGGTATTGTTTCTCCGCAGTGGAACTCTGCTTGAGGAGAAGCGCACTCAAGGGGGCTAAACCGCTGCGATCAACACTTCGAAAAATATTAATTTCGCAGTTCATTTGGAAGCGAATATCAAATAAAGTATTATTTGAAACTGCTATTACAAAATTAGAATATTCACGCAGCCCTACTCTTTGTGCATAGTACTTAGGCCTAAACAATAACAACAACAGCAACAAAAAACAAACTGTACTTCCTTAGTTTGCAGTGGCATCGCCAACGATGTCACCTGCCAGACACTTCCAGTTTCCTTTTCGGGAACAGCTCCCTTTCGGCGCATACATGGAGTAGCATGTAGCAGGTTATTCGTTCTGGCGCATTTTGTCGCAATTGGAGCAGAAGTTCCACCACTGGGAGGGTTTGGGCGGCCAGGCGGGACGCTAAAGATTGCGGGTTGCTTGACCAGCGGTGGTCAGAAGATCGGAATCCGCGGAGACTTTGAAAAAGCAGCCGTTCGCTACAGCGTCCGCGTCCCATTAAACATTCCCTTTAGCTTTGTTATTTGTAATGCTTTCTTATGATGGCCTTAGGGAGGAAGTATGGTTCGCTTTACGTCATATCGAAGCCGAAGCTGCAAAAGCATGTTCCCCTGAACGATGCTCGCGCTGCACGAGCGCGCGTGTTTGGCAGGGACACTGAAGGCTCGGAGCTCGCTCCTGTAGCCACTGTCTTGTCGGCACTTATAATAAAACGAAGCACAAAAAAAAAAAAAAAAAAAAAAACTGAAGTGGGGAAGCGCAATGAAGCATGTTCGAAACGCGAGCCATAAATATTATATTTTGCTCGCCTGGAGCGCTGCTCAGAACTCGAGAGCTGCGGGTTCCCTACTCCGGGTGTTCTTAAACTTTCCAATCTCGAGAAACCCCCATCCACATTGATCGATAGCCGAGGAACTTCTCCCGGTTCTCGACATTGATGCGGCAAAGCAGGGCAGGACCCAACAGATCCTGTGTAAGCAGTAATGCACATACTATGCTTCGTCTCACCTTAGCATGGAGTGGACTATTGTTAGCCGCACATGCTAAAAGCGCGAGCTAGTTGCTTTGGATGACGCCAAGGCGGCATGCACAAGCGCTCGTACAGCGAGTGCTCCAGCCAAGGCGGACAAGGCTAGCCGCTCGCGCTTGCGCAGCCTTCGCAGTTAACCCATGCTAAGGTGAGACGAAGTAGAGCGTGAGTTTGGCTCATAGTTATGTATCAATGTGTAGGTCAGTGCTGGCTCGCTGTAATCAGCGTCTTTACTGAGACTGTGTGAAAGAAAGCACTGCCAAAGCTGGAGCACGAGCGGAGTGGCACGTTAAGCCGAGTCTCAAGCGCTCGAGCGCCACAAGCTTGACAGGCTTTTCTTTTTATTTTTTTTCGCACAGTTTAAGTGAACAAGCTGATTCTAGCAAGCCAGCTCGAATCTGCTAAAAGAGTGCTTGAACTGGGAAAGCATTTTACTTAAAGGGGCCATGAAACGATATCGGGTTGGAATGTTCATGACTTTGCACAGGCGTACTGGTACTATAGTCTGGCCCAAGTTTATTCGCACAGACCGCCGCTGATTCGGAGGCTTCTTTGTCGAGGTGAAATTGCCAGGATAAAAGGGGACTATTTTTTTCAGTCTTGCCTTCGCAAGGCTTGATGACGTGATTGTGAGATCGAAACCACATGTCTGACGAAACCTCCCACCTGACGCGCATGGACTGGACACGGGAACTGCGTGACCACTCGACTTCGGCTAGTAACAATTAATGCCTCGCCGGACACTGGGATAGTGGCTCGTGTCCACCCACTGCGGAGATGAGAATAGCCGAACTTTAACAATGCCTGGAGCTCAGCAAGCGTTTTCTACTTTGCGACGCCCAGCGCATATGGCTATGATTAACGTTAGAGGCATAGGATAGGCACCGGGCCACGTGGCCTCTTGTTCGGTCTCCGAGTTGAGGGGATAAACAATGCTCATATATTCTCAATTTTTCTTGCCGACCACCACTGCCTTAAAAAAAAAAAAAAAAAAAAAGTTAAGGCAAGTTTATTAGGGAGTGATTCTAAGTAGTATTTAGCAAAAAATAGGAAAATCGTTTCATGGGCTCCTTTCAGCCGGGGTAACACTGCTCATACATCACACAAAAGACAGTCTGCATAGACTCCAACGCGAGCCACCGCGAGATCCGTACTTCGAAGGCCGCATGGCAATAAGTTCAAGGAGGGAACTCGGGCAGGCGGCATTCGAACCACGGATATTGCGGTAACTCGTGTTTGCAGACTGCCTTTTCTATGATGTATGAGCTCCGTGACTCCGGCTTTAGGGGCAGGGACGATAGAGGAAGTTTAAGGTCTCGGAAACCCCGCGACGGTAACGACTAAAAAGAAGAAAGAACATAGTATTACACCCCTTGTCACATAGTATACACATTAACACTTTCATTGGACGTTCAGCCGCACTGACGTTGAACCGACTTTACCAGCTTTCACGAGCGGCTTGATAGCTGACTTGTACAGCTTATTAAAATAGCTAGTTTGTGACTGACTGTGGGGAACCCGCGTTCCTGAGCACCTTGTTTGAGAACCCGTGTCATGCTTCGCTGCTGCAGGAGCGCCAGCTCCTGTCCCACATGATGTCCAAGGTGGCCACCCTCCAGGACAAACTGCTGTCCGGTTCTGGCGCGACCACGTCCTTCCAGGGCAGCGCGGCGGACGTGGCCGCCCAAGTGAGACGCAAGCTGTCCATGACGCGAGAAGAATGACCCTCAGACACAGCGGCGGCGGTAGTCCAGCCCGCGGGGGCCCTGCCCTCGCACAGCCCGACGGCATCGTTCCGCGGAGCTGCGTGGATCCCCGTCGCCGCGTCCGCCTTCAGGACACCGGGACTCAAGAGACGCAGGCGGAGCAGCAAATCCGTCATCCTCATCGACGACTTGGACGCCCCCTGATTGTCCACGGGGTCGTCGGAGGAGTTGGCGTCCCTCCCTTCATGCTCATGCAGATGGGGAAAGGTGTGGAAGAGTTACATCATACCGGGTGCATTTCGTCGTTTAACGAGCTGAACGTCACTGGAGGCGTATATAGGGTAAGCTGTAGAGCTCTCTGTTATGCGTTGGCGGGCCAAAGCGATAACGGAAATACTTGGTGTTCGCTGTTCAACGCCTCAGTGTGCGTTGGGACTAAAACGTCCGCAACTTATAATTTATCTAGGTCCTACACCAGACCACTTTAGACAGATAACATCATGCAAACTGTTTGGAACATAATTAATGTCATGTTCCTAAATGTGATAGACTCGCAGGCTCACGTAACTTCAGCGCCGAGAGCGCACTGTGCGCTGACTAATGAAACAATTTTCGGCTTCCTCGAGGTCTTTCCTCGCAAATGGGTGCCTCCAATTTCTTTGCCGTGAACGCCATTGTCGCCGGAAGGAAGGGACGCCTTTCGGCCACTTCCGGTTGCTTTAAAAAAATTTATAAAGACCCCATCATTCGACTGAAGTTCGGTGGCCTTCTTTATAACTTGTTATAGGCCGTTTTCGAGAGCAACCACAATTTCCTCAAAATCTCGGACATTAGGAAGCGTTTGAAAGCAGATAGAAAAAACGTCGCTTCCATTCGGCGAAAAAGGCGTGCACGGCAAGAGGCGGACGCACGAGTGCCCTGTAAGCAGGGCCGTAACCAGGGGGGAGGAAGGGGGTTCTGAACCCCCCCCCCCCCCCCCCCCGAAATTTTGTTCTGGGTACGGCCGTGGTCTGTGCACTGGCAGCCAGCCGATTTTAATCTCCACCCCTGCGCACGCGCAGTGGCGCCGGTCGGCTACCGGGTACCAAACCGGGACCGGTTCTCCGGTTTGCTGTAACTCTCCATATGCCACCGATGCACATGATTCATAGGCGAAAATAAGACAACAGAGACTTTCAAAATGGCCGCCGTTGTCCCCGAAACCCCCCCCCCCCCCCCCCCCCCCCGAAATTTTTTTCTGGGTACGGCCCTGCCTGTAAGGACGGACCTTGACGCAGGAAGCGCTTCACAGCTGACCCTATGCTTTTGGTGACGTTGTAATGAATCAGTGGCATTCGAAGGCATATGCGACAAATGCCGCTTTCGCCGGCATGCCGATCAATGTTCCACCAGACCTTGACACCGTAAGACGGCTGGCCAACGTTTTTGCCACTTTCGGCCATTTGACGCCCGTTTTGGTCTAGCTAAACCTGGTAGTTCCGGAGTAAAAAAAATACGTGACAAGGGAGCTATCACGGAAAGAAGCCGGACCCCTTTGCTTCACGGATCGAGTACGGTCCAAGCGTTACCTCCGTGCCGGATCCCACAGTTGTTGTTTTTTTTTTTTTTTTTTGTTTACGTATCGAAGCCATTTTTTTTCTCTCTCTTTTCATTGCCTGGCGATACGGAGCAGACTCGTGACACTGAGTTTGCCGAGGACCAACTCACGACACGGCTGTTATGGCCACCGACAACTTTAGAAATGTAGGGCGTGACGATTCTCGGACATCCTATTATCGAATCCGCAATAATCATATTGCGCATTAGACGACAACCGCCAAAGCCCCGCACCCAGGCCATTCCAGTAATCGCCTCCTGAGCTCCGCCATCTTTGTCTACTGGGCTGTGGAACGCGTTCGGGGCATGCGCAGTAGCTCTCCTTTGCAGAATATCAGACGTCGCGCACGCGTCCACATCCCGATGACTATGCATTTTCCGCCTGGGTGATAAGCGATGAAAAGGTGCATTCCCTGCTGCAGCACAGGTGAGCTGCGTTCTTCGGAGCATGATGCTTAAAGAGTAATATAGTGTAACGTAGAGTGGGGGCCAGAAGCTGAGGCCCCAGCGGCCCACTCGACTGTCGGTGCGCTTAGCCGCTGTTTAAAGTGAGTCTCGGCTTCCTGTTTAGGCGCTTCCGTTCACTAACATGGGTGAAGTCGCAGACTGCTGCTATCTGAATAGGTGGACAACTAAGACCAGTGATTCCGTTCGTATTGGGCGGTAGCTTGCGCCACTTATTCTGCCGTGACTAACTGGAATTTTAAATCTAGTTAGGGCCGCAAAAACGCACGGGCTCAATTCTAAATTTCAGAGCAGATGGAATCACACGCACGATATACAATTAAAAAATCAAAACCTCACTAAAAAAAAAAAAAAAATTGGGTAATGCACAAACATTCTTTGTGGCCACAAAAACAACCACAAGAAAAAATAACTGTTCTGCAGGCGTCCCGCTTTACCCGTGTAAAGACCTTAGGCGAGCGAGCTCGACTAACACCATCTAGAATGACCAAAAACCCGTGCAATAGAATTTTGACGTTATCACGGTGAGATCGATCGAAGACACTGATTGGATACGAGTGCTGCGTGAGCACTCGGCTGGGCCTTGTGTCCAATCAATGCGTTGAAAGACGCTCGGTATGAGGCTCGGGTTTCGAAGAGCAAGTAGTCTGCTTCTTGCCCAAGGGGTGCGCTGAAGAACGAAGCCGAGCTCGGATTGGCTTGGATTGAAAGGATAGTGGGTGGACCTCAATGCTAGAGGCCTCAAGGTCTACCCACTCTTTCTGTTAATCAGCCAAGAGGTCGACGTCGTCCTGACGTCAGCGCAATTCCAGCTCAAGAAGCAGACGATTTGCTCTTCGCATTGCCGATTTGGCGCCATCCGCCTGTGATGACGTTCCATGAAGTAAAAGGGGGGCTTTCTGAGGCCTTCTTTTTTCTAGATGGAGTGTATAAAACCAGAGTACCGAAACTCCCAAGCTCGATGACGCCAAAGTTTTTTTCCTTTTTTATTGCGGTCATCATTAGCGTTTAGAAAGGATATTTTTGCGTAACAGAGAAAAAACTCGTGTAGAAACTTTTTTTTTTTTTTTTTAGATTAGTACAGATTGATAGGAGCGTGATGTTTTCATAATATATTAGTTTACAAGGTTTTGCGGCACAGTTATTATGGTTTTTATACAACCATGTCTCATCGGTGATTTCAGGCAGTACGTCCCGACCTGGGCGCGTCCTAACTTTGGGGGTAATACGCGGCGCCTGCGCTTGTGAGGCGGGGACTGGCATTCCTGAAACTGCCAACTGATCAAAGCTAAAATTGAACAGTCACAGCGGACGCTTTCGCATGCGATACTCTAGAAACATTCAGTGACTCTAGTGGCTAGACGCATTAAACGGGCCTAAGATTCACGCGCGCTCGTGAAGTGATAACATTGTTCAAGACAACACGCTCGCATTTATGATGAAAGAGAAAAGAGCTGCAATTAACACTCATGAAACAAGCTTCATGTAATTCCGTCTTTAACCGTCTTACCTTCGCCACATGAGAAGAACGACAATACACTTGGCTGCCGCTGTGGTAGCTGCCAAAAGTCGTGCGTATCGCCAAGTAACTAATAATTTTAGAAACTTCTAAACTAAATTAGAACCAGTTGTTAATGATACAAATGACATATATAAACATAATTAGACGCCATTGCGGACAGCTAGCACGTGCTATAATCCTAATAGCTGGACAGCCATGGAGCTTCAGTGGCCACTTTACGATTCACTATGACTCTACGAGCACACCGAACTGCTGCAGTCCCATTTGTGAACCCTTGGGAAAGGTTAAGACCAATAAGAATAGGCTACGATGTCAGTAACCGTATTAAGGCTGGTTCACGTATCTACGTTGCTTCTCTTCGCATGCAACCGATACGACCGTAACGGCAAAGTCACCGGAGAAGTGCTCGCCGTACACAGCATGGCAACCGATGCAAGGGGTAGCTTCGCGAAGCCATCCATGGGTCACGGTTGTTGCGGTGTTTTCGTCCCTACAGTCGTTTCGGTTGCACGCGAACGCAACCGTTGCAAACGTGTGAACCAGCCTCTATAAGGACATCAAATAAGAAGAAAAAAAAAAAACAGCATGTCCCGGTGCCTTTTCAACACCCCATTGGTACAGCTGACAGTACTTCGAAGACACAATACAAAACATGTTTATTTTCCACTTTGAAACAACCCGTGCACTCCTGTCACTTCCCGACGCTCGAAACCACTCACCCCGATTGGACGATTGCATGACGCAGGCCCCAGAGAGCCAATCAGCAGCTCGGAACGAGGGCTCCATTCTCGACGGCTGATTATTTTGTGATGCAGCTTGTGCGTCACCAAGGTCACTTTGTTTCTATTTGCACGTCTGTCGATACCCCCATCGTTCGTTTCGGGAAAGCCAAAGTGCCTGGCGTCGGTGCCGACGCTCCAGAAAATGACGCAATACACACAAAAGTGATGTAGCCATCGAGGGTCATCGACGTATTCAAATAAAGGCCGCATAAGTGCCTGACCGACGGATCCCTTCCATACGAACAAAAGGTTGCGCAACCCGAGAAACATTCCAACTCGCTTCAGTCAGAATAGGTTCTCGTATCACTGTTGAGTGTAGCGCCGTATGAAGCGGCGAGGGGCGAGCGTTCCCCTACAAAACGACATGACCCAATTATCCGTCCATTGATCCATCGATCGATTAATCCATCGATAAGTGCGATCGGCGTCCGAAGGGGAGTTGCGCTATCTCTCCCGCAATCGCCACTTCAGTCGCAAAGGGAGGAGACGCCAGTCGTAGTTCGAGCGCTCATCACTCTGCGAGAAAGGCCTACGTATGCGCATAGCTTTTCATAAAAAAGGGGAAAAAGAAAAAAAGGTTTGGAACGACCACGAAAAAACTGGGAGCGCACGAAACATTGTGCACCTTTTCTTTCACGGTTTTTCGTTCTCAGACATAACCCTGTCTGCTTTATTTACGGCTTAATTGGAAGTTACTTAATGACAGCTACGGATGTGTTAGTTCAAAGCCAATACTGCTAAGTCATTCGCAGCCTCCACTACCACTTTACACGAACTAAGGTGCACTAAAATCCCTCGATTCTTTTCTTTTACAAGCGACGCAAATACGAATGAAGAAGCACATTTCACAGGCACAAAATAACATATTTCAGTATATTCTGCTGCTCTACGCCACCACTCGATCCCAAAAAACGTGCAGTGTCACGCAGTCGGCAACTCATGGCATGTAGCTAGTCGCAAGCAATGTGCGCCGTTTATGAGGAACTTTAGGATACACTTCTCATTTTCTGTTCAGAATGGCCATACTGTAAAACAGTTTTCAGAACAAAAAAAAGTAAGTTCAGATCCAATAATATTGAACTATTCAGTGTGGCAGACCTGGGGCGAGCTTGCTACAAACAGCGTCTTAAGACTGAAAAAAAAAAACAAAAAAACCTGCCAATCCCTAAATATTTTTGTGCGAAACTATAGTGACAGGTTAAGAATTGCAGTAGATGCTTATCCTCCTATCTGAGCTTTCTGCTTTTGACCAGACTTTGCTGCATGCGCAGACGAAGCTCAGAAGGCAACGAGCGCATGCTTTTACTCATTCTTAGCCTCTTACGAACTATAACAGCAATACGACAATCATGATTAGATGAACGGAAGTGTTGATTCCCTGTAAACTCTGCAGTGCCACGTCTTTCAGACGAATCTGAACAATATTGGAGTGATTTCAACGCAACCATATGAACTCTCCTTGGTGCTTTGAAGTCTTTCCTTTGAGAAACAGGAGTAAAAGAAGTCTGCCGACTATTTACTTGACCATCAATCTATGCGATTCTCTAGAAACACGTCTTGGTGCTTCAACCAAATAAAAATGTCTCAAACAGAACAAAGAACGGTTCCAGCGTGGACCGTACCAACTCTATTGCCACAGACAATGTTGTGTGTTCAGCATGTGCCTTTGTACATAACACTAGACCCATTTTGTACATATACCGAGTTCTGTAGGTTTGTACATCAATCACATGTGGCACGCGGGCAGTGCGCTTTGTACAATGCCTCGGCTTAGGGCCCAAGTTAAGGTGCATTTATAGAACAAAACCCGAACTGTCTCGAAGTGCGAATGGAGAGTGATGATGCTAAAAGGTGTACTATATTTCAAAGGGGCATCTCTGCGCGGGTTAACATCAGCCAACACACGATCAAGTTGGACATGAGAAACCACTGAAAGCTTTTAAATCCTAAAAGAAAAACGGATCACATGTTTAGGGCAAGCTTGTTGTGCCCGACGCCCCAGGTGGCTAGCCTTTGGGTGGGAGAACCTCAAATAGAAATTGAACCGGTGCATACTCGGTCATCGTTCAATGCACCACACTCTTTTACTATTTTGAGCGTGCACTGTTGACTCATTTTTAGGGTGATTTTACAGCACCAACTCCTGTTATGTCAAATAAATTTTACAACAATAAAATGTCTCTGTGTCTGTCAATGAAATTATGAATACAAAACTTTACAAAAAACACTAAAAGTAAAAACAATTTTTTTTCGGGCAAGAATTTTTTTTACAAATATTTGCAGATGGCTAGCAGCAGCCAGGAGGGAGTGGGCAGCTTCCATTTAAACATGCCCTCTTCCACACACACATACACAAAAAAAGAAAAGATTTAAAGCACAAAAGGAAGAACATTAGTGGGACACTCATTTATCCCTGACCACGAAGCACATCTTCCTTTAAAGAGCCAAATCCCCCCCCTCCGCCCCCGAACATTACTTGCCATGTGCCTTGTAGGTGATATTTTTACAGACGTGTTGAAAAAGCAAGGCTTTTACAAGTAAACAAGGGGATCTATGTATCAGAAATACACGAGTCTCAACAACTACAGTCCTGGCGGTAACCTTGCCAACATTTTCCATGGATGGAAACTGCCGCGATGATGTAGTCGAGCTGTGAACTCGACCAAAGCACACTTTGGCAATGCTGATTAAAGCAACTGCGCGAGGTCGTGGTTCTGAGAAACAACTTCGTTGCTTGTGGGGTGCGAGTAAGTGAAAACTGCAATATGTTTGTTGTTGTGGCTGAACTTTTTACCAAAAATCATTATACTTCATGTCATGGTCGCAGAGAATTCCCTGACACTCAGATAAAAAACAGAAAGCCGAAAACAATATTAGTTCCTCTTGCTCCTTAGGTCTCTTAACCCTTTACCTACCGCAATAATTTAGAAAAAACAATCCAAATATAGATTTCTTTATACATATAGTAGCATAAACATCATATATATACATATATTTATTTATTTTAAATACTGCCAATCCTCTCGGGTTATTGCAGGAGGGGGTACAATAAAAATGCACAAAGATACGTAAACAGACGTTATACATTTGATAATCATAAATGTACTGCTGCTGAGAGTGACAATAGAGAAATGGAGCTAACCATGAGTAAACCAATCCATCAACTTTTCCTCAAATGTTTCAAGATTTGAGGATATATCGTAAAGTTCCAAAATAACGCCCGCCCCCGAAAGATTGGCCATTCAGTTTTTCTGGCTAAATACCTGTAACCTAAATTTGCCAATACCTTCAGCAAATTTTTTATTTTTTTGAGGAATGAGTTCTCTTGCTCTTCACCCATGGGATCAGAAAGTCATGTTGATCCAATATACCTAAGTGCATTTCAGAAGGTATCACACTTTGTCCTCGGCAGCGAGACTTCTGAAGTATGTGCTACTCACCGAGTCTTTAGAAACTAGCAAACACAACAGTGAACCACAAGCAACATACACCCCCAGAAGTTCAACCATGTTTGTTTTCGTTTGTCTCTGCACACCCCGTAAACTTCTTTCTGATGCAATATCGTCAAAGCTATAGGGAGGAAGTTTGTCTCCTTTTTCTTGCAGGGGTTGTGGTGACGTCAGAGAGACACCGAGCACTGATTGGCTCTGATTGAAAGAGTGGGTAGACCACAAAGCAAGCTGCCTTGACGTCTACCCACTATCCTTCAATCAGAGCCAATCAGAGTTCAGTGTTCTGACGTCAACACAACTCCCGCAAAAGAAGCAGACGAACTTGAGCTCCGCATAGTCACGCGTAAACATCACCTGCTGACGAAAGCTTATGCATCCGAAACCCTCGCGTCTAGGTTGCCACCGAAAATTGTCCCATTCATAAAAGCCATTACGGAAAAACAGTGATCGGTAGTGAGCCAGGCGCCCGCACCCAGCGGGGACATTGTTTTGGGCTCACCGAGCGCCAGCTTTTCCGGCACGCACGACTTCCATGCAGTTGCATTGACCGACGACAGCCGTTCGATGTCCGTGAACCACACTCGTGCAACATTTATGATTCTCGTTACGTCACAAAATGTGTTCTGGCTGCCGTGTCGAAACCATGACCCACTTCACCGCTTTTTGTAGAGGCAGGGCATCAGCTTCAGCTGAGGCAAGTAAGGATGCTTGGAGGTGCTTCTCAGCTTCTTAAAATCGAACAGCACAAACATCTTGTTGCTGTCATCCTGAAAATAGAATGAGCAAAGGCTTAAAGACACACCGTAAAGGAAAATAAGATTTTTTTTTTTAAACCTTTAGATATTATGTCATGAATGACAATTGATGAGGCACTGAAAAGTGAAACAAACTAAATGCTTAATGGGGCAAACTTGTAACCAAAACAAAATAGAAAAAGGCTAGCGTCGCAGACGTTGATGGCGGCGAAACCGCACAATCGAACACGGCTGAAAAACTAACTGCGGCTCAGCATGCGAAGTCTTTTATGCACACGCGTGGGCTTTGGGAACACTCAGCGTAGAAGGTTTGGCGCGTAGAACATTCGGACCTCAAATAAACAACAATGTTCTCGAATTCACCAGAACACAACATTTACAGAAATAACAAAAAGGGGCGTCCGCTCCCAGGTATCAAACCTCGGGCCCTTTGCATAGGAGCCAGGGACGATAATCATTCAATCACAAGCGCACTGCCTACTTAACCAGCTGCCGCGCATGGCATTTCTCCCCCCTTTAAAAAGTGCATTGCCCTGATACAAAACAAAACAAAGCAAATAAAAAGAACAGTAAAATAAAGAGTAAGTTGGAACACTAAGTCCACACTCCTATCGAGCATAGAATCACTTGAGTTGAACGACGTGAATCACCTCGGGACGCGGTCGGCACACATTCATGAGAAGGCCCGATTGCAGAGCAACCGACAGAGGAGTCACTTTTTGTGCCATCAGCATAAAAGCTGATGTAGTTGTTATACTTCTCTTGCAGTTGAAAGGAATTCCTGTTTTTAAACTTCATCAGGGGTGCCTTTCTTACTGTATTGGGTCAAAGACAGGTCCACAGCAGGCAAACATTGCCATAAAGCTATTGTTCCTAAAACCGAAGCAACAGGGAGGTTGATGTCAAAACCTGCCGAGACGGCTGCCGATTTATTTTACTGAAAAAAAAATGAAAGCCGTTTACAACTCCCTGTAACGCCGAATTAGAGCGCAGCTCTTGAGGAGGAGGAGGGAAGGGTACTGGGGGGTGGGTCAAGTGACCTCGGGGGGCGGGGGGGTCACGTGACCTTCGGGGTCACGTGACCTTGTGGGAGTCACGTGACCTTGGGGCGTCACGTGACGTCGGGGGGGGGGGTCACGTGACCTGGGGCCACGTGACGATACCGATGACGTCATCAGTAGCGTCACTGATGACGCCATCAGTGATGATGATGACGATGCGGATGCCGGTGACGTCATCAGTGACGTCACTGATGACGTCATCAGTGATGATGACGATGACGATGCGGATGCCGGTGACGTCATCAGTGACGTCACTGATGACGTCATCAGTGGCTATGACGTCAACGGGGGTCACTTGACCTGGGTAACCATCGTGACCCTCGTGAGGGTAACCCTAGTAACCCTTGTGAGGGCAACTCTCGTGACCCTCGTGAGGGTAACTCTCGTGACCCTCGTGAGGGTAACTCTCATAACCCTCGTGACCCTCTTGAGGGTAACCCTCGTGAAGGTTACCCTCACGAGGGTTACTAACCCTCGTAACCCTCGTGAGGGTTACGAGGGTAAGTAACCCTCGTGAGGGTAACTCTCATAACCCTCGTGACCCTCGTGAGGGTAACCCTCGTGAAGGTTACTAACCCTCGTAACCCTCAAAAGGGTTACCTTCACGAGGGTTACCCTCACGAGGGTTACTAACCCTCGTAACCCTCGTGAGGGTTACAAGGGTAAGTAACCCTCGTGAGGGTAACCCTCGTGAAGGTAACCCTTTTGAGGGTAACTAACCCTCGTAACCCTGAGGGTTACGAGGGTAAGTAACCCTCGTGATCCTCGTGAGGGTAACCCTATGAGATTAACCCTCGTAACCCTCGTAACCCTCACGAGGGTTACGAGGGTTGCGGTTACGCCGACGCCGCTCAAGCCGGGAACGGGCCCCTAAGAGCTGCGCTCTAAAAGAACGATTGCGGGTTTATTTAGGAAAGTTCTTTCGAAACGTGATTTCTCAATGACTCACCGACATGCATGTTGCACTACTGATTCAATCCTAAGTAAGTACATGAAGCCTAAAGAAAAACACCTTTTCTCAAAAGACAGCTCATTGGCTTCAGCATATAGACTCAAAACGGGATATGTGCAGAAAGCACCAGTGGTGAGACGTATTCCCTTATGGTGAACAGGATCTAACATCTTTAATGTTGATGCCCTTGCCGACCCATACACTATACTCCCATAATCAAGTTGGGATGGTACAATTGAGCGGTAGATTCTGAATAGACATACGTGATCAGGACCCCATGACTTGTGAGAAGGGACCTTCAGGACGTTCAGTGCTTTATGGCATTTTCTCTTTAAATCGATTATATGAAAGCTGAAGGACCATTTGCTATCAAAGGTAAGGCCAAGAAATTTCTGCATCGCTTTGTGCTGAATGGAGAGGTCATACAGGTAAGGCAAAGAAATTTCTGCATCGCTTTGTTCTGGATGGAGACGTTATACATGGTCAGAGCGGGCTCTGGGGCAGGTCCATGTTTTCAAAAGAGGATGCAAGAAGCTTTTCGATGGAAAATGCAAACCCATTATTATTTGAACATGGTTAAAATTGCGCACAAATAGAAAGGAACAGTGAAGAGGGAAGAGACAAGCCATTATTATTTGCCCACTTTGCCATATTGTTAATTCAATTCTACATTTACAAAAAGAAAAATTGCAAGATGACACAGAAATTTGGAGGTCATCAACATACAAGAAGTATTGGTCTGAAGGGGGAATTACATGTGAAATGGAATTTATATTTACAAGAAAAAGAGTAGCACTGAGGACACCACCTTGGGGTACGCCATTCTCTTGCACAAATTCTCTAATAACTGTATTAATGAACAAGTCTTCACCAAGAAAGTTGTAAACATAGAAAAATGTTTGAACAGCAGTAGAGGCTTTATTACACGATGTTTCGGGAAGAGACTTCCCTTCTTCAAGTGTGCAGAAATCACAGTTGCAAAGCGTTTTTGAAGAGACCAAAGGAGAGGAGTGGCTTAGACTCACTCGACTTGACCCCTGTATGTTGTTATTTTTCTGGATCTGGAGCTCTAACTTTAACGTGATGGAGGCCGTTGCCTGTGATATATTTCCTTGGTTTCGCTAACAAGTGCCACGACCGTGTTCCCCTTAAAACTACCACTTTTCTTTTTTTTATGTGTTTTGTTGGAATGTAGTTTTTTCATGCTCAAGTGTTTTTACTTGTACTATTATATATATGACTTTTTAGAGCGCAGCTCTTAGGGGCCCGTTTCCGGCTTGAGCGGCGTCGGCGTCGCCGTCGGCGTAACCGCGCGGTGCATCATGGGAAATGTCCCATAACGCACCGCGCGAGCCCCCACCGGGGTCACGTGACCTCGGGGGGGGGGGGGGGGGCACGTGACCCCCCGAAGTCACGTGACTCCCCGAAGTCACGTGACTCCCCTGAGGTCACGTGACCCCCGCCGATGTCGCGTGACCCCCCGATGACGTCATCGTCACTGATGACGTCACCGGCATCCACATCGTCATCATCACTGATGACGTCACCGGCATCCACATCGTCATCGTCATCATCACTGATGACGTCACCGGCATCCACATCGTCATCGTCATCAGCACTGATGACGTCACCGGCATCCACATCGTCATCATCACTGATGACGTCACCGGCATCCACATCGTCATCATCACTGATGACGTCACCGGCATCCGCATCGTCATCGTCACTGATGACGTTACCGACATCCTCATCGTCATCATCACTGATGACGTCATCAGTGACGTCACTGATGTCGTCACCGCCATCCGCATTGTCATCGTCATCATCACTGATGACGTCATCAGCGACGTCACTGATGACGTCACCGACATTCGCATCGTCATCGTCACTGGTGAAGTCATCAGTGACGTCACTAATGATGTCATTAGTACCCGCATCGTCATCGTCACTGATGACGTCATCAGTGACGTCAGTGATGACATCATCGGCATTGGGGGTCACGTGACCCCCAAGGTCACGTGACCCCCCCTGGTTAGTTTAACCCCCCCAGTGCCCATCCCTCCTCCTCCTCAAGAGCTGCGCTCTAATTCGGCGTTACAGGGAGTTGTAAGCGGCTTTCACTCTTTTCTTTCGCTTTTTCCAATGTTCCTTCTCTCCTTTAGGCTCTCTAAAAACGCTTTGCAGCTGTATTTTATGCACACTTGAAGAAGGGAAGTCTCTCCTGAAACGTTGTGCAATAAAGCCTCTACTGCTGTTCAATCATTTTTCTGTTTACGAATTCTATAGAAAGAGTAGTTCTACCTTGACATGAAATGTGCGTCTTTCTAAATGGTCCTGAATAGCACCTTGAATTTGACCCCGAATGCCGAAGTTATATAGATAATTTATAATGCCATACCTCCATGTTGTATCATATGCTTTTTCTAAATCAAAAAACACCAACAAACTAAACTGACTATTTACAAAGGCCTCACATACAGTCGTTTTAAATCTAACAAAGGCTTCACATACAGTCGTTTCAAGTCCAACAAGGTGATCAAGGGTAGACCTTGAGGAACGGCCACCACATTGATACTTTGCAAATAAGCTTTTCCTTCAAGGACATATGTTAGCCTTCGGTTGAACATTTGTTCCAGGGTTCTCCTAGACAACTTGTGTAGAAAGGTGAAGATGGTTCAGCGTCTCATAATGAATACCATCAAGACCAACAGCTGAAAGTTTAGTATGTTTCAATACCAGCTGGAGTTCAAGCAATGTGAAAAGAAAATTGCAATGTCCCCCCTTACCTCCAGATGTCTTTACAATTTATCTTTCTGCTTAGAGCTTATGTCGTTGGAATACAGCTGGATAATGTTGAGAGCCTGAGACAAATTGAAAGTGGTCCCCCAGAATATCGGCCTGCTCCTGCAAATTTGCAGGGCAGTACCCATTCCTGGTCAACAGGGGAACAGAGAATGCACGATATGTGCCATTCACTTTATGGATTCTGTCCCACATTTCCTTGGGTGTTGTGCTACTGTTAATTGAGGAGGCATACTTCTGAAAACTCTGACGTTTGGATTGCTTGCAAATAAATCTAGCTTGGGCTTTCATCTTCTTAAACTCAATTAAATTACTTGGAGTAGGATAACGTCTAAGCTTTTCCCTCGCTCGTTTTTGGTTTGTCCTTGCCTCGCGGCAATCCTGATTCCACCAGGGTTTCGGGTGCCTGGGGAGGCGCGTGGATGTTATAGGCATGTTCTGCATTGCTGCGGCAAGAATATGTTGTGTGAGTAATTCGTTTAGCTCGTCGATTGAGAGCCGGTCAAGTGATGTGCAAGCTAGAAGTGAAGACAGGGTAAAACCTTCCTAATCAGCTTTGTCGAACTTCCACCGCGGTGCCCTTAATGACAGTGTCGAGGCGGGAGGCAACGCTCAAGGACAACTGGCAAGTGATCACTTCCATACGGATTCTGTATAACCGACCACGCAGAGAGGGAATATGCTGTGATCCAGCTATCACAAGATTAATACACGTAAACGTGTTTGATGAAAAGCTGTAGCGGGTGGGTTCTTTTTTATTCATCAAGCATAAATCTGAGAGCAGGAATCATTCTATTATTACTCCCTGCGTGTCCCGTCTGTTACTTCCCCACAAAGGATTGTGGGCATTTAGGTCATTAAGAATAAGAAATGGGTGTGGAAGTTGTCTAACAAGGGCTTCAAGTTCTTCATATTTCAATGAATAATTCGGAGGTATATATAATGAACGTATAGTTATTGCACAATCAGTTAAAATTTTTGCAGCAACTGCTTCCAGTTTGGTGTCCAGACACACCTCAGCACAAGGAGTTGATCTTTGAACTATTAAGGCAATGCCACCAGAAGCGTGGGATCCATGTGGCCTATCCTTCCGGAATAGCTGGAAGCGCTTTAGTAAGTTTGATTGGCTTTCTTTCAGGTATGTTTCGTGACAACAAAGAGCAATAGGGCTGTGTTCCTCCAACAAATTGTAGTCATCATTGTAGTTACAGAGCAGTCCTCGACAATTCCACTGTATGATGCTCCAGGCACATAGCCAGGATATTGTTTTGGGGGGGGGGGGGGGGGGGGGGGGGATAGGAGGCCCCAGCAAGATGGAAGATTTCGAGGGGGGGGGGGGGGGGGCCAGACCACAAGGGCCCCCCCCCCCTGGGTGCTCATAAGATTAGCCAAGCTAATAATGGCCCTCGGCTATCTTTGCTGCATGGGGCAGTCACACGTAAAATGTTTTTGTGGTTGTGTAGGAATATGGAAAGACTTTACTCCTATAGCTTTGATCAGGGTGGAGTTACTGGCTTTCTAGCTTTTTGCTTTGGAGACTGAACCTCCATCTCCTCTAGGTCAGTGTCAGGGGCAGAAAGTTCCTCACCGTCTGGCGCTGCTTCCGAAAAATGCGAGCTAGAAATTACATGCACGTTAGAATAAGATGCATAAACCGGAATTAAAAAAAACTTTAAAAACTGTGATGTTTCGCGGTAAGTGGCGCAAGTTGTCGCCCATCGCAAGCTGCAAAATCCATGCGTGTATGCTGTACGTGATGACGTGGGTGATGCTCGAAATTCTGCTCGAGTGAATTAGTCACTCCTGTGGCTCGTGTCACGTGACAACATGGCTGAAACCAGCTGAAACAACGTTCAACGCGAACAAGTTTTCGAACACCCAGAGTACAAGACTTCTACTTCATAGTCACAGCAAGAGTTTTATGGAACACGGCCGTGTTTTTGCGTTTGCACAATTGCATATGGCAATTTTCACATCCGTTTTGTCTGCGTGCTTCTCCTGCTTTAACTGCGTTGCAAGATGGAGAAAAAGTGATTCCACGTGAGGCTTCCTTTAAATGCAAAGTTATTGTACTTGCGGAAAAGGGAGTGAACAGAGCAGCGTCGCGAGCTTTGGCCGTCCCTGAGAAGTGTGTGCGCGACTGGCGAATGATGATGATGATGATTAGGAGTTTATTGGCGCAGCAGCAACGAGGGCCATAATGCACCAAACTTAATGTATTTAGAGCATATTATAACAAAAGTTTATTTTGAGGCTACATATTTACAAATGGTATAAATATCCAGTTTGTTTTAAAAAGTCTAAGACACGGCTGAACGGAACTAAAGGTTTATCACCAAGCAAAAAAGAGGGATGAAATGGGAGATGATCCCTAAAAAGTTCGAGAAAACATGATTGACGGAGTGGTTGATGGGACGAACAATGCCACAAAATGTGCAACACGGTCAGAAGCTCTCCACAATGTTCACATAGTGCAACATCCTCACCACGAAGCAGATACTGATGTGTCACACGGGAGTGACCTATTCTTAGACGGCATAGAAGAACCTCCACACGACGTTCCCTGTTGTAAGAGCTCTCCCAAACGCCCAGAACGGGCTTGATAATGTGAAGTTTGTTGTTGCTCTCTGTATCCCATTCCAGCTGCCATTTGAGAAAAATAGATTTCCTCAGAAGTGGTTTCAAGTCTTGGTAAGGTAAGCAATTGAATGTTATAGACGAGCCTTGGGCAGACACAGCCAATTTATCCGCCTCTTCATTGCCCAAAATCCCAACGTGGCTTGGCACCCAGCAGAACTTAATGTCCCGACCGCGTCGCAGGGCGCTATTGATCTTACCATGTAGATGTTGTGCAAGGCGGTTCTTTGTGGGCATCAGGGAGGACACAGCCAATAAGGCACTTTGTGAGTCGACAAAAATTACAGCTTTCATTATACTATTGTCGAGTATACCGTAATATCCCGAGTCATCGCCCATCCCCGAGCCATCGCCCACCCCATTTTTTGGGCCAATATCGATTTCCGAAAAAACACGAGTCTTCGCCCACCCCTTCAAATACCCCAGCGCGGACTCTGCGATCCGCGAACACTCATCCTACCCGAATGACGCGGCCGCGGACCTTACAGTTCGAGGACGTCCGTGACAAAGTAAAACAAAGGAGGGAAAGACACTTCTTTTTGTTTACCTCCGTGAGCGACCCCAAAGTGGTCGTGTATCCGTGCGAAAAGAAAACGATGGAGATAACAAAAGAAGAGTTTGTTAATGTAACCGCGGAGTGTTAGGTCAAAGTCTGTCTCCGTTGAAGTAAGGTCACCGCGAACCCGCTCCTTCTTCCCGCCCGTCGCGACCGCGGTTGTGCAATACTTTAGGCAAAGCCAACGCGTAAATAAAGCTTTGCTGGAACGCCCTACACAGACGTTTGCAGAGCGTCCCAACCGTGCATTGATAGCCCGCCGTGCACGGATGCACGTATGTACGCACCAAACAAGAAAGAAGTTGCGCAAGAGCTTGCAATTGACAAGGCGCCCGACTTGGCCCGACGCCAAAGTATTTGCCAACGCGACCGCCGGCTTTCCCGCTTTCCCAGCATTGCTCTTGGTCGCTTCTTTGGTCCGCTCGCTCGCTCGCTCGTTGCGCCTGGTCGGTTTTTCTATTTTCTTGTAGACTTTTTTTTTTTTTTTTTTTACTAACTAGGAGAACATAGTGGTGACATTCTTTCACGGAACAAACGTTCGCGCTATTCGCGACTCCAGCAAAACGGACGCCGCCAAGCGGGAAAACCGGGAACCAGCCGGTCCAGGTCGCTCCGCGCCCCTCCGCGTCTCTGGTGGCTTTCGCGGAGACGTGTTGTCAGCGCGGTGGCGAACAATGTAATTTGACGAAGGTCCGAATATTTCTTAAGTTTGCCTGATTGATCATTAGTGTGGTGAAGCCTCAGTAGATTGTTTTCTTCTATTACGTGTTTGAAAGCCCGTTAACTCCACAGCACACGGTCGCGTGCTTTCGATTTCTTGGATGAGGAGGAATCACGGAAAAACTTTTTGATTTCTTGTCTTTCTCGAATCACATTCAAAGTGACGACTGCTTGGTAACTGATACTGGAGGGAACATCAATGTTGCAGTCAAGCGAATGGGAAGGTCCGATAGCTGCTTTTGTTGAGTTTGGTTGTGTTCGGTTAGCTTCAAGTTTGAGCCACCCACGCCGGTCGGTGCGTTGGCTATTCATCTTGGCTGCTTTTCGCCGAAAAAGCCTCAGGACCACACTGAAGGAGTTGGGCTGATTTCGCAATTACTTGATTCAGGAAAACTTGCTCGCTGCAAATGATGAATGAGGGAAATTATCTGTTTTCAAAAGGTGGGAGACAAGTCTCGCAACGTTAGATGCTGTCACGGCATTTTGACCTATCGCGCCTCCAATATTCACATTACGAGGACGCCGAAGCCAGCAGCAATATACGTCTACATTGGTCAGGTTGACCGGCCACAAAAAAATACTAATTTTCTCCGTTCAGGATTCGGAGCAAAGTTCAATGCAGAGAGGTTCTGCGCGGATCTTCAATGAAGACTCTCTTCAGTTTGTCTCCGTGCTGCCGGCTATAGAACCATTTGGCTGTTTAAGTAGCATATATCCGTCTGTCAAATATACTTTTATTCAGCAGCTCACCTAATAGCTAGTCAACTAAGCTCATATTTCAACTCGAAGGATATACTAATATCGCTTTAATGGGACATAGTACATAATATAATACATAACCCGCTCGTCAAAATGACTTCTCGATTGCCACTAAAACCTGAACTGAAATACGAGTATCAGCTGCTTAGTGGGGCGCCGGCGGGTTAACATGGTCCTTGGCTCGAGAAGCGGTTGCTTAATTTTCGTAATTTTCCTGCAGCCTGTGTTGTTGGCCGAGCAGACGACTGGAGCTGTTTCGTAAACGCGGATACGCACAAAAGCTCGATTTCGCGGACAGGTAGGTCGCATTGTCGAGGCATGCGAGTTAGCTGAAAAGCTACTCTCTGTGGAACAATTCTATAGTCATCGCCGCTTTCCTTAGATGATCAAAACTGATTAGTATATTACCGTCTCTCCGGAGCCCAAAGTTTCGGTTTTGAACGAAATCTCCGAAACGAAAGTTTGACACGAAAAGAACAAAAAAACACCGGCAAAACAAAACTATGCTTTGCAAGTTTATCTGCACCTGCTACACTTAACCGTCTCAGTTCAAATACCTATAAAATTGGGCATTAAACAAAAGAAAATCTGTTAAATTGAACGCGCCACCTGTTCAGGCGGCCCGGCCGAGCCGCCGCGACCTGGACTCAGCCGCCATGTTTGTTTGGTGGTGGCGCCCCCTATAGGTCGCTGGAGTCGCGAATATGCAGATCGGCGGTGTTTCTAGCGCGTATGCAAGCAACGGACTTCGCTATAGTAAAATATTCTTTCGTGAGCATTTTTTTCTATAAAACAATGAAACTAAATCGAGTTTTGAGTTTGATGTATCTCTTGTGCATCAGCGCTAGATACGCAGAGAAAAATAGGCGGCTTTTCCCGCTTTTTTTCAAGTGTTTGTGCTCACCCACCGAGACATGGCCCACCCCACCTTTTTAATGAATTTCAAGTGGTAGGGGGGTGGGCGATGACTCGGGATATTACGGTATGTTCGACCGCTAGTAAAATAGCATAAAGCTCTGCAGTGAAAATGCTTGCCCTAGAGTCAACTTGTGTGGCTTTGCTGTAGGAGGCGGAATAGAAAGCACACCCTACAAAAGACGACGATTTGGACCCATCTGTATAAAACTCCAGGTAGTCTGCATATTTTTGTTGCAAGGAGAGGAACTCCTGCCGGAGGATTTGTGGTGAAATGACCCTCTTACTGTATTTTGCAAGTGACCAGTCACAGAAAATCGGCAGAACATCCCATGGAGCAACCCTATGAGTGTTTTTAAGCAAGGGAATCTCATGGAGGGGGATATTAAAGGGTAACTGCAAAGAAAAAAAAGTTTTTTTTTAAACAGCCTAATTGGGACAAGCATGTCACAAAACAAATGTTCCGCGAAAAAAAATGATTTTTTTAATCAATATTTACGCCACAGGACGTAATTTAGTAGAGTCAGAACCTCTCCACATTTGAAACTCCCGCTCTTTCGACCCCCGCGGAAGAGGAGTACGCCCCGCCCCTCACTCTCCTTGCGTTGCGGAGTTGAACGACGCAGCGTCTCGACTTCCGGCAAGATCTGGCAACTACGCCAAGCCGCGGTATTGTTTTGGTTTGACGCGGTTTGCGAGCACATGTAGCGAAGACGTGACCGGAGAAGTGCCCCTGTGATGTTCCCGGAAGACGGAAAGTATCGTTCGTAATCGTCGTGCGCGCTTTGAAAGCGAAGGGAGTCACAGAATCCACGAGTGCGCAACCACAAGCCAAGGTTCACGACAGCGCTGCGTTGGTTTCGGCGATCTCGTTCTGTTTGGTGCAACACGGCGATACGACAGAGCTGAAACGTTCGTGGTGTGTGTAATGCGGTGCTAACACGGAGCGCAAATTGGTTGCTGTGGGGTTGACGTTCAACCAGATAAGTCCCGTCGTCGTCAGCTGATCCAGTCAAACTGGTCCGGGAGGACGCTGGGAGCGTTTTTAAAAGTAAATCTGCCTCGTTCTGTTTCAAAAGGTGGAAGTTTCCCGACGCATACCGTGAGTAAAAAGCTGCGGCCGTTTTCAACAAAATTACGTCGTTTTAATTAAATAATGGACTCCGAATTGTTGTCCTAAATCTGCCGTTGTTATGCTTCGTGTTGGACTGCGTTTGCACAGCGACGTGTTGCATCGTGCGGTGTGAATAAATTTGGGCACGATTTCGTACCTGCCTACAGATGCATGAACTGAGACCATTTTTACGTAGTGGACATAGTGCTTTTTTATTTTCTGTCTAGTCGCGGACGTTAGGTGCACATGGGGCGAATCTCGACGGCCTCCAGAGCGATATGACGAGAACGTAACTAGACACGTTGGTCGCTACGCGAAAGCCCGATTGCCTCCAGCCAAATAGCATTCCTTTCGGGGCGACATGGCTGCTGGAAGGCTCACTGTCGGGATCACGCATCTGACATCTCCGAAAAGTCAGCATTTGCACGCGCAAACAAGCAAAAAAAAAAAAAAAAAAAAAACACGTTAAGCAAGCAAAGAGGAAGACGAAAGAACCGCGTTATGAAAGCCAAAACCCCGCGTCGCTTCCTATCACTAACACCTGCGACAGCTGCTAAACACACACTACTTCACTTCAAGAAGTCTCACTCAAGCACCTGGGTCAGCACGAAACACTGATCACTTCGGCGAAACGATTAGTCCAGACAGGCGGGAGCAGAGACTTCGGCGGCCACTGATCTGTGTCGGCGGCCATGAAAGAATGGCGAAGCGCAGTGTTGCCAGATGGAGAAAAAAAAATTCAGCAGATTGATCCCCCAAAAGTCAGTAGATCTGCATAAAAATCAGTAGATCCTACGAAATCTGTGTTTTGCCATGTTTTGCTATTTCCATTAAACCACACTTCGAAGAAATAGTATAGAGCAACAAAAACCATGGTGATATACACAAATAAGAATGAAAAAAACAAACAAGACCAGCTCTTGAGTTTTCCTGTTTTATGGAGGACAAAGTAAAATGGCACCGTGAATATTTTTTAGTTTTATCAGCATTGACAACTGTTGCGATTTTGAGGATTATTCTTTGAAATCGAGCCTGAGCCACTTTTGGGATCAACAGATGAGTGCGACAGTGCGACATCTACCTGTCGCTATTATTGAAACGGAACCAAAACAAGACGTTCCGGCAAGTGCGCGCCTACATGCCCAATGGAAGTCCTCTGCAAGCTGCCATCTTTCCTTACTGGGCTGTGGAAGGTTTTTGACGCAACGCTGTTGCCGCAGAGCACTGTTGAGGCTATGTGTCGTCTGCTACGGGCTCATTATTTGTTTCTTCGTCTGACCCAAAGTTTGCGTTCAAACGTGGAGAAACTTAATTCGATAGTTTTTTAGGCCACCGAGGAATAACATTATATCATTTTCTTGCCAGAGCCTGCCAAATGAAAGTAAAGAACTGAAATTCGGATGCCGATCTCATGCATTCCGCCGGACGAATGAATGAAAATGGCGACCCTCTCCGCTCAGCTCGGAGCAGCCGAGAGTTCAGGCGCATGCGCTCACGCCTCTCGCTCTGCGCCGCGGGCTGATTCAACACCTCCTAGTTGTTGGCTGATTGGCCCACTTGGGAGAGGGACGTTACGGCGGCGAGATCATAGACGGGCCACACTCTCCCCATACTCCCAGTGCTTCATTTTTAATTCTGGGAGAATATGAGTTTCCTTTATGGGCGACCCAGATAACTGAAGGGGCCAAATAATAAATTTTAATATGTTTACCAAAAAAAAAAAAGTCAGTAGATTTTCTTTCTTTTCAGTGAATCAGTAGACCCGGAACGAAATCAGTAGATCTACTGATAAATCAGTAGACCTGGCAACACTGGCGAAGCGTCTGTTTGTATGAATCCAAACGGAAGTGCCCGTCTTGTAAACCTTTTGTAAAGAATAATAACTCTCATCACATGGGTTATTCTTTAAACGTAAAAATATGCCGCTCAAAAGGAAATTGCAACATATAACAAAGGTTTAACAACCAAGATCTAAGCTGTCAATCAAACTCTTAGCCAATGAGAACCTTTTGGGATTGACGTCACATAATCACAACTTCGTGGCGCGCGATTTAAAACGGACGAAATAGCCGCAAACTAAAATGAGTCTCACGCAATAAATATTGCTGTCAAAAATGTTTTTTCTCGCGGAAAAATTTTTTTTGACATGCTTGTCCCAATTAGGCTATTTAAAAAAAAACTTTTTTTTCTTTGCAGTTACCCTTTAAGGGATTGACAAGTACTTTGCAAACGGAGGCTTAATGGTCTAACAATGCTCGGCTTGTTTTCGAAAAGCTGTGAACTTCAAGCATGAAGGGCACTGTAGGAGGGATGCTTTGGATTTGAAAATACTTTGTAAGCATAAGAGACGCTGAGGTACTGCCTCCGTTTCTCAAGGGACATTTGATGCGTATCAGCATACAAACTCTTCACAGGAGATGTGCGAAATGCACCAGTAGAAAGTCGTGGTCCAAGGTGGTGTACTGGGTCAAGCATCTTAAGAGCGGATGGCCGCGCTGACCCATATACTACTGCACCATAGTCGAGGCGGGATCGAACTAAGGAGTTATACAGTCGTAGAAGACAGCGCCTATGAGCACCCCACGACATATGCGATAGCACTTTTAGGATGCTTGATGACATCAAGCATTTCCGTTTCAAATTCTTCAGATGGGGTACAAAGGTAAGTTTCTTGTCAAAAATAACACCCAAAAATTTGTGTTCTTGTTGGACTGATATCTCAATGCTATTAAGATGCAAGGAAGGATCAAGAGACAATCCCCGGCGTAATGAAAAAGGAACACAGACTGGTTTTTCAGGAGAAAATTTGAAGCCGTTTTCCTCTGCCCACTTACACATTCTATTGATTGTAAGCTGCAATTGTCGTTCACAACTGGAGAGGTTACAGGAAGACACAGAGATTTGCACATCATCCACATATAGAGAGTAAGTTACTGATGATGGCATAACCTTAGCTAGACTGTTAATCTTTACAGCAAAGAGGGTAACGCTCAACACTCCTCCTTGAGGAACACCATTTTCTTGAAAAAAAACATCTGAAAGTGTGGAGCCCAATCGGACTTGAAAGGTTCTTTCGCTGAGAAAGCTCTGTATGCACTGAAGCATGCGGCCCCATACACCACAGTTATACAAGTCACGAAGTATTCCATACCTCCATGTGGTATCATATGCTTTGTGTAAATCAAAAAAACACCGAGACACAATGCTGCCGGTGTACAAATGCCTCACGTATAGCGGTCTCTAAGCGAACCAAATGATCGGTGGTCACTCGTCCCTCCCGAAAGCCGCACTGATTTATGTCAAAAAAATTCTCAGTCTCTAAGAAATGGACAAGACGACGATTCACAAGCCGCTCATAAGTCTTCCCTAAGCAACTTGTGAGTGCGATGGGACGATAGCTCGTAGGAATGGAAGGGTCTTTCCCAGGTTTCAAAAAAGGGATTATGTGGGCATGTTTCCAGCAACGAGGAAAGGCAGCAGCTTGCCATAAATGATTAAAGAAAGTTAACAGACCGTTCATAAATTCAGGGGACAGTTTCCTCAACATTTCATAGTGGAGTCTGTCTGGCCCTGGTGCAGACTGCTTCTTTGCACCAAGAGCGACTTTGAGTTCACACATTGTGAATGGTCTATTGTAAAAAAATGAACCACTCTCCGACATCGAGATGGGCTGCTTTTGAACAGTCGACTGGAACTTCTTGAATTTTTCGCTAAAATTAGAGGAGCTACTAATAAGATGAAAATGCTCCCCAAGAACATTTGCTTGATCTTTCAGCTATACAGAGGGGGAAGAAAACAGAGGAGTTCGGAAAGATTGGTAATCTCCTCGAACTTTCCGCACGCGATCCCAAACTTCTTTAGCTGGGACAAAGCTATTTACAGAAGATATATATTTTTCCCATGATGTCCTCTTTGCCTGTTTCCGTGTCCAACGTGCCTTGGCCCTACATTTTTTAAATTCAATCAGGTTCAAAGCAGTGGGATAACGGCGAAATATACCCCATGCCTTGTTCTGTTTCCTGCGAGTGACTGTGCAGTCCTCATTCCACCAGGGTTTGCATCTCCGGGGTAGGACGCCTGATGTTTGCGGAATAGAAGATGCAGCAGCATTAATTAGACATTCAGTGACAAACACCGTCGCCTCCTCGGGGGACATACTGCGAAAAAGCGATGGATCCAGTACGGCATTTAAACCAAAAAGAGCCCAGTCAGCCTTCTCTAATTTCCACTTTGGAAGGCGGGTCGAAAGCGAAGGAAGGGGTATTGAACTTTCTAAAATTATGGGGAAATGATTGCTGCCAAATGGATTATCTAAAACCTTCCATGAAAAGCATGGAAGTAAAGCTGATGATGATATGGAAAGGTCTATTGAAGTAAAGGTGTTATGAGCAGCACTAAAAAACGTTGGCTCCTTTTTATTCAGAAGACAGAGCCCGGAGGATAATAAAAGTTGTTCTAAAACTCCACCACGGGAATCCTGACGAACACTACCCCACAGTGGGTGGTGGGCGTTAAAATCACCTAGAATTAAAAAAGGCTTAGGCAGCTGATCTACGAGTCCTTGTAGCTCGTGGAGCTGCAGTGGAACGTTGGGTGGCAGGTAGAGAGAGACAAGGGTGACGAGTTGGTCAAGGAGAACGCGAACTGCTACTGCCTCGAGTGGTGTTTGTAGAGGAACCTGAGCACACACAACCCCGCTCTGCACTACAACTGCGACACCACCAGAAGGGCTAGGAGAAAGGCGATCCTTCCTAAAAACCTGGTGCCGGCGTAAGACCTGTGTGTGTTTGTCGGTCAGATGGGTTTCCTGCAAACAGAGTGCCACAGGACGAAGCTCATTCTGCTTCCCACTAGAGGTAGTGGGAGCAGCGAGGGAGGACTCCGATCCCGAGAGGATAGCCTCGTCGTCGGATCTGAGCCCACTCTCTTCCATGGGCTCTTCCGGCGGTGTCGTCGGTTGACCCTTAGGGGCCAACTGCTTCGACGTCTCACCGGGCTTCCTCTGGGGAGCAGAGGAGCGAGGGGGTAGGCCTCGGCCCTTAGGGGCCAAAGGGCCAGGTGGAGCAGGGGGGGTCAGCCCCTGCCCTGAGGTGGATGCAGAAGAGGCAGCATCCACCTTACGGTTCGAAAGCGGTGTCACTGGCACCGCTCCCGAGGACGGAGACCTCGACGGGAGGCGCAGACTGTCCGTAGGCGTCTGCGTTCCCGTCGAAACCATTGGCCGTACCGGTCCCCTGCGTACGGTCTCGGCATAAGAGCCTTTGGATACAAAGGCGAAACGCTTCTTTGCACCAGCGTATGAAATATTTTCGGTAACCTTCAAGGTGAGGATTTCTTTTTCCTGTTTCCATAATGGGCAGGATCGGGAGTACGCTGGGTGCTTACCGCTACAGTTAGCACAGTGGGGCTCATTCTCGCACACATCAGCAACGTGCTCCTTGCTAGAACACTTGGCACAAGTGTCACTTCCTCGACAGTTCCGTGACCCATGGCCAAACCGTTGGCATTTAAAACACTGCTGAGGGTTTGGCACATAGGGGCGGACGCGGCACTGGAGATATCCTGCCTTCACAACTTCAGGAAGTGTAGTTGACTCAAATGTGAGGATGATGTGTTTCGTCTTGCGTTCAACACCATCGCGGCGAAGGGTAATACGCCGAGCAGCGATTACCCCGTGTGGAAAGGCCCTCAACTACTTCGGTTTCTGTACACTCGAGCAGGTCGTCTTCTGAGATCACTCCTTGAATTGTGTTAAGTGTTCTATGAGGTGTGACAGTGACTTTGTAATCAGTCACACAGTTTAGTGCTAATAGTGAATCACTTTGTTGCTTACTGTGTATCTCCACTAGGAGATCACCAGATGCCGTCTTTTTTGCATTGTAATTCTTCCCAATCACTCCTTCAAGAACTTTTGAAATGAGGAAAGGGGACAACTTGCCAAGCGGTTTTTCATCCTCAGAGTGCATGACAAGAAACTTGGGGAACTTTGAAAATGTGTATGTTGGTTTTTCTATCTGCAGTGCTTCGGTGCGGACCCTTTTCGGGGCCCGAGCAAAAGGTTTTTTAGCTTGAGAACCCATATGAAGGGGGAGGGTTTTCGGAAACTGTGGTGCACCGCCCACCACCGAGCCCAACAAGGGAATAGGTAACGCTCCATAACAAGAATGGCTTGGCTGAAGACGTTACGCTATTAGTGCTGCCCAGTCTCTATAACCAAGAGTGGTTCTGGACAAGGTGTCTGTCGCCACCCAAGGTTAGCCCTTGCCGCCAAAGGAGTTGAAAAGGAAAGAAGAGAAATGAGAAGAGTGAAAAGAAGGAGAAGACAAGGGTGAAAGCAGAGAGGGGATAGTAGAAGTGGCGACTAGACTGAATCATCCTGGCCGGGCCTTACCAGGACTCCCGTCTACGAGAAGCAGGGGCCGAAGTGGTGTGTTGCCTCACCCGGGGGGCCCCGAAGGGTCCAAACCTACCCCAAGCTCGGCTCAAGCACCAGGATGCCCTTTTCCCCGGACACGGGAAAGCCACGCACAGCCATACGTGGGCGGGCGAACCCGCATAGCTCGGGGTCCGTGGAGACGCCACTCTCCAAACACCTGCTTTCACAGGTGCCCCCTGCGGGGCGCGACTGGCGAAAACAAAGGTCTAGGATCTTTGCTCGCAAAGCTTCGAGGAAAGGCTTTAACGGCTCTGGGTGTGGACGGTTTCCGGAGCTAGAAGACTCGCTTGCGGACTACATTAAGGAGCTGCAACTCAAGCAACTGCCCGTGTACTCAGATGCCATCAAGGCCAAGTCCCTCCAGTAATCGCGTTTCAAAGCCAGCAGAAGCTGGATCGCCAAGTTCATGAAACAAAGAGTATTTTTACTTAGGCAAAAAACCAGCACCTGTCAGAAGCTCCCAGAAGTCTATGAAGAGAAGTTCGTTGCATTCCAACGATACATGATCAAGGTTCGCCAGTACAGGAGCCACATGATCGGGCAGATCGGAAACACCGATTAAATGCTGATGTTTTTTTTGCATGCCGTCTAACTACACGGTGGAGACCAAGGGAGCTAAGCAAGTGCGAATACTCTTAACTGGCAACGAGAAAAACAGGATAAGAGGAATGTTGTGCTGTTTGGCGGACGGTCACAAGTTGGACCCGTACTTGATCTTCAAAAGGAAGACGTTGTTGAAAGATGTGACGCTCCCTAAGAACGTCACTGTTCAAGTGCACCCCAAAGGGTGGATGGACACTGACATAATAATTGACTGGATCGACACCGTGTGAAGAAAGAAGCCTGGAGCCGACCTGGGCGTACAAGTCAAATAGAAACTTGCAGCCTGCCACACCAACCTCGTGATCATCCCTGGCGGATAGACTTGGCAATTCCAGCCGCCCGACGTCTGCCTCAACAAGCCGATGAAGGATTATGTATGTGTGGCGTACAATGGATTGGCTTGTCGACGGTGAGCAGACGCTGATGCCGGCAGGGCATTTCAACAGGGCGACGCTTGGTGGCCTGGCAAAATGGGTGCATGACTCCTGGAAGCCGCTCCCTGGGCGATGGTCGTGCACTCCTTCAAAAAGTGTGGCATTTCGAACACCTTGGATGGAAGCGAGGACGACTGTTTGTGGTCCGTGGACAGTAAAAAAGGACACTTGTTGGACTCCGACAGCGACTAGCGTGATTGTTTTGTGTGTGTATGAACTTGCACACGGTTCACAAAATGTGTCTTGGGGTATGTGGTGTTCAGCCTTCATTATTTTATCAGCTCGGTTTCAATCAGCATCAAGTTATTTTTTGGGTATGTGGGAGTTAAATATGCCACACGTTAGAATCGGGGACGCGTTTAAAGGGGCGGTGAAACGATTTTCGGACTTCGGTCGAAGATTTCTGGAAGTTGTCCCCTGACACTTCTGAAGTAAAGAACAGAAAACCGATTTCGCCTGCGTGTCCTAGTTCTTGCGTAAAAAAAAGATAAAGACTGGCATTTCGGGCTCCCCTCAACTCACTCCCAGTCTTCAGGGTCACACCTGGTCGCACTCCCAGTGACGTCATTCGGAGTGCCGTGTAGCTTCCCGCGTGCTATCTCGGAGGACGCTTCCCCTCCCTCTCTCTGCGTACATTAGCGGGCGTTATGCTGCAGCTTAGAGCCGAGCGAGGTCACGTAATCTTTTCGCCGTAGTTCCTTCGGCTGCCACTTGGGGCTGCAGGTGGGGGAAAAAGCTCGGCTTTTGCTTTGCGATTATGCAGCGGAATCGCGACCTTTTTAAAGACGGAGATGTTTTCTCTATCCTCTGGGACACGATAAACAACGTAAAAATGACGAGATGCAAATTCTTTTAATCATAAAATCGTTGCACCGCCCCTTTAAGGGAGGAAGTGGGTTCTCAAAACTTTTTTTTTGTTTATTGGCGTATCTCAGCGATTTTTGGCACAGGCATGCAGTTTATTGTGCTGATTTCATAACTGCTATCAAATTTCAGATATCTCTTTTTTGTGAAAAGTTATTAACAAAATAAAATATTAATTAGCTAATTTCAGGAAACGTTTTTAATGACCTTCTTATTAAAATTTTAATGAAAAAAAGGTATCAATTGCTTCCTAAAGAAATGTCATACAAGCTAAAGCTATTTTTATTTCTATAGCACCATACAATCATGTAAAAAAATTAAAGTGAACAGAAGACATACAATAGAGGCTATAACAATGGCTAATAATGAACCGCCAGTTCTATGTACCAAAAAATATCATAATAAAAATAGCTTTAGCTTGCAGTCCAATTCATTCCAAAAAAAATAGTACCAAGTTTATGAAAATCGGTTGAGCGCAAGTGAATCAAAAAGCCTTCCTGGCCAGAGAATATGCTGAAAAAAACAAAGCTGAGAAAAAAGCCTTTGAAGTTTGGGTATGCAAAAGTAACAACATTGAAGCTTTAGATGGGTGGAATGCCCTTGGTTTGAATTTCATACTAAGGGAGAGACACGGGTAGGGAAAAACAGCCCGATATGCAACAATTGGTTAGCCCTGAGAAGGGCTTTTTTAGGGGGCGTCTTCAAAACACCAGCTTGTGAATGGGCGATGGGCGTGCCTGACTCTCAGAGAAGCCCAGGACTATAATCCTGGTCTGTGCCTGCCCTGTGCCTTGTGGAGAGTCTCTTCTTCATGCTGTCAGCATCAGAGAACTCTTTGTTAGCCTTGTGCAGCCTCCGACTGTCCTTCTCGGTGCTCCTCCTGACGAGGGCAGTGCCAGCCGTGTAGCCCAGGCTGCTAACTACGCTCTCGTTTGTCTTCCTCACTCCCTGGTTGAAGACACTCACAGCTTCAGCAACAGCCCTCTGTACACTGTACAGTGATGCATGGGTGTTCTTCGAGACCTGTGCCCAGATGACGGAGTGCAGGCTTTCACTCGGGTTCTGCGTCTTGCCATCACTGCACCGCTGGAGCAAGTCCTTGTTGCTAAGCCTGGCAAACACTGGTTCCAGTGCTTCTTGAACAAAGCCTGGGAGGGCGTTCTTGTGGCCACGGGGTTGCTCGTTGTTGGCAACTGCTCTGTTGTAAAAACACCATGAGCTGGCTCCCTCGGGGCAGAGGTCGTGGTCGGGAGACTCGTCGGTGGACGACATGTGGCGAAGGGTGGCTTGCACAGCTTTCTGCATCGCAGGTACGTCGTGGCTGTGGCTCCGAAGGGCATAACCATAGTAGTTGGTTATCTTTTTTATCCTGTCTTGTGTCAGCCTGCCCTTTCCTCCGAGCACCTCGCCTTGAGCCTTCTTTTTGTCAACAAGCGTCTGCAAGGCTGGTCCCATCCTCTTGTGGACATGGTTGAGGCAGTCCTTCTTTTCAATATCCACGAACCCGTAGACAGCTTCATCTGTAAGAGCATGATGCGTCCTACTGTCTCCGTCAGAGAGGACCGTTGTGTAGCGCAGACCATGCTTCTCAAAGGACCTTCTGAACATGATGAGTGCTGCCTCCACCTCCATTCGCCCCGACTTGCAGTCTATGTTCTTTTTGCAGTCTGGCTTGTGCTCGGCCAACCACGCACTGTAGCTTTCCTCTTCGGGCTTTGGGCCAAGTGAACATCCCAAGCAGAGGTTGCAGAGGACGATGTGGTCGATCACCAGGCCGGTGTATAGCTCCACGATGCAGCCCACACCAATGTGAGACGTGCGTCCCCGCGTCTTCCAGGTGCCATCATACATGACGTCAATGTTGTTCGGAAGGTTCAGAAAGTCTGCATAGAGGGTCCTCACAGCTTCAACACTTCCTGCTTCACAAGCTGCTGCTGACAGCTCACAGGCTTGCATCACTGTCGGCAAGTGGTGCTGAAACGTCTTATGGTGAAGGCCTCTGTGAGAAACGTTCAAGGCCGCGCAGAAGTCGGAGGGCGCAGTGGACCCTTTTCCAATGGACTGAATCCCTTTCACAGCTCTCATGTTGAGCTCAAAAGGCGTAATCCGTGCCTCCCCTCGAGTTCTGGGCGACGAAAAATGCTTCTCGCAGAAGCCGCACGACGGGCACGTCAGCACCAACTTCACAGCCAGCCCGTACTCTTTCTCCTTGGCTTTCTCGAGCGTAGGCGCGGCCAATCCGCACTGCCCACATTTTGTGCTCGCGAAGAACATGTTCAGCACGTTCAAATCGACGATCACGAACTGCGTGCCGGAATCTGTCTCTTCATCCTCGACAGAGACATTGAGGAGGTCGAACTTCCGTTGCGTGGCAGACTTCGCGGCCAAATCCTTCTTCAACTCGTCAGCCCGCGCCGCACGTTGGGCAGTTTCGCTTGCCGTGTAGAAATGCGAGTCGAGTCGTGACGGACCAGGACCGAAGCCGTCATCTCCTTCATTGCTCACATCAGGGGCGGGCATCTCGGAAGACGACGTAGCTGCTGGCAGCTGAACTTGCCGCATGTCCGTCTCAAGCAACGCGGCTGGCGATGCGAGCGAAGTCGTCTTGTTGCACGCCCGACGCTTCCGCTTGCCGTAAGCATGCTGCGTTGAACGCTTCACGCTAGGCATCGCGATCGCTACCGATGTCTCCTAAAGACGTCGTGCTAAACGAAGCAGGCGGACGCCGAAAAATAACGTGCTTGAAGCCAAAACGCAACCGCTAGCAGACGACAAACAATGATCTCAACTGTGTTGCTGGACCTCTCGGCTCCTTCCGCGCCGCGAGGAAGGAGAGGAGGGAGAGGAGGATGACATATTTCAGGAGAGGAGGCATGCGTTTCGGCCAATAGCGACAGCGCTCGCTGCGGCCCGTGCTCCTTAGCCAATCGCTAACTCGGTTTCTTTCTCCAGGGAAACGCGGTATTCTGTGCTTTCCCCGGGTGGACGCCATTTTTAATGGCGCCAAAAATGTAGACAAAGAAGCAAGCTTTTGAACGAGACCAAAATTGCCGCAAACGGGCGCGCACCGGCGGAGCGCGGAGGGCGCGCATTTCGACGTCGGTTTCCTCTTTCGGGAAGATTTTGGGCGCGTTCCGCGCGACGTAATTATCGTTTTTTTTATACTTTAAGTTTGAATTACGCTATAATATTTCGGACAGAGGTGCTTGGATATGTAAGGCACCCAAATACGGGATTTTTGAAAAAAGAACTTTTTTGCGATTTTTTGCATTTTTAGGACCCGCGTCCCCCCTTAAGTATGCAAAAGCGGTAACTTTATGGGTGCTCCCAGCCATTACTACTGGATTGGCTTGGCTGCATGGCCGAACACGTTCACAAGCCTAATGTCTCGCGGTTGCGCCGTCCGATGCACCTAGTCTGCCATCCAACACCGGCTGCTTGTTATGCGGGCAGACGTGAGGTGGAGTATGGCGTCATCTGCTACAGGACAAACTCTACTGCCACCTGCAACACCTGTCAGACACAACCATGATAGAGGCACATCAGCATCCATTATTGCCCACGTCTGTCTACTATGACCGCAAAAAGCAACCATGAAAGTGGCCCTCTAGCATTCCATCTTGCAGTAGCCACAGTCAAAACCAAAGACAAGAGGCAAGACCAAGCGGAACAACAATTTGATTTGGATTGAAGGTGCAGCCATATTTTATGTTCCAGTTCTGTTACCACCCAGTATGTCTTGTACCTGCTATAGCCGTCATGATTGTGTTCCTTTGGTGCATGTGGCTTATGCTGATACTAGAAGCAAAGCAATCGGTCAAGCTGAAAATTGTGTCCAAGCAGTAAAAAAGATTGACGTTAAGTGCATCTTTTCTGTGTATACCAAAATACCGAAGAAGAGCTCGACAAAACACTAAAAATAATCATGACGACACAAGCCGCAGGTGGCCAATAAGCCGCACGGGCACGCAATACGTCACTGCAACCATCGCTCAATCGTCTGCAGCAGCACAATGGATGACAATGCTAGGTTACGGATGCATTGCGACCATCTCATGGCAGTGCAGCAAGTGGCAGACGAACCACCAGCCAACAGAAGCGGGGGTTGCACGCGCCTTCAACTCAGTATAGGTCGGTCGTAGCCGATCCAGTTGCTTTTAGCATTGGTCGCAACAGACCCGCAATGTACAACTACATCTCAGTAAGCCAGGGTTCCTGGGGTTGCAGTCGCAGCTGAAGTATTTGGCACAAACAGGCCTTGGAAGTTACTGCCACAAAAGAACAAGCGGGAGTCAGGGACAAAGGAAGTAAAGTAATTGTGTTGCATGTACATTTACACCGTGGGAAGTTAGTCAGCCCTGATGGGCGCACGGTGCCCCCACTGTACGAGAGAAATTCAAACAATGTAGTATCACTGCGAGCCTGGGGTCTTTAAAGTGCATCATGCAGCAGTGACTACACGACCACACGCCAGTACAATGATCATCCAGATCGAAACAGGCAGGGGTGGGTATTCAACCCAGGGCCCCCAAGTTCTGCAGTGCGAACTTTCACTCCACATGCTCCAAGCTGCCGTGCATTAACGCACACGGTCACCTATCCCCCACCCCCAATAAAGGGAGGCATACCTTCTGGACGAACTGGAAGCCAAACTTCTTCATTGCCTTGGGGAAGCCGTCAATGTTCCTGAACCTGCTTTTCACCTCTGCAATTTTCAGCAGGCCCCTGAGAACAAAATGTAAAAGAGTGTACATTTTAGGGCAAGTTGTTGAGCGTTTCAATGCCGCTGTTGCATGTTTCGTATTTGTGACATCTTTGAGGTGATAGGTGCCTATCGACGCAACCTATCCAACGATGAGAACAGCACTCTCAAAGGGACTATGAAACAGAAATCGGGGGTTGATGTCCATAAGAACACAGCCTCCCACACGCAGTTATTTTGTTGGGGCGACACTGGGTACTCCCACGCCATGCATCATCTTCTGAAGCAGTGCTATTGGCTGCAGAGTTTTGTTTTCCTCCTGTTTTGCGATTTCTAAGGCTTATGGCCCCTCTGTGCCTACACTGCAGAGTGGCAGTCTAGAAAACACTAGTTTTGTTTGGGGTCATTTGGCCATGTCTGTTTTGTAGCCCCTCTTCTATGGGATGCAAACACAGAGGAGTTCAGATGCTTGGAATTTCGAGCATGCAAAGAGAGCCAAAGTTCTTGAGGGGGTCGTGACTGATCTCAGAGTTCCGAAGAAAGTGTAGCTCACCCTTTCTTGAGGATCCGGTTTGCTTCCAGGATGAAGGCATTCAGGTTTGTTCCCATCAGAGAGAGACAGAAGACGGCCACATCAACAGTCTGCCTGTACAGCGGGAGCTGCAGAATGCAAATTTGTGCACACAAAAATTAATACAATTACAAATGGTTTATGACACAGGCACCACTTACAAATGGCACCACTTGCAAGGGGTACTACTTGCAAGCGCTACCGCTTACAAGTGGGTTACGGAACCGGCCCCATTTGCTAGTGGTACCACTCGTAAGTGGTTCCACTTGCAAGTGGGGCCGGTTTTATAATTTCCTTGCAAGTGGGATAACTGAACATTTGCCAGTGCGCTCCAGACCACATGTGCTAAAACCGCTGCTGGAAAAAAATTAAAAAAAGGTGATTGAAAAAAAAAACTACTACACAGAACCGGGAGGTACTCACTTGATCGAATGACGTTTTAGCAAACGCCCACGTTTCATCGAACGACACTTTAGCGAATAGTCGGACGCCGCGAAGCGGCGTTTTCGGGTGGGCCAAGTGAGTTCATATTTTTGTATTGAGTTGCCGTAGACTGTCGCCGCGAAGCGGCGTAAAGCGCAGCGTGACGGATGGGTTAACGCGCGCCCCCGTTATTCCCTAAAACGACCATTCGCTCAAATGTCGCCGTTCACTAAAATGTCATTCGCTCTTGTGATATGGACCCCACAGAACCATATGCCCATAACCTCAATAACTGAATGACTGCAGATGCACACTTTTGGGGTTTAGGCATAGCGTGTGCTGCAAGGTTGCCAGGTCCCTGGAGAAAACCTGGCAACCCCGGCACTGCTGCCCCACTACATGGCCTGGACTGGATTTGTTGGCTGTTCCCTTTGCATCGAGTGGATAAGTCTGTGCTCCACTCTAGGCAGAACTGATTCCTTATTTTTCTGCCACCAAGTCCTCAAGTCTTTTCTCAGGGCACTCAATGAGGTTTTCGGCTCGTTTTCCCAGACTGGGTTCGCTTTTTGACAATATCCCTGACAATTCCCGGTTTTCCCGTTTGCTAAACCCCCTGAGAATATGACGACCATAATTTAAAACCAAATATTTAAAAAAAACTGCATCGTCCCAAACAGATCAGCACATAGACAGCAGGACACTGCAAGCAGTCATGAAACCAAGCAGAACATCAGAATTAAACAAAGTTCATTGTTGATGCCTAAATGAATTTGCATATCTTAAGAAATAATCTTCAAATGCTCCTTGAAGCTTCAACCAGGTCACTGAAAAGAGAAAATCACAACACAAACACAAAGCTCACTGAACAGTACATACAAAGCGTACTAGAAGGAACCAGTTAGCCACCTATTAAGGATGTGGTCACTCAGGCCACATTGCTTTGAAGCAGCACTTCTGTTAGCTGTAACCAAATGTTTCCAATGCACTTATTGGAAGACGGCGAGAGGGAGCTACAGATGTCAGATTCCCGTGAAGTACATTCGCAACAAATTGGTGGCTAACGATCAGCGATGCAGTGTTAGACACCAGAGTAAAAACGAGCCGATACACTGGGCGATATCCCAGGTGACGTGGTCCAGGGTGACTTTCGTCTGCACCCTAGGAAGTGAAAAAGCAAAGCTCACCCTGCTCATATCGCAGACTGTGACTTGATCATTGAGTGCCTTCAGGTCGAACGAGTGAACCTTCTTTTTGGTCAGTGTGCGTGCAATCTTGGCCTCTCCACAGCCCAGATCAGCAATCACAGTCGTGTTGGGCCTAGAACCAAGACGGGGAATGTTTGGCGAAACCAAGAGGACTGCATCATTAGCAAGAAGGTTGATTCCTGAACGCAATTATATGAGATCAACAACAGAGTAGAGAGACTTCTATTGCTTTGATGGCATCCGAGTTGTACCTTGCGCAGACAAAGGAATGCAGTCTGGCTAGGTAAGTGAGTAAGAAAGCAGGATGCAAAGCATGTTACTGCAAGTCATTGATAGGTTGGAGCAGTGGGAAGAACACATTAGGTCTCCCATTCCAATAAAGAGCTTTCCGTTCATGATGGTGCTCAAAAATCATGCGAGATTCGGTCGTGCATGCATCGCCAAAGCCTTAATGAAGGCAGAAAAGTCGCAGTAGAGATTCGACGCCCCATAGAAACATCCTATTGCTTCTAATGGGTCAGTAACCATGGTGCCTTCAAGCACGCTATTCTTTAACGCATCGTTGTGCACAGTCAGCTCTGGGCTGAAAACAATTGACCTTTTCATCCAACCTACAAATATTAGCAAAACGAGTCCTTGACATTTTATGGCAAAAAATGTGGCCCTTAATGGCACAGCCATGGACAAAAAAACTAGACTGCCTTAACATGTTTGCCTCTCATAGTGCTATTTTGCAGCAACAGGAGAATCATTTGTAGATTTAGGGAATGGCATGGCCCTCTCAGCACTTGCATGCAGACAAATAGCTCCCCACCCTCAGTTGTGCCAATGTAAGTGAAGAAGCATGTTTGTGTGTTTAAGCACAGCCTCCTTTACACTAGAAATCCTGTCAATCCCACGACGGAGCCACTGAGCGTGCAGCCACCGCAAAATGGTGAGGAGCAGTGCTGAATGGTTACACATATGGTAACGCTGAGTCACTTCTGGGGTAACCCCTCAGCCAGCACAAACAATATGTGCGGTGCGAAACAACAAACTGCGACGGAGTTAAAAGAAAAGAGGCTCTGGGGACGTGGAGATACGGGAGAAGGGCAGAATAGAGGAAGGCTGTTGCAAAATGTTCTCCTTTCCTAAAAAGCACACAAAACAGAAAGGAGTGCATTTGTGTTTCCGTATTTCACCGCTGGGGCATTGCCAGAGAAAGCCCCTACCCATGCCCTCTTCTCGATCTTCTTTCACTTTTACAGTGTCCATGTTCCTTCGCGATTTGACAGGCTTTCTAGAATAAAAAAGGCTATGGTTTAAGGTTAGTTTTTTTTTTTTTTTTTGTACATGACTGTATTCTAATACAAAAAGTGCAACTCAGCTCAGTAGAAGCTTCCATGTTCACAAGCCAGCTCGTATGTCGCCGACTACGCACGTGTAAGAGTGAAAATGCCAACTCACATGCTCCGCAGAGAATCGATGATGACGTCCACGGGATTGACGGGCCACTTGGAGACCTGTCTTTCGAAACCCTCGTGATAGACCTGGAAAGCTTTCGGATCCTCCTCAAACGAACGAACGGCGTCGGCACTCTGCGACGTGTAGAGTTCTTCGTTGAGCAGACGAAACCGAGCGGCCCGCAGTCGTTCGAGGGCTCTCTCTCTGACGTCTTGCGAAGACGCTGGACCCGACGACAAACTCCACTTGCTCTTTGCCTTCTTGGAGCCCTGCAGCGGGGCCACGTTTGGTTCGCTGTCGTCGTCTCCCTCGGCGACGTCCGCTTCAGCCGTTGCTTCATCGTCGGAAAGTTCCTGTCGGTGGCTTTTGGCAGTGCCGTAGTCACCTTTTGCCCGCTTGTCGCACGCAAGAGGTTTGGAACCGTCTAACTCGCTTGTTGGTGCGTGTGCAGTAAGCTTCCTATGCCGCTTCCTCTTCTTGCATTTTGTCAACGTAGGTTGTTCCTTCAAGCACTCTTCCTTAGTAATTTGGGGGTCAAGGTTTGTTGGGACGCCACTCCTGGCAGACTTGCCTTGCTTGTCGAAACGGGTGGGTTGGGGCGCCTTGCTGGCGGTCATCTGATTCTTTGCAGAGCTCACCTTGCGACTAATTCCTGGCTCGTTAGAAGAGTAACCGGCTTCCAACTTGTCAAGTGAAGCCTTGGAGGTACTTGCTTTCGTCCTAGTACCCAAATCGGCGCTGTTTGTGGCCGACTTTCTCTTCTTTTTACGGCGTTTTTTTTTCCTCTCGTCCTCCCCCTCTTTCGATGGGCTGTCCTGTGGTGCTGGCGCCAGGTGCTTAGTCTTGGCCTCGGGACGCAACGGCCGCGGCCGCTGGAAGTTTTCGTCGGGATCCAGACCGCTTAAAATCGAAGTCACCCCGCTCCTAAGTTCGTCTAACAACCGAGCTTCGCTGGCACTTTCATCTTCCGCCTCGGCTCGACTTTTTAACTTCGGCTTTTGGAGCTTGGAGCGGCGTTCTCTTGTGGGTTTAACCGATGTCTCAGTATCACGGTCGGTGTTAAGATACTTCTGTCGCTTGGCTTTAACCGCCACCTCATAGTCTCCCTTTTTTCGTTTAGGCGACGGGAACAGTTGTTCGACAGGACCAACAGATTTCTTGGAGATCGGCGAATGACTGAACGGAACGGAGTCTGCTTCAAAAGGAACGAACGCCGTTTGCTTCGTTGAAGATAGCGAAGTCTGCTTCAAATGTGAACGCTTCTTGGCGCCGATTTTACAAGCTAAAACTTCCGAAGTGCTGGTAACCCGTACATGCTTCGGATGTTTAGGATGGATTAACTTGGGTTTCATTTTAGATTCGCCTAACACAGGAACCAGAAACGTTGAGACACGTACCAGACGTCGAGTATCGGGCTGTGCGAGGTCGGCGAGTCTTGAACAAGAGCTCCGGCGTTTAAGAACTTCACGTAAACATATTGTTAAAGCGGCGGTAGCTCATATCAGAGATAAAACTTGGGGAATCGAATAGGACATCGCAGTTATTGCGAATCGCAACAAACACACGTACAGTAAGCGTAGGGAATCCGTTCGCGTGGTGGTGATGATGATGATAATCATGTCAAATAACACCTAAGACCACACTGTGCCTGAGACTGTCGTGGAAGAAATTGGAAACTTTTTAGTAGAAGAGGAGCAGACACAGAAAGGGACGTCTCAAAGTCAGCTAAGTGGTTTATTTCTCGACGATCCTATATCATGATAGTTTCAGTAGCCACCCTAGTTTCACGTATGACTCGCCCATTGGGCCCACTGGCGCCACGGGCGCCACCCTGGCCCCTGGCGCCCTGGCCTCGCTGTTTTCAACGGTACTCAATTTGAAATTTGAAATGTTTTAGGTTTTAGTTGCCCCGTTGCTTTTGTGTATGCTAGCCTGCTAGCTGTACTAGCGATATTACGCCCTATAACTTCGTACAACCGCCGTCCTTATTTTTTCTTGTGCTCGCATAACCGCGTCGCGTAGCTTAATTCAGGTGCAGTGCGCTGCCGTGAGGGTGATAACCTAAATTTGAAGACGTTAGGTCTGTTCGTATTCGTCTTTCCTCGCTATGGCCGAACTCGCGGAACCTGGAGGGACCGGTGGTGTTTCTTCTAAGACCGACCCAGATAAGTACAAGTGCACGATTTGTGACAAGTGTTTCAAGAAAATCTACAACTTAAAGAGGCACTTAAAGGAGGTCCACGGGGAATCTGACGCGAGCTGGGTCACACTTCCCTTTGACAGTTGCAGCCTTGCATGCGATCTGTGTCCAACGGCTTCTTTTGCGTTCCATGGGGGCTTGCTGCGCCACTTTGAAGCGAAACACGAGTTCGTCGCGAGGCGCGACACCGAGCCAGATGAAGAAATGCCATCAACAACACGTGAAGCAACAGGCTTTACGTTGGATGATGAGCCACAGTCTTTTTTAAATGACATCCAGCAGAGTATTGAGGTAGGGATGCAGACGACTCAACCAAATTCAGAGGACGAGATACGTTTAGCACTGAGTCGACTGAGCGAGTCCCTCTCCAAGAAGAAATTGACAAGCTCTTCAAGCTCCTTGGTGTTGAAATACCTTACCAAGATCCAAGAAATACTTGACTCTGCTCCAGATAAAACTTCTCCTCCAGATGAGACTTCTTTAAAACCTAGGGTAATCCCGCACAACGAAAAGATGGAAAAACAAGCACGGTACTTTCCCACCAAAAAGAAACGCCCTAGTTCTGGTCCCATGCACGGCAAACCTCCCACCAGATTGGAGCAGCAGCACATCATGGAGGGCCTTGTAGCCAGAGGAGTTGCTACAGGGAGAGCAGCATCCGCTCAGCTCCCTGTGGATGTTCCGAGCATGTCTGTGCTGGCCCTCAAGGACCATGACTACTTTGCTTATCAGTAGTCGTGACAATTGGGCTACAAAAAAGGGGCAGTGTTTCTCTTGCAAAAAGGGATGGTGCATTTGACAGCTTGGATTTCTTTCCACTTTGGGAAAATGTCAAGAGATGCTCGAGCTAAAGGCAAGAGGGGCATCTCTTACCATCTTCCAACAGGTTAGGTTAGGTGAGGTATTATACGCTGACCTTAATCGTAACGCTTTTTTAACAACCAGGGATTGGCAATTTTATTTCAGTTGATGCGGAATGGTTGTCTCTAAACTAAGGGGTAACCATAGCGCCTCGAAATGCTCGATTATAAGCGTCCCCCTCGCTGAAACCAGCAATTTTCTTCTTAATTTTAAATATTGCTGCACAAGAACTTGCAGCTCTTTCTGCTTTGGAGAATGTCAAGAGGTGCTCGAGCTAAAGGCAAGAGGGGCATCCCTTGCCATTCTCCAATAGTCGGCTTCTGTTATACGCTGACGTTCATCATAACAGTGTTTTATTTTCAAATTGTGTAGAAAGGTTTTCTATTTAATTTTCACCTGTTATCATAGTGCCTCAACACTGCCCATTAATTCAGTGTCCCCCTCGCTGAAACCAGCACTTTTTGTTAATTTTAAATATTGCTGCACAAGAATGTGCAGCTTTTTCCGCTTTGGAGAATGTCAAGAGGTGCTCTAGCTAAAGGCAAGAGGGGCATCCCTTGCCATTCTCCAACAGTCGGCTTCTGTTATAGGCTGACGTTAATCGTAACAGTGTTTTATTTTCAAATTATGTAGAAAGGTTTTTTTATTTAATTTACACTTGTTATCAGTGCCTCAACACTGCCCATTAATTCAGTGTCCCCCTCACTGAAACCGGTGCTCTTTTATTTTAGACATTACTGCACGAGAATGTGCAGCTCTTTCCACCTTGGAGAATGTCAAGAGGTGCTCGAGCTAAAGGCAAGAGGGGCATCCCTTGCCATTCTCCAACAGGTGGCTTACGCTATCAGCTGACCTTAATTGGAAAAGTGTTTTAACAGCCAGAGCTTGCCAATTTAATTTCAAATTGATGCACGCAGGTTATCTCTAAGTTAATGTATAACCATAATACCTCAAATTGCGTGTTACATGCTTATTTTTTTATTTTGCATATTGTTGCACAAGAATGTAAAAGTATCAGTTCTCGCGATGTACCGAATTCTTTTTTAGTATGCGATTCATATGCTTTAGGATATAATGGTTTGTTGCTAATAAGTGCCTGTAATCACTGTTTTATTGTTTTGTGAGCCAAAAGGGAATGACCACTGGCGACCACAAGCATGAGGATCTGCTACAGCAAGCATAATCATGTAAGTCATCCCTGTGTGCATGGGATAGTTCTTAACGCGTTAGATGAGATGCAATTGCCTGCATTTTAAGAAGTGATAACTGAGAGGGGAGTGAAAGTACAGGAAATCTGGTCAATTGCAGACATAACGAAAACGTGAAACACCGGAAGGAAAAAGGACATAAAAAGAGGACGACACACACACGTCTCAAACAACGCTGAAGGTTTATTCTAAACCCACACCCTTTTATACCGGTGCACCGCAGTCAACGCCAAGAACCCTCGCACCAAGTCACATCTCCAGACTGTCAGCAAGGGCAAACAAAAGAAGAAATGCCTTTGCCGCTTCCGCACGTGCCAAAGTCAACGAACTGACAAGAAAAAAAGAAATGTTTGTACTTGCTTGTCAATCACTATTAACGAGACACACAATTTCCAGCAGAACCGATACTAAGAGTTTCTTTTACTACACGTTTAAACTGATCTTGCTCGGCTTATCACCATGGTGGACAATTGTTGCAAACTTGTAGATGTTCTGCAGTTTTTGAACTTGGCGACCGCAGGAGAACACACCTTTTGTGCTCCATGATTCGCTCATTAACATAACATCCAGTTTGACCTATGTATCAAAACCCACATGCCAGAGGAATATTATAAACATCACCTTCTTGACATTCACAGGCAAGATTCTTACGCGTTTACCCGCAACCTTTCCTACCTCCCGTGAAACGAGTCAACCCACTTAATCTGAAGTCTTCAGAAGTACATTATCATGGCCGCTCTCGTCGTCGTCTGAGGCCATCTTGTCTTCAAAAGCAATGTGAGACTAACTTTGGGGGACGAATTCGAGGTCTTCAGCATCCCTGCTCTCCGAACTGCTGCAAGAAACTGCTCTTTCACATCACCGCCATCAGCATTCCTTATGCATGCCACCATTTTTAAATCACCACTGTCAGGCTAAACACATTGCAAAAGTGCAAAACACTTTTTTTTTTTTTTCTGGACTTCTACTGCCTCCTTGGGTGTAAAATAGAAACCAAAACCAATTTTTCACCGCAACTTGTCTTTGGCGCAGAGAGTGACACAGCATGAGGAAGGACGAGTGTGACTCGTCATTGGTGATATTTGTACAAACTCTAATGACGAGCACAGCTCGGACCTGGGGGTTAAACGGTTAAAGTACACCGATGTAATTTAGCACACAGGTGGAATAAAATTGAGACTTTGCCTGTCCCTTTTTTTCTATCCTAATTTTTTTCCTTTTTTGAATACAGTCGCAGGTTTCAACCACCAGCTCGCCTGCACTTTAACCATTTCTTTTCAACAACATGGGCCATTTTTAGCTATATCATTGAGCAGAGCTCACCTTAGTGAAAAATAAGAAAGAAAAAAATTACATTTTAGGCCACTGTCTATTTTGGCAAAGGGAAGTAGATAATACATAAGCCAAGTTTACTTCCATCCCATTCCCTCCGTTTTTCAGTCGTAATAAACGCCACGGTGGCCCAAAATGCTGTTGATAATATGTCGCGAAAAGGAGCAGGAATTTACCCATAAAAAGTGCTGTTTCCTTAAAGAGATACTTCAACGAAATATAAAATATTCTCGTCGTGTTCAAAAATAGGTTGAATATGATCCACAATATCCGTAAAAGACAATCGCATGTTTGTATTTTGAGCCTGGTGGCTGTATTTTTCGTTATAAACGGCCCACTCTGGCAAGTGCTGGGAGAAGGCCCAGCGGAGACCACGTGACATCCAACGCAATCGTGACGTAGGTCGTCTCAAGACGAGCAAAGCTATGGCGAGGCTGACATCGAGAGGATGGCCTAGCCGTTCCAGCCACCGAAGCAGCTGCTTTTGTATGAATTTTGAGTGTCGGGTTAATCTTCTGTAATCTTGTAGGGGGACAATTGCGACTTAAGGGTTACTTCTCAGTGTTTACCGTCGTACTGAAAACATGGAACTCTACCTATAGTACATTGTTTTGAAAGAGCCTTTTCAGCCACCCAAGGGCATTGCCGTTTTGGTGCCTGCCACCTGAGCCTTTTTTTTTTCCTTAACACTCACCATAAGTTAATTCTCCTAACCCTCAAAGAGGGAAGCACCTCAATCAGTTGAAAATGCCAAAGTATGACAGGTGAGCAGCAGGTAAAGAGTGATGAACATTGCTCAGTTTTTAGGGGCAAAATCGAGAGAAACATTTTTATTAGGTTTTCATTTGGCTGCCCTTGCAACAAAAAGCTTTTTAACCTTACCGTGATCTTGTGTTAAACAATGAAGCTATTTGTAGTTGACCCAGTGAAGTATACGTGATTGCATAGAGCTGGAACCATTGGAACGGGAAGGTCAAAATCCTGTGTAATTCACCTCACTAGCCATTGTAAGAAAATGTAGCACCCACTGGTGGATTCTGTGACCTTTTGCTACAGCAATTACTGATTATGTGCAGATACCTGGACCTCGAGACTGGTGACCTTGGAGATGTCAGCAAGGATACACGATGATTTCTTCACTGCGGGGCTGTGCAGTTTAGTGGCATGGATCTAGTGTCTCACCTCTGAGATATCCATGGCGTGTGAACAGTGCCAAGGCTGGTGGGGCCAGAAGTTTATTGGAAGGCTTTGTCATGCCATGGTGATGAACATTCATGACAGGCCCATCTGCCGAACCAGCTACTCAATAGAGGCAAGCCTGCTACGTCACTGGGACATGGATGCAGTGCAGTAGTCAGCGTGTGGCACTGAGTACTCCTGGGGACCAGGCCAGGAGGTGGACGTGCAACATTTATATTTTGCGTATATTTAGTCAACCAGTTTTACTGTTGACATTTAAGTGGGACGTTCTGTTCGTGTGGCAAAAGATATGCCGGGTGTGTGGTGGGGTCCCACAAAAAATAGCTATGCTCTGTCTTGAGCAATGTTCATAGAGACATGGCAAGTTGTGTCAGTGATGGTCACAGTTTGGGACATGTTTTGGATGGCTGTGTGATTAGGTGCTGTGACCTTTGGTGGACAACTGTTGTATTGAGTCACTGCGGCAGTGTTTTCACTAGCTTGGGAGGCAGCATGGTAATGCATCAACACAGTGACAGATTTTACTTGAAACTAAAAATGGGGCACAAGAATAAAACAACTTGCTGCCTCATCGAGGCACGCCTTCAAATATGAACTAATATGTTGTCTTTTCAGTCCACCTTTTCCATTTTGTTTCATTGAAACCTTGCAGTGAGAGGGACTGAGAGAATACAGTCATGTCTTGTCATTATGAATGCCTCCGTTCCCCAGAAAGTGTCCATAATGAATCAAGATCAGAGACAATTGTTGTTTATGAACTGCAGAAAACAAACACCGTTTGTCTAGCCAAAACACTTCAGATACAAGTGTAAATTAGCACTTTCGAGCCTTTTTGTGTCCAGAAGGCAGAACACGTCAGGCTGGCTTTTGCCTTGCTCATCCATTTGTCAGATTCTTCTAAAATTTCGTGCACCGTCGATTTAGCGACATCAATGCCAAGGTCCTTCTGGCTCTGCACTCCCGTATATTGCAAAAGTTCTGAGGATGTCTCGCTCTTGAATTTGCACCCTTTTTTTTAACAGCAGAGCTCTTAAGGGCTAGTTTCCCTAGTATCTTGTCCATCAGCAAACAAATGGTGACAGCTACCACCATCTATGAGCGACGGCGGCAACCAGCCAACCAGTTTGCCAATCGTCTGGTTGCCACCATCGCTCATAGATGGCGCAACCTTTCTACCTTGCCGACTTGCGGCCGGCCATTACTTCATTCCCACCATAGTACAGCTCCACTGGTCTTCCTTCTACACCAAAATGGAAAGGCGGAAAAAAAACTTTCCACCTTTCCATTTCCGCCTATGGTGGGAGTGAAGTAATGGCGGAAAGCTTTTTTTCTTTTTTTAGAATGCAGGTCTCAGGCGCCCGTTTCCGAATTGGTCGACGTCACCATAACCGCGCGTTGCATTATGGGACGTTTCCCTTCATAACGTCATGAGGGTAAAATTTTCTTGCTAAATTTATTGGGGAAATTTTTGCTTAATTTAGCTGGAAATCTAGCAAACATTTCCCGCTAAATGGGAGAGGAGGAGCATACCCTCCCCTCCTCCTCCTCAAGAGCTGCGCTCGAATTCAGCATTACAGAAAATTGTAAACATTCTTTGTTTTTTTTAGTAGCACGAAACATTTTGTTTACTTTTTTTTTTACAATTGCCAGGGTCTCCAACCGCTTCAGCCTCTCGCCTGCCGTTGTCTTGTTTGTGTTGTAACCGACTAGGGAAGCATCTGGCCTTGCCGTTTCTGCAGTCGGGGTACAAAGGATAGGTAAATATGATTCCTCACGCATGTACTTCATGACCTAAGGCAACAGAAACAAAGGTGCAAACACCTATTTGGCATAAAGTCTTCAATAACCCCACCACCTTTAAGGGCACAGGTCCTATCTCAAGACTGGCAAGCAACAACCAGTCTTGGACTGCGACCGTCTTGGGTTCAGTTATACTCTTTCTTGCATTATGGGACCTATTTTTGAGAATGTATAGAAAATAACAATACAAAAACATGTATTTTCCCAGTTTGTCTCCAAAGCTCTAAAAATACTCTTAAATCGGAATCCCTTCTAGTCGATTTGATATATTGCTCATACTTACGAGTATATTGGCAGCAATGTGAACGCTGCACTGTTAGCACCACACCCGAGCAAAGGCCTCGCCCTGCTACATTTCAATGGAATCGGGAATTTGTGCCAATGCTGTGCCAAAAGTCCTTTCCCAAAGGTCCTGCCCTGCTACAGTGCCGGATCATCCTTGTAGACTTGTGCAAAGTTAGGAAAGCGTAGATTATCATTTTAGGTGACGTACCACTCACTTCGACATTTGTATCAAACACTGGCACTGTTTCAAAGCTTTGCAATATTTTTAATTGTTTGATTTATTTCTCAGGGGCTAGTTAGCTTAGTGGAGTGTACTTCTCACCGAGCACCGTGTACAAGTGCCACTCGCAGGGGACACGCATTCTTGTGAATTGTGCTTTGTCCTCCTTCAGAGCGGGGTAGTGTGGGTAGGCAAACTACCAGAATAGTTTTCTTCAAATGCTTCATCAGCTTGAACAAGTAGCTGACACCAGTTGAGAATGAGCTAAAAGGTTGTGAGGGTATACTTTGTAAAATGGCAGGATGGCGGCTTCCGTGATATACAGAGCCACTCCCCATATGACAGCGTAACATGCAGTTGTCACACCCACCATATGTGCCTTCACACTGTAGTGTTTGCGCATCGCTGGACGCATCCAGCTTCACCGCTTTGCATTGGTACGCTCGAGAGAAGCTTTGCTGGTTTGCCCACTACCATAGCCTCCTCTATACTCAAAAAGCCTGGCAGTTCGACAACAGAGCCATAGAGTGTATGGTCGCAGATTTAGAGAGCGAGGATCTGGTAGCAGAGAACAATTCTCGGAGTAACGAGTAATTAAGGTAATCAGTTACTAATATTCGTAACGAAATTACAATACAAATTACTGCCGTAAAAAGTAATATGGCAATTAAAAAATTACTGGAAAAAGTAACGAATAACAAGTAATCTGTTACTTGTAACGGATTACTTCCCAAGTCTGGTGTCAGCTCTCATGTCAGGTGGCGGCGTGCTGTGCGGTGAAGAGGCGTTACGAAACAATGCCATGTTGCGATGTGCGACGCGGAAGCTCAACTTCAATATTTTTTAACGCTTGAGAAATAAATAATTTTCATTAATCTTTCAGAAATTAAAGCCAGTAGACTTCTTTTTTTAAAGTCCTTATTTTCTGTATCTCTACTTGGACGACCTACAAGTAGAATAAACGGCTATTAAGGTAGCAATTAAATGAATTTTTTTTCTCCAAAAATTTAGAAATTATTTTATTATGTATTTTGTGGTAATACTTAAAACATTTTTCATTCGTAATACTTTTACGGGGCTTTTAATAGAGGAAGTTATAATTGCCAGGGGCAAAGCAATAATTACACTAGAAACTGAGAAATGTGACAATTTTTGCTTGCTTTATCAAATTTTTTTTTATATTTTAACAATAAAAATTACATAATCATCACAACATAGCATGCTCAATGGCGTTCAAATCACATAAAATAAATTGTCAACCGTTTCCAGTATAATCTGATATTTACTGAGTTATTGAATAATGCCTAGTTTTATGCCCATTTCAAAAGTTAAAATCACGCTCACGCCATAAGTTTTTTTCGGCGAAATTATTTTAGGAAAAGGTTAAAGGGACATTTCGGGATCTATTTCACGCAGCGGATAACGCGGGCCTTTTCACACCTCGATACTGGCGCCATCTAGAAGTTGCGCGTTCAACCACGTTTCGAGCCGCGCGCCATCTGGTGGCTGAAACGGACGAATAAATAGAGGTACCGCGCCCTCTTAAAGTAAAAAGTCACGATTTTTATTTTTGGAAATGATTGAGCGCAATGTCTGGGAGGTTTGACATGCAATGACCCCCGTACAAACCATGTGACTCCGATCGACCAGTTGGAAATGCCCTCAAACCTGAACACCTTATAGTGTTAAAAAAGAAGGGGGTTGGAGCGGAGAAAGAGAGATCGCCTTTGCCCCTGTTTCGACATCACTGCACCCGCCTCAAGAGAGCAGGTCATCGCCGCAGGACGGTCCTGCATGCACTCAGTGTCAATAGAGAATTTTAGTAGATCGTTCCGATACCTCCGATAGCCCCGATAACGATATTATGGATGCGCAAGGGAGGCGGTGGCGGAGTATCGGGATATCGTTATCGGAGTCATGGGAACGATCTACTAAAACTCTCTATTGTCTACGGTCACGCTGCTGCGTTTGGCCAGAGCCGCGCCGCTGACCAATCGCAGCAGACGACACTGCCCCGGTCCTCTAATTGGTCCCGCTGTGTAGCGTAGGGCCGCAGCAGGAAATAGGAGGAACCGTTGAATTTTGACGGGGACGTCGTCACAAGCCTGGGTCCTACTAGTTAGGAAAGTAAAGCGGCCGGAACAAACGCTAGCCGATTTGTGTTGTGCTGTCTTCATTGCTTCCCGCTCTCTAGGGTTTAAAATAATGTATAAGAAAAAAATATTTTTTATAGGGTTACTAAAGTAATTTTTACACTATTTTCGCACTGCACGCGAATGGCATCATGGACGTCGGAATAATATTTAGTTCTTTTTGACGACGCACTTAATACTACGTGGTTAAGAACTGCAGCAAGAAAATATGGCAGAAAAAAAAAAAAAACTTTCACTCTGGTGAACAAGAAAGAGCAGCGGAGTTGTAGAATGTGCCGCCATCTATGAGCGATGGTGGCAACCACACAACAAGCAAGTCGGTTGTCTGGTTGCCACCATCGCTCATAGATGGCGGTAGCTGTCCAGAGGGTTCAGAGCCGTATATTGGGAGAGTTTGGCCAGTGGGTGTGGCGACGAAGGCGCCGGAGAGGAGAAAATTAAATGAAAGGGAGGAGAGCGCCGAAGGAGCGAGAGAGAAAGAGGGAGCAGAGAGGAGACGACCGCCATTTTTGAGCAACGCTGTCGGAGACTGGTCGGAGAAGAGCGCTGCTGAGGCTACGCGTCGTCTGCTACGGGCCGGCTCTTTTTCGCCTGAATAAAAGTTTGTGGCCAAGCGCCGAAAATCTTCATTTATTAGCTTTTTAACCCACCGAGGAATAACAGAATGTCATTTTCTTGCCAGAGCCAGCGATATAAAAGGCAATAATCGAGATTTAGATGCCGATCCCACGCATTCCGCCGGGAGAATGATCGAAGATGGCGGCCCTCCCCACTCAGCTGCGAGCAGCCGGGAGTTCGCGCGCATGCGCTCATACCTCTCGCTCTGCGCCGCGTGCTGATTGGCTCGCTCGGGAGGAGAGCGTTACGGCGGCGAGATCATAGACTGACCAAACTCTCCCCATATACGGCTCTGAGAGGGTTGTGTCGAAATGTTTTTTTTTTTTTTTTTTTTGTCCTCGGACACGAAACTTGGGAAGGCAGCCTTTAACAACTCCACTGTAAAAATAAATAAATATAAAAACAGACCCAGCCCCCTAGTATTTTTTTGGGGCAAGTATTGGTTTTGTGTCAAGAAAAATAAATATCATCTCACTGCTCACGGAAAGTTTATTGAGAGTTCCAGTTACACGCAATCACACGCGCATACACGCACACAAATCATTTGTTTATCTCATGTGCCCATAAACAGCTAATGTTTAGGGGCATGCTAACATTGGCTCGAATCAAATAGTCCTGCGTCATTGATAGCGTTTACGGTGCAAGAGAAAGCCCCGACCATAGCCTATGCCACGATATACTGACTAGACCTTTTTTATGGCAAACGCTACCAGGTGGTGCTCCGGTCTTTGATGTCCCAGAGAACTTCCGGTTTAGAAAACTAACGAACAAAGGCCACCTTAACTCCGCCGCTTGAAATCTAGATGGAACGTTTACCACCAATTCTCCAGGTGAACGCTAAGAGAACGAAGGAGTGCAAGATCTGTTAAAATGTTTCGAGTGTTCTTGTAAACCAACTTGCCTCCTCCAAGATGTATAATATTGTACAGCCAAACGTCCTCGTTAAATCTCCAACTTTGTTGTCCGCGTAGCATTTATGCTTCCTAGCACTGGTGACATAAGCAAGTTCAGCAGGCTTGGAAAGGCAGTGCGACCCGAAGTCGCTTGGGAAGTAAGCGGCAGTTCATGTTTGTAAACAGCAAGCGGTTCATGGAATGGTCACCATTCCAATATTTACAAATCCTCAGCCCAGCACACGCATGTTCGCTTCGGAAAACGAGCAAATCACGCGCCATACGCACGAACACTGAAAAGTGCACCGGCCGGAAGCCCTTTTTCTGGAAAGGTCTATAGAGATGCCACAGCGCTATTTTATTCGAAGCAGTACTCACACACCTCTTTTGGTGTACCATGCTCAAACACGTGAAGTGGCCAAAATTTGAGTTAAAGCTGACAATACTCAACGCACTCATGGTGTTGTGCAGGTATAGTGTGACTAGACAGAATGATTTGGTTAACGGTGAAAGTGGGAGAAACGTTCAAAATCGACAAGCTCTGAAGACAAAAACAAATTATAGGAATGAAATTCAGCAATTTAGTAATCCGCGCTGGAAAGCGATTTCCAAAGGAAACCGGGCAGTCACGACAGAAGTACAGGGAACTATACATAACGCATGCAAATGCCCCAATATCGCGTGTAAACCGACAATAAGGATGTGAGAGAAACTACTCAACCGAGTAAGTTTCGGCAGAAGGAAATAAAACATCCTGCATCCCTTGTTGTTGCTGTATTTAGAAAAACCGTGTGTAGAATGTCTAACCAAACATATATCCAGGCCAGGCACGTAGCCAGGATTTTGTTTCGGGGGGGGGGGGGGGGCGCCCATGACAAAATGCTGTATGGGGGGGGGCGCCCCCCCCCCCCCCTGGCTACGTGCCTGGTCCAGGTATTGATAAAATCAGTATAAGCTCTATTAAAATCATTATAAATACTGAGAGCGTTCATATTGCAAACACGGTCCCGCTTCAAAATCTATAGATTTTGAAGCGGGACCGTGTTACCGCCTGGTGATAGATACAAAGACAGAATGGAAGGGATACGGCGGGGAGGAAAACTCATACTTTTGATTTCTAAGCTAGGTGGCGCAAGCTACCAGCCCTTATAACGGGTACACCCGTTAGCGACCATTCATCCATTCATGTGCGGGAGTCACTCTGGTAACAATGGGCACAACTTAACAAAGCTTAACCCCCCCCCCCCCCCCAAAGCACGAAGATGGCGGCGCCATGTGAACATACCCTGCCAACGTCGTCATTGAAGAACTCTAAGTATTGAAGACTTTGAACTATAATTGAATGTTTCGTATCTCGGGTCGCACCAATACACCGCCGTCTTACTACCATCACACCTTCTATAAAAAAAAATAAAAGTAGTATTTGAACTGGCGAGGTGCGCAGACACCCATCCAAAACGTAGCAGACGACGGACAAAGGTCCAGCTCAGTAAAAAGCTACTTTGAACGACTGCGTTCCCTCTATTTAAAACAGCACGAAGAATTGAAAAGTCAACCATCCTATAACACCGTACTCCAGGGTAATCAAAAAGCAGCGCAACTCATTCAGCGATTAGAAGACGCTTAAAATTGCAATGCACGCTAACTTCCAACAATACTCACTCAGGAATCCATCTTCACAACCCTCAAGAATTTATCCTAATCAGCCCTTGTCGCCATTTCTATCAGGTTCTCATCTGCTTTTTTTCTTAGATCACGGGAATTGATGTCAACGTTATCAACGTTTCAAAGCCACTTGGAAAATAAATGTATAGGTGGAGCTAGGCGCTCCCCTTTAGGGAAGTGTCCGTTGTCAAATGTCTTTTCGAGCTGCTTGTGGAGCATAGAATAAGCCCTTTCCAAAAGTGCGCGCCGCCTAGTAGCTGCTGCACAAATTATCCGAGTCCGTCATTGTTTGGGCATTTGAGCATGTGTTGGACACGAGTGCAGCGTAAGCGTTCGGCAAGGACTCGGGAGCCAATCACACATCTCGTGCACAAGAAATGGCGACCGCCACTGTTGCTCGATGAACTTTTGAAAGGTACGATCATGGCGGTACAGATTTGAGGAGTCCCGTGCATGCACGCACTAAAAACACAGTACAGCGAAGCTGTTTGAAACCGAAAACTCTACGCTCACACAGCCGCACGCGCATAACTAGCTTCCCCATATAAAATATTTGAAGTAAACAACCAAAATAAGGTGTTGACGAACGCGTGTGCAAGATGCCATTTGTCTTAGGCTTTTGCTTTAGAACAATTACAACTGCCGATGCCCGCACTTACGGCGCGTGGAACACCATTCTCTATGTTCTCCTTGATGCTTGGGTAATTTAGCAATAGGGCGATTCAGTAGATTAGTTATCAATAGGCACAATTTTCAAGATCAGTAGACCCTCAGGTAGATAATAAAGGTTTCTCAAAGATTTGCCACTGTGCGACCTGCGGCGGCCATGTCTACGCTTGCACCGCCCTCTCTTTGTCGTCGTTCCAAGCGCTTGCGTGCCTAGTTTCCTTTCCTTCCGCTCTCCCGGCGTGGCGGTCCCGTCGCTCATGTCTTGTTGCCTGTCTGCGTCGTGTGCTAAACAGCCTCGCTGGTCATCTACCTTCACAGAGTGGAACGGCTCATGTTTCTTTATCTCTTTTATTCGTCCTGCGCCTTTGGCACTCGTAGCCACTCGTGGCTGCCGGCTATCCTCGATGCCAGAAGGTCCCTCGACCTGCGACATGAAAACGGATGAGCAGGGCGCACTTGATAGTCAAGGCTGGTTCCCACATTTGCGTTTGAGTGTGTTCGACTACGTTGCGACTGCTATTACCACTGGTGCCCTAGTACACCTCAGATGTGCGTGCATTTTACAAATCACGCTTTTATCGTTTGCTTGAAATAGTTCCCGTTATGAGAGACACTTTCTTGCAGAGTGCATCGATTTAATCTAAAAAATTCTGCAAAAACCTCAATATGATTTATACGAAGATCGAAAAAAAAATTTTTCGTTTTTCCCAGGGCAACCTGATTGAGTGTGCCAATGTGTTTCCTCGTAAGCGGTGGCAACCGTTCGTCCGAACTGATAATTATACTTTAGTTTCTGTCGCACTTACTACCAAGCTCGCAGCTGCTTGTTCAAAGCTTCGGCATGTACACTCAACACCTGAACCCCATAATGTGCCCCCAAGGGTCTGGCTGGCGTCGATTAAAAGTGACTGATTGTTGCGTCTCAGGATTATAGTCGGCTGCTGCCAAGATTTCGGCTACTGGTACTCCAGCTTCCACGGCTTTGGATGTGGCACCTTTCATGTGCCTCCATGACCACCTATCTTAGATTGCGTTTAATCTAGTTCGCTACTGTGTCACCGTCACTGGCCATAAAGGCTTTTGTGTGGTGAACAGAAGCTGTGTGTGGGTGCCTGGGTACTCTGCTTGCCAGAAGACTGGAAAAAGAGACACATAGTTTTGCTGTCCCTGAGTATCTGTGAGACACCTGCGCTGCGTTTATTGCGCGTGAGGCTCCTCAAATCTAAACCACCTCAAGCTATGTTCCAGCGCGGAAAAATTAGGAAAACGGGACCGAAAGGTGCTTCCCTAATATAGAGCTCCCTCCACTAACTTTTATTTTCCAAATAGCTTTGAAACGTTGACATCACTTACGATGATTGAAGGGTAGAACCGTTGTCAACTTGATAGTAAGTGCTTCCATAGGCTTTGCATAATGCCGGCTGTAACGTCAGGTAAGTACCGTTCGTCACAACTGGTAATTCCATCCTGTAGTCTGCGACAGTTTTCTGGTTAAAACGACACGGCCAAGGACACCCCATCCGTGATGTGCTGTGCATACGTTCGGTTGAACATTCATTCCGTTAAACACAGTGAACCACGAACCTCCCCTTGCGAATTTTCTTGCAGTCCCATACACTGATAATAAGACTTTACACATTGCCGAAAGTCTTTGGCTGGCGACCTTCACCAACGATTGGTGCTCTGGCTCTGACATTTCTTTCTGCAAGAATCCACATTAAATCCACGAAGCTGTTCCTCGCCCACTCGGTGAACAAGTCAGCGTTATCTCGTGTCCTCACACACATGACAGTTCACATATACAGGTCATGAACACCAAAGAAACGCAAAGGACTTGCACGTTTCGAAAACTGTCCACGCACCAGACGTCAGTCGATCTCCGTTCAACAACACCAAGGGTCATCTGAGAGGGCACACAAGAGTAAGTTCTGGACCCAAGGGTTCTGGGGTTCACTCCAGAATCCACTTCAGAATCCTCTGCTGAGTTCACTTCAGAGCTCAGTACAAAGCCCACTACAGAGCCCGCTACAGAGCCCGCTACAGAGCCCGCTACAGAGCCCACTACAGAGCTTACTACAGAGCTATACTACAGAGCTTATTATAGAGACTACTGTAGAGACCACTGTAGAGGCCACTGTAAAGCTCACTGTAGAACCCATTGTAGAGCCCACTGTAGAGCGCAGTGCAGAGCGCAGTGCAGAGCGCACTGCAGAGCCCACTGGAGACTCCACTGCAGAGTCAGCAGTCCACTCAAAAGTCCATTATAGAATCCACTTCAGAATTCACTGTAGAATCCATTTCAGAGTCTACTGCAGAGTCCCATTCGCAGTCCACTCAAGAGTCCAATTCAAAATTCGCTTCAGAAACCGCTGCAGAATCCATTGCATAGTCCAGTGCAGAGCGCACCTACAGTCCACTTCAGTATTCACCGCATAATTCACTGCAGGATCCATTGCAGGGTCAACTCCGCAGTCTACTCAAGGAACCACTACAGGAACCACTGTGGAATATTTTCATGGAATCACTTCGGAGTCCACTCCGGGAATTCCTTTGGGAATGATCATTTGTCTAGGGATCATCAGTCCAAGGACCAGTCCCCATCAAGATGACACTAATCACAGTATCCACCGCGCCATCAATGATCTCCACAGATTAAATCTGTCGCGTGGATTACAACCCAAAAACCTGTTTGGGTACTATTTTTCTGCCATCAACGCTGTACACCATTTCATGTCACAAGACATGACCTTACCTTTGTCGTTTCGCAGCCTCAGGCTTTTTAACCGAAACGCTTACAACAAACCCCCCAGAAATGATTGAGGAATGTTCACGCCGTTCATGTGAACTCCATGCCTCTCCCGTAACGCTCTTGCAGGGTCCTTCGGAACCTGAGGAAAACCTGATAGTTGTGTCTCTTTTCGGCATTGCGGTACGGGGCATTCCAGTTGCTACTCCGCAAGCCACGATGAATCATGAAGGCGTTGCTCAGCACCAGGAACCGGAAACCAGCCAGGTAGGACTCCAGCGTCTGCGAATAAGTAGAACGGTTAGGAAACTATACACCAACTCATGTTTACAAACAAACCAGAGCGCCCCTAGCGGACGCCACCGGCGCCGCGCATGCGCGATGGGGTGTGGGCAAGAAGCTCGCCGTCGCCCATAAGCAAACCATTGAAATGCGATTTTATCGGCGTCGGTGGAGTCCCCCTGCCCCTTTTCGCATTCGAATGGTTGATTCTACGTCTTCCTGACGATGTCTGACTACTTGAGCGGCCTCAGCGAAATTACCGGGTCTCGTTATACCGCGAAACTTCCCGTGAATAATGTAATATGCGGCGATCCATTCCGCGTGGACGCCGCAGAATGGACGCTAAAGCCTCATTCGCAAGTTGAGATTTTACTCGCAATTTTCAGTCGCGACGCCGTTCGGGCTGCAGAAGCGTGAACCGTAGCTGAGGTGGTCGACGTCGATACAGAAAATCGCAAGCAGAATCGGACCAAGCGAATTAGGCATAACAAGTCGGTGACGGTCACTGGTAACAACGATCAACATCTCCTTGTACCTACTGTTTACATCGAGCCTGCTTACCAACCTTCAAACTTAAGTCTTTTGAGGCCTGCACTTATTTCTTATCGCAAGTACCGGGCCAACATTTGGTGGCCGGCGTCGTCTAAGAGAGCAGACGACAAAACATTTCAAAGAGCAGACGACAGTTCGAACGATCAGGTGGCCGTTTGAGCTTGAAGACGCACTGAACGTGCTCCGCAGGTGGTCCGCACAGCTTAACGGTTTTCTGGTGCTCATGTTGGAACAAAACAAATAAATCTAATTATCACAAGTATCCGCGAATTCAACCCAAAGTACTTCCCGCCCAAGCAGTCGTTGTCCGACGGCGTCTGCTTTTCCCTTTTCAAGGCATATATTCAGAATCTCGGACGAACCGAGCACGTGAAAACTGACATTCAAACCTTTCTCGACACTTTCGGCACGGCCCCAGTCGCGCCGTTTTGACGAGAAAGCAGGTTTTTGTCTGGTTCCTTCCAAAAATACGCAGGAATACACGTCTGCCATGGGAACTTCTGCCCACAGCCCCAGACCGGAAGTGCGACCGACGCGCCACCACCGCGCCGTGACGTCACAGAGTTGAGTTAGTGTATACACTAAACCATACTTGTACGTAATCCGTTACAAGTAACGTAATTACTTGTAATCCCTTACATTTATTAGTAATTTTGTAACGGAATAATTACACATTTTTAGAGTTAAGGTAATTTACTTACATATTTACTTAACGGATTACTTGTAAATCGTTACATTTTTAATCTACGACCCCCCCCCCCCCCCTTTCCCTTCGGAGAGAAAAAAAATATTGTTCATTTTGGTAAAGTCGACTGCAGTCACACTGTCGCGCACATTGATGTCCAGCGCAAATGGAGGCTTGACACTCATCAATTCCACAGAGCAGTTCTTTACAACATGAAGCCCCTGAAAAAAAATGTCTTTTTTCGCATACCCGAACAACATATTCAGAAAATCTAAATAGGCACTTCTAAACAAAAAAAAAAAAAAAAAAAAAAGTGGGTTTAAAGGGGTGATGAAACACATTTCCAACTTTTTCCTGTTTAGCTTTCCTCCTCAGCTCATTAATCGCGCATTCTACCAAACAGTTCAAGAAGGCGGAAAGGAGGGACTCCCCTCTTGCTCGGACTGTCGTTAGTGTACCCGGACACAGCCATTCTCTTCCTGGAAGATTAGCCCGTCGCTCAAAATTCAGACAAAAGTTGCTTTCCCCACACCGTTCACCCCGAAGCTGACAGTGCTGTGGGAGCTACGTGCTAGTTGGGCCAGCCACATTCTTGTCACGTGATCACGCTCTCTCGCACATACCCACCCGCAGAGAATGAGGCCAGATCATGAAAGGGAGGCGGCTGATTGGTCCGGCAAGCACTTAGCTTCCACCACAACGTCAGCTTGGGGGTGAAGGGAAAAAAGTGAGGTCCGGTGTCGCGTGACGTGCGTTTGGTCCCGGTGACGCTCCTTGGGGACCGCGGATGTATCCCAGTGAAAAGGGAGAGAGCTTACTAAGGGAAGGATGTACAAAATAGTCCGCTGTGCTTTCAAATTTTCGTAGCGAAAGTCAGAATTTTGACTTTCTATCCTTTTTCTTTTGGCCCACTGAACGGTTTGCTATTAGTAAAATTCCAATCTAAATTGATTTATCCCAGCCCAAAATTCGTTTCATGGGCTTTTTAAGTTATATCCGTTTTTTCAGTCCCCTTTTTTAATTTGCAATTGAAGACAGGGATAGAGGGACTCCAAGTGATTGTGTGGATCTTCAAGAAGCTCAAGGCATAATCGCACAGACAAGAATTAACAATGTCCCCCTCGATTATAGTGGATAATGCCACGCGCGCAGCTGGCCAAGTAGGCAGCGCGTGCGTGGCCTAACGGTTATCTCGCTTGCCTCCCACGCAGAAGGCCAGGGTTCGATTCCTGGCCGCGACTACACATTTTTCTTGACAGTGTAATTTGATGTTCTGGTGAATTCGAGAACCGTCTTACTGATTCGAGGTTAGAATGTTCTCCACGCCGAACGATCCAGAAACCCACGAGGGTACATAAGGGATCCCGCAAGGCGAGAGGAGTCAGTTTCGCCCCAGCGTTCGACTCTGCTGTTACGCCGACTTCGACGCTCCCTTATTACCTTTTGTACCCTTTTATTTTTGGCACAAGTTCGCCACATTAAACGTTTATTTATTCCTGTTTATTTCTTGTTTATTGGTCACCACCCGTGAAATTTTGGTGGAGGTGCGGGGTACCCGCATGCCCGTGCAGCGCTCCCCTCCGAGTTCCCGCAGTGCAAGTCCGGACCCAGCCTCCCGAGGACCGAGCGAAGACCAGATCGAGACCCGATCCAGTCGCCGCACCCAAGGTCTACCCCCGGAACACGGACTTCTGCCACCCCGGACCAGGCAGCCAACGAAGCCGACGATGGACAACCAGTCGTCGCAGAACCCGTGCGCCGCCGCCGTCGTATACCTTCCCGTCGCACCCCGGACTCCGACGCCATACCACGGGGAGGTACACGAGGACGTTGAAGATTGGCTGCAACATTACGAACGAGTTGCTCGCCATAACGCATGGACTCCGGAGCAGTGCCTTCAGAACGTCTACTTCGCTCTGGAAGGCACGGCACGCACCTGGTTCGAGAACCACGAAGCGTCAATTTCGTCGTGGCAAGACTTCCAGACGGAACTTCGACGCACGTTTGCCAGCCAGCAGCGACGTCAGCGGGCCGAGGAACTTCTTCAAGCAAGAAGCCAAGGGCCAAACGAGAGCGTCACAAGTTTCGTCGAGGACGTTCTCCGCCTCATGAACCGCGCCGACCCAAACGCTCCTGACGAGAAGAAGCTGCGGTTCCTGATGCGAGGGGTGAAAGAGACCATCTTCGGAGGCCTTGTCCGCAACCCCCAGCCACCTTCGAAGATTTCGTCAAGGAAGCCACAAACATCGAACGGGCCCTTCAAGCACGGGCCTCCCATTACCAGCGACTTCCCGGCGTCGCTGCCTTCTCGACTTCCAGCTGCACCGGCCCGGACCTCCGCGACATCACCCGGGACGTCGTGCGGGAGGAAATCAGGAAGCTTCTTCCTGCTGCCGCAAGCCCGGATTCGCCCTCAATCGCCGTGATTGTCCGGGAAGAAGTTCAGAAGGCGCTGCAGCCACAAGCTCTTGTCAACGCCGCTCCCGAACAACCGACACTGAGCTACGCCGCAGCTACTCGACGACCACCGCCCCCTGCTCACCCGTACACCGCGCCACCCCGACGTGAACCTCCAGCGCCGCAGTTTCCCCGACGCCAGGAAGATCGGGCGCACGCCCACCCAGAACAGGCAGCGCCACGAAAGACCGACGTGTGGAGGACAGCGGATCGACGACCCCTGTGCTATCACTGCGGTGAAGCTGGCCACATTTACCGTCGATGCCCCTACAGACAACTGGGGCTGCGCGGGTTCCACCCGAGCGACCCGCGCCCAAGATACGACAAACGCCCTCGCGACATTGAGGAGTACCTCCGACGCTCGCCCTCCCCAGTGTCGTCTCTCTGCCGTGAAGCCCGCTCCCCATCACCACGACGTTCAGCGTTCCCAGCGCAACGACCCCGCCGAGAGAGCCTATCTCCCCTGCGTCGCCGGGAAAACTAAGTGCGGCAACGCCTGGAGGTGACGTTGCCGAAAACGACGGAAGCAAACAGCCTCCAAGAACGCCGGAGCGCTCCCACTCTACCGACGCCCAGCATCGTACCGACGTCCCTGCAACGGTGTCCAACAGCCTAAACGTTGTTATCGACGGCCTCGACGGATCGGCACTCGTGGACACCGGAGCGGACTACTCAGTCTTGAGTGGGAGGCTCTCTCGCCGCCTGCGAAAAGTGACGACGCCGTGGGATGGACCTCAAATACGAACCGCCGGAGGGCATCACACCAGTCGGAAGATGCACCGCTCGCATCAAGATCCATGGGGAGACGTGCCCTGTGAAATTTGTCATTGTACAAGACTGTGCCAGGGACGTCATTCTCGGCATGGACTTTCTGTCTGAATACGGCGCCGCCATCGACCTTCGTGAAAACAGATTGACGCTGCGAACCCCTGTGCCACCTTCAGAGAAACCTTAAACAGCGTCAGCCGCCATCCGAGTCGCTGCCGACCACGTGAACCTGCCACCGCGATCAAGTGTTGTCATACCCGTCGTGGCCGATACAGCTACCTCCGGCGCAGTTGTCTTGGAAGGCAACCTTCAATTGCTCCTAGGAAGAGGAATAGGCCTCGCAAAAGGAGTAGCTGAACTTCAGGATGGGCGGACTGTGGTCCTCGTGACGAACTTCCGAAATGAAACGCAACACCTCACAAAAGGTGCCGCTGTGGGCCACGTCGAGAAACTTCGGAACTCCGCCGAAATCGCCGCGTTTGTTGAAGAATCATCACCACCTCAGCAAGGCAGTAGGTCGCCAGCGCAGCTTGACATTGACCCTAAGCTTCCGGGCCCAAAACGACGGCAGCTGATTAACCTCCTCACCGAGTACCGCGACTGCTTTGCGACGTCGTCGAGGGTGCGCCAAACTGCCGTTGCGAAGCACCGAATCGTTACCGAGGACGACGCGCGCCCTGTGCGTCGATCGCCGTACAGAGTCTCCGTCAAAGAAAGGGAGGTGATCCAGGAGCAAGTCCAAGGGATGCTGAACGACGACATAATCCAGCCATCAAGCAGTCCTTGGGCTTCTCCAGTCGTACTAGTTAAGAAGAAGGACGGAACGCTTAGGTTCTGCGTGGACTACCGGCAGCTGAACGCGGTGACGAAGAAAGACGTCTACCCACTTCCCCGCATCGACGACACGTTAGACCGGCTGCGCCACTCTCGATACTTCTCATCGATGGACCTGAAGAGCGGCTACTGGCAGATCGAAGCCGACGAACGGGACCGAGAGAAGACAGCATTCGTCACGCCGGATGGGCTGTACGAGTTCAAGATGATGTCCTTCGGACTATGCACGGCGCCAGCAACTTTCCAGCGTGTCATGGACACCGTACTGGCAGGACTGAAGTGGCAGCTGTCTCGTCTACCTCGATGACGTCGTAGTGTTTTCCAGCGACTTCGACGAGCACTTGCGACGACTCCGTGCTGTTCTTCAAGCCATACGGACCGCCGGACTCACCCTCAAGCCGTCAAAGTGTCGGTTCGCCTATGACGAATTGAAGTTTCTAGGTCACGTGGTTAATAACGAAGGCTTTCGCCCCGACCCAGAGAAGACTCGCGCCGTCGCGTCATTTCCAGCGCCGACAGACAAGAAGGCCGTGCGAAGATTCCTTGGACTTTGTGCCTACTATCGCCGCTTTGTTCGGGATTTCGCAAGGATTTCCGCACCACTCACAAACCTCACGAAGGACGCCGAGAGGTTCCAATGGGCAGAGGAACAGCAGCAAGCATTCGACGAGCTGAAGCGACGACTCCAGACGCCTCCGGTTCTTGGACATTTCGATCAGGATGCGGACACCGAGATTCACACTGACGCAAGTAACGCCGGACTTGGCGCGGTACAAGGCACCGAGCGAGTCATCGCCTACGCAAGTCGGACACTGTCCAAGGCAGAGAGAAACTACTCCACGACTGAGAAGGAATGGCTTGCGGTCGTCTGGGCAATTACGAAGTTTCGTCCGTACTTGTACGGAAGCCCGTTCCGCGTAGTCACGGACCACCACTCGCTCTGCTGGCTTGCGAACCTCAAGGACCCGTCAGGACGCCTCGCTCGATGGAGCCTCCGGCTACAAGAGTTCAACATGACTGTAGTTTACAAGTCGGGACGCAAGCACAGCGACGCTGACTGCCTGTCCAGGGCCCCTGTCGAAACACCTCCCGGCAGCAGCGACGACGACGACGACGAGTGCTTCCTAGGGGCAGTGAACACCGATGACATGGCACGACGTCAACGAGACGATCCGGAGCTGCGCGCCTTAATGGAGCACCTGGAAGGGCGCGTGAGTACCGTGCCCCGTGTTTTCTCACGAGCCCTGCCAACCTTCGCCATTCGACAAGGTGTACTCTACAAAGAGAACTTCGGGGACAACAACTCGCCGTGGCTGCTGGTAATCCCGACCGACCTTCGAGAGGAGATCTTTCAAGCATGTCACGACGACCCGACGTCCGGACACCTTGGATACAGCAGGACATTGGCCCGTATTCGTGAAAAGTATTACTGGCCCAAGCTCCCCAAAACCGTCCACCACTACACCCGAACCCGCCACGAGTGTCAGCGACGCAAGAAACCGCCGACGAAGCCGGCAGGTCTCCTGCAGCCAATTCCTCCGCCAACTGCACCGTTCCAGCAGATCGGAATGGATCTACTTGGTCCTTTTCCGCCGTCGACCCTGGGAAACCGTTGGATAATCGTCGCCACAGATTATCTCACGCGGTACGCAGAAACGAAAGCCCTTCCTTCGGGGAATGCGGTTGAAGTCGCCAAGTTTTTCCTCGATTCCATTGTCCTCCGGCACGGCGCTCCCGAAGTTCTGATTACAGATCGCGGATCGTCGTTCATGGCACAGCTGACCCAAGAAATTCTCCGGCTCAGTCACACCAGCCACCGTCGTACCACCGCATACCATCCGCAGACCAACGGGCTGACGGAACGACTCAACAGGACAATTGCCGACATGATCTCTATGTACGTCGACGTTGAGCACAAGACGTGGGACGAGGTGTTGCTCTACGTCACGTTCGCCTACAATACGGCGGTTCAAGAGACCACTGGATTCACACCTTTCCAGCTGGTACATGGTCGGAAGGTAACGACCATGCTGGACGCAATGCTGCCCCATGAGCCATCTGACAATGAGAGTGACGACGCCCAGGCGGTTGCTCAACGCGCCGAAGAAGTCCGCCAGCTCGCCCGACTCATGATTCAAGACCAGCAACGCGTCGACGCGGGCCGCTACAACCTTCGTCGCAGGGACGTTGACTTCCAGCCCGGAGACAGGGTGTGGGCGTGGACGCCCATCCGTCGCCGCGGCCTCAGTGAGAAACTGCTGAAACGGTACTTTGGACCATACAAGGTACTTCGTCGCCTCGGCGAGCTGAACTACGAGGTGATGCCCGACGGAACACAAACATCGTCACGCCGCCCACCACGACCTGAGGTCGTCCACGCCGTGCGACTGAAGCCGTATTACGCTCGATAGGACTGTGGACCTTATCTGTTCCAAATGGCCCTTTAGCTTACCGTTCTGTTTTATTTGCTTCGTTTTGTTTTTAGGTTGCATCGGGACGATGCACTTTTTAAAGGGGGGAGTAATGCCACGCGCGCAGCTGGCCAAGTAGGCAGCGCGCGCGTGGACTAACGGTTATCGCGCTTGCCTCCCACGCAGAAGGCCAGGGTTCGATTCCTGGCCGCGACTACACATTTTTGTTGACAGTGTAATTTGATGTTCTAGTGAATTCGAGAACCGTCTTACTGATTCGAGGTTAGGATGTTCTACACACCTAACCTTCTACGCCGAACGATCCAGAAACCCACGAGGGTACATAAGGGATTCCGCAAGACGAGCGGAGTCAGTTTCGCCCCAGCGTTCGACTCTGCTGTTACGCCGACTTCGACGCCCGCGACGCTCTCTTATTATCTTTTGTACCCTTTTATTTTTGGCACAAGTTCGCCACATTAAACGTTTCTTTATTCCTGTTTATTTCTTGTTTATTGGTCACCCCTAGAGCCACTCTATATGGCAGCGTAGCTGCCAGAGTAGCGACACGACGCAAAATTATCTAGATACACGACGTCAGAAGCGCCTATAGTGATCTCCATTTTGGGCCTGGGAGGTTTCTATGGTAACCGTACTGCTAGCGACGCCGGGCGGCAACCTTTATCTAGTTGATATCTCCATTCGTTAATTGAAAAATAGTAAAAGACCTAAAAGCCGCTTTGCATGGCGGTACGGCACGGGCCTCTGGAGGAGCGGTGCCTGTTTCTTCTGTGAAATGAGACGATTTGCTGCGTGCCATCAGAGGCGAGTGGTTTTCCACGCTGCCGGGATGGCGGCGGCTTCGTGGGACGAAGGTACCGTCCTTGTACTTTCGGACTTCGCTCCTATGGAACAAAATCCGATTACGCCGGCCGCGACAGGACGATTGCCTTGGGACATGACTGCTGCTCGACTGCCCCATAGTAAGAGAATGTATGCTTCGCACCATACTTCTTCAAGACCCAATCATTCACTCAAGATGAAATTATCTCACCGACTGGCGGGGAGCGACGTCGACGACGGTATCACCCTTGTTTTAAGCGATGAACAGTTGACGGGGTTAAACCAGGAAGGACAGCATGATGGTCTACAGAGGATTGTTAACGCCATCACAAGAGACGGACGCCGGATATGAGGTGGTCTTGCCGACAGGCCCAGTGGTCGTCCGAAAGTTTACCGGCATGCAAAATGTCAATCTTTTTATCTGGTTCACGCATACCCGTGTTAAAGAGGCCATGAAATGATTCTTTAACTTCTTTTTTAGCTTTAATCCTCAACCCAAAAGAGAACACTGGAATCACGCGGTCGTGACATGCTAGGACACCGGTGCGATGACCCAAAGCTTCCACCGTGCTTTTTAAGCACACCATAGAACTTGTCATTCGCAAGTGCACTCATGTGCACTCATTGGCCACGAACGCGAATTCAAATATTCATCGACGAATTGATTGCTGACGAGCGCATACGTCTGAGTGACGCAGTTTTCGTGTTAAATGCGTGAGCTGGGGTCGGCCGACATTCATTTTGGCTTTTGTAGGCAGTGCAAAGAGGATATTGAGAACCATTCACACATGATGATAGCATCATAGCACACGGACATCAATGAGTACAAAACGGGCCCAGCTACACAAAATAAATATTACACTCGTAAAAAATAATTGTCTGTGACTTGCTAATTAGAAAGACGAACACACCTCTGAGCATATAAATTTAATAGTGTGTGTTGATGCATTCTTATAGAGCAGGTCATTTCATATACGTCATTTGAGCAAACGCCAGCTTGTCACTTGAAAAAACAACACAAAAAAACACTGCGATCAAATGCAAGCTATTGCAACGAAAGGACGTTTATCGAAGTCTTCAGAACTGTCAATTCGTGAAATCGTCGATTAGTACAAAAGGTTAAACGTCGCAGGCGTTTCCTCGCTTAAAGTTGCTGTGATTATTCGGTCCTACACACGACGTATACCTTTCGTTTAAATTCTCAGAAATGCCAACAATCAAAGGAAGCTAGAAAATGCGAAAATGTTATCCTAAAAGCTACATAGTAAAATCTTTGATTAATACAAAACGTAAAAATCGCAGGAGCTTCCTCGCTAAAAGTTTGTGATTACGCGGTTACCTGGGGCTGAAACAACTTCCCCAAGGTCCAACATGCGACGCATGCAATTCGCATTGATTCTCAGACATTCCAACGTTCAAACAAGGCTAGGAGTTTGCGAAAATTGCATGCAAAGTGTCTTATCGATCCTCGAACACATCCAGGAATGCGAGCACCGCTACGGCGACATGACTGATGCTGTCGCACAGGTGCTAATATCCAGACCGACCTTGCACAGAAAGGGTATAAAGTATCATCCTTTCAGATCTTCACGTTTTACCTGCGTCAGAGAGCACAAAGAAGTCCGAAATCGTCGGCAAGCAGCGGCACATTACGACTACCGCGCACCGAACAAACTCGTATCCACCACCTCTGGGCGTTGCCATCTTACCGGTGACATCACGGCTTTTGCGAGGTCACGTGACGAGTAGTCACTCGGTTGCTAAGGAAACCGAGCCAGCTCAGCTCGTTGCTATGGTACCGCGTGTGACCAATCACCTTGAGAGGCGGCACAGGGAAAAGCGTGGCGCTACTCTGGCAGCTACGCTGCCATATCGAGTGGCTCTAGTCACCACCCGTGACAATATGACAATTTCCAAAATGCCACAACAGGAGAGGACGCTTCGTCTACCCTAAAATTAAAGCGAAGTGATAATAAGTGAAAGTGTTATAGCAACAAGCATCCTCGTTCGTTGCTGCACAAAAGGCATTAGGACGCTTGCCAACATTTTTATTAAAGAACAGGATGTATCTTCTTTAGCTTCTTTTCATCTTATTAAAGAACGATCGGGTATCTCTGTAGTAAATCCTAGTGCGATACGTTAAGAGTGCGATTTATGCAGACCGTCCAAAGTGGAATCGAAGCGTTAGTGTACACACTTCTGTAACAACAAGACAAAAGAGGTGAAGGTAAGCATGAGCAAGCTCCATATAACAGCATGCAGCTTCCAATAACCAATATCCTACAATGCGACACTTGCACGATGCTAGCCTAACCTCAAATGCCGATCCCTTCTACATGTATACGAAACAAAGGTGCGCAAAAACTGCCGTCACTTCAACGCGGCACAAATACCAAAAGAGAAGCGGAGAAAGGACGCTAACGAAGTCGGCAACAGCTCTCACAGCGAAGCCTTGTCAACAGATTTCACTTAGCAATCAGAACCAGTGATTGAGGTCGTTCGGCAACACGCGTTTCCACGCACTGCGTCGACGACGAACGGCGTCAAACACAGATTCCCATGTATACGCTGCCGATTCAGACATCGTGACTTTAGTCTGTTCCCCATACACTCGAGCTGGCGGCTTCGACGGAGACGAGCGTCCTGTATACCTTTGTCCTTTCGTGTAATCTACTGAGTACTGACAACACCTGCCGGATTAATAAAAGTATGTGTCATATGGCCTTTCGTCGTCATCCCAACAACATCGAGCGACAACACAGATTAGACACGAGCCCTGCTTCAACTTTCGGCTGGGCCTCGTCTCCAATCAACACGTCGACGGACACTCGGCATCGTGCCCAATTAAAGTCCCTCGATACTTCTTTTTACAAGTAACGACAACCAATACAAATGACATCGCACATTCAGCTGGAACAAAATGGCGGCGTTCAGTTCAGTCTTCCGCCATGCGCCGCCATTCACTTCCTAAAACCTCCACCGTCACGCAGTCGGCGCATCGAAGAATTTGCTTTTTGTAGGAAGCTCTAATCTAGGAGCTTTGTCCCAATTTGTATGCAAAATTCTTTCCAGCTATCGTCATCATGTCATTAAAACCCACCATATTGCTTTATTTTCTTCTTTTTTCTTTATGTTCCTGCTATGGGCGAGGCGCGTCTGAATTTGACTCTGTTTTCATGATATTTGGACAATGTATTTGTGCACTCGATGGGTTCAGTTTTGGTTTGAAAAAGAAATGAAAGACGGCCGCGAAATTCTGGAAGAGGAATTGTCAGCAACGGGGGTCGCGAGGCTCGTCACGCAAGCAGCAAACTGGGCCATCCAGGTTAGTAAACGGTCTTTATGGAAGAAGCCGTGTGAAGAGTTCGCACAGGACTCGAAGCACGTGATAATATTTTAGACCTACGATTCTCAGTTTGCCGAGACCATTGTCTCTCGGGCGAAACTACTAGCAAACCCTCCCCCCCCCCCCAAAAAAAAAAAAAATGGCGTAAATTTAATAACGAGTACATTAGATGCCGCTTCTTTTTTTAGAAATGCTTACTATCCCATAGAGCGGTAACGTTCCATGAAAAAAAAAAAAAAAAGGCGGTAGTTCACAAACCAATTATTCTCGAGATGTTGGAACTGTACTAGCCAAATTCTTCCTCTGGAGATTGAGATATAAACTGTCATGTCAAGGTCCTATAAAAAATAAAAAAATGCAACTGGAATTGTTTCTGGAAAGCTGAAATCCAGATTGCTGACAATGGAATATTATTTGAAAACCTGAAATCCAGATGGGGTCCTGATAGATTTCCAGTTCCATAATACAAATAGCGGAAAGTTATACTGTTCCATTTCGTGGAGGTATGCATTAATTCTGTTCCGCATGAACACGCTCACGCAACTCAACGAACTTGGGACCACGCAACTCGCTCCCCCACTCAAATGTGTCTATGCACCCACGCAACGAAAGAAATTTTCACTAAAGAAATGGTGTAAAGCTACATTTACGCCGCGAGACACATTTTAGTGAAGAGCAAAACGGAAAATACCATCTACCTCAAGACCTAGATTTTGGGACAGAAGTTAGATTCAGTTTCGCTCCAAACTCAAAACGTACCTCCAAACAAAAACACCGATTAAAAAAAAAAAAAAAAAAAAAAAACGACGGAGAAAATTTTTTTTTTTTTGACGTACGTACTTCTTTAAGCACTTAAATATGCTTTGGAAGTTCAGTGTTCTTTTAAGGTCTGTTCACACAAAGCAGACGTTGCGCTTGCAAGTGCATTTACTTCCTGCCACATTAAAACCAAAAACAAAAAAAAAAACAAAGAAATAAAAAACTACAAAGTGGCGGTCATGCAGCTAATAAGCAGTTTGCAAGGGCAGCCACGCATTTTACCCAAAGTTTTTGACGGTAGAAAGCCTCTCGAAACGACAGGAAACGGCTGAAAAACGTCATATCCGCCAGAGTAAAAATTGAGGTTGGACCGCGGAGGACTCTACGTGCCATCCCAGCCAATCCAGAGCTGTTCACGTATCACGTGACTATGCGCCCTGCCGTCTTTGCACCCCTTTCGAAGGTCACGTGGGACTCATAACAGCGTTGGATTGGCTTCCACAACTCCGTAGCGTTCTCTGTGGTTCATAGTAAGGTGAAATGGAGCGGAGTAGTTAGCCTTCAAGTTCATTTAAAAATAGACAAAAACAATATTTAAATGTGTTTATGGGCGGAAGGCGCCAAATGTGGGAATTCCAACTGATTGAGCTTATACCCTTGTGAGAGATTGTGTAATGAAATACAAGTATCCGTATTTAATTTCAAATACTCGCATGTATACACCAACTCATGTTTACAAACAAACCGGAGCGCCCGGAGCGCCCCTAGCGGACGCCACCGGCGCCGCGCATGCGCGATGGGGGTGTGGGCAAAAAGCTCGCCGTCGCCCATAAACAAACCACTGAAATGCGATGTTGTCGGCGCCGGTGTGAGTCCCCGCGCTCTTTTTCGCGTTGGAACTGTTGATTCCACGTCCTCCTAACGATGTCTGACTACTTGAGCAGCGTCAGCGAAATTAACGAGGCTCGTTACACCGCAAAACTTCGCGTGAATCATCTGACATGCGGCGATTCATTCCGCGTGGACGCCGCAGAACGTACGCTAAAGCCTGATTCGCATGATGAGATTTCGCTCTCAATTTTCAGTAGCGACGTCGCTCGAACTGTAAAAGCGTGAACCGTAGCTGAGATGGTCGACGTCGATACTGAAAATCGCAAGCAGAATCTAACCAAGTGAATCAGGCATAACAAGTCGGTGATGGCCACTGGTAACAACGATCAACATCTCCTTGTATCTACTGTTTACGTCGAGCCTGCTTACCAACCTTCAAACTTAAGTCTTTTAAGGCCCGCACTTAATTCTTATCGCAGGTACCGGGCCCACGTTTGGTCTACGGGCCGGTGTCCTGTAAAAGAGCAGACGACAAGCAGAAACGTTTGAAAGAGCAGACGACAGTTCGAACGATCAGGCGACCGTTTGAACTTGAAGACGCACTGAACGTAGTCCGCAGGTGGTCCGTACAACTTGACCGTTTTCGGCGTTCGTTTTGGAACAAAACAAATAAATTTGATGACCAGTAGTATTCGTGAATTTAACCCAAAATGCTTCCCGCCCAAGCAATCGTGGTCCGACGGCGTCTGGTTTTCCCTTTTCACGGCACATATCCGCGTTCTCGGACGAACCGAGCGCCTGAAAACTGACCTTCAAACCTTTCTCGACACTTTTGGTACAGCCCCAGTCGCAGCATTTTGACGAGAAGGCAGGTTTTTGTCTGGTTTCTTTCAAAACAACGCAGGAATACACGTCTCAAATGGGCTCTTCCGCCCACAGCCCCAGACCGGAAGTGCGTCCGACGCGCCACCACCGCGCCGTGACGTAACAGAGATGAGTTTCAGGCGATTCCAGATAAGAAAAACACGTGGCTAACCTACTGCAGCTGTAGGAAACGAGCAGAGAGAAGGATGGTTAGGCCGTAGACTTTCCGGTTTTAACCGGAAAAACACCGATAAACATCTGTCGGTGTCAAAAATACAAATATGGGTTTACAAGAAAAAACGCCGATAAACATCCGTTGGCATGAACGATGCAATACGGTTTAACAAAAAGAAAAAAAGAAAGAAAAAGAGACCAGTCGATATTTGGAAATTTTTGTTTTATGGCATATTTACACTTGCGGATTTCGCGGGCGGACCAGCGCAGGCGGAAAGTGATTTTTGAAGCCGGGTGGCAAAATCGACTCCTCCCTGGCGGAAAATATGGATATGGGTCTCGGACTGATCTAGATTTTGCGCCAGCGACGAGTTGATTTCGCCACCCGAATCCAAGATCCACTTTCTGCCTGCGTGGGTCCGCCCACGAATCCGCAGGTGTATTTTGTCGAAACCCTCCTCTTAAACTTACGCAACCTTCTTTTTTCACGAGACTTCTTAAACATATATGATTACCTCTTTTAAGATTCGTGCGATACACCAATAATTAGGAAATTAATACACACACAAAAAACATCACACACAAAAGTACATGAGTTCATTTTCCTTAGAAGTAAACACCGCAAAGGGGTTGGTTTCTTAGCGAACAAATTCCCCAGACAAAAAAAACTAAATTGATTCCGTCGCGTACGCCCGTTCAATCATACCTAAAAAAAAAAAAAAATCGGAAAAAACAACAAGCAAGCAATCACCGAAGGCAACTGCGTTCAAGCTTTCTGTATGAAAGCGACTCCGTTTCCAAAGTTCAGACATCGCAAGAGCGAACAAATCACTCAAATGCAAGATTAATTTGATACCGGCCGTCACGTCTCTTCAATCATTTTGACGAACATAAACGGCAACAGCGGAAGAAACTTAGTCCACGCTTGTCGCCTATTCGAGCGACTATATTCCGAAGTCCCGACACATGACACCTTTCTCCTTTTGTTTACCTAATGCCCCACTTATTCCTCTTTTACCGTTGCGTCGTTGATTACACCATTCTTTTCCCGCATCTACAGCGCCCCCCTCCCTCTACCCCGGCAATTAGACGCCCAAGGAAAATAAAGCGAGTATATTATGCGGCGTTTCCGCCGCATCCGCCGTCGTCCACTTAAATGTTGTGTCCGTGAGCCTCGCTGAAATCCAGACACAACAGAAACAAAGGAGGATATATATAACGCCCGGGCCAGTTTTTTCCTCGTAAAGACCTTGCTAAGCCAGAGAAAAGAAACTGAGGCTGCATCGCGTGTAACGAAGTGAGACGTATACGCGGTTTCTTAGAGCAAGAAACAAATGCGATACTCTCACGGAACAGACAGGAAAGCGTGTATACGCTCACAAAAAAAGTACACCTAAAAAAAAAAAAAGAGTAACGCTCCGAGGCGCATTTATAGTTTTTTTTTTTTTCGCGAAACATCTTATGTTGTTTACGTTTCTCAAAATACGCTTAATGGCGAGTTCCGCTGGTTTGCCTCAAGATTTGCTAAACGCACCAACAAACATTGCTGGAATAGTTACCCAAACATTAGGCCCAAATATTTTTTTTTTTTTCTCGCGAAGTTATCGAATTTACAATTTTGGTCTTCAACGCATTTTTTTTTTTTTTTTTTTTCAAAGTGCACTCTTTGGAGCGTATACTTTGTTCCCAACTGGTTACAAGCAGTTTACTGGTGTCAAAACGAATGCCTTTAGAAGATGGCTCCAGCACTCGCGCAGCAGCGCGAAACACAATGCTCGACGTAGTCCAGTTTTAGACTGCCTGCCCGCTCGACCTGCAAGCCTGCCTTTCCCCACGTCATGACGCTGAAAAGGGCGGGTATACGTTTGAATGTTAGCTTTTGGCGTATTTTTCACTTGCCGATTTCACCGTAACTATTGCGAATTTTGCGATACGAAATAGCGTACCGGAAAGGGTAAAAGCCGGTGATTCCGCGAATATAGTTAGTTGGGGAAGCTAAAAAATATCGCCGGAATTACCCCTTTAACCCGGGGTCCCACCGTTCATACGTCATACAAAAGACAGTGTGCGGACATTGTCTGAGCATAGCCTCCTATATACTGACAAAGCCTAAAGGATCGCCACGAGAAGCGGCCGCCGAATTGGAAAAGGTGGAGCGGCAGACAACGGATGAGAGGAGAGCCACGTGCCTGGCGCCCCGCTGCGGCGACACGCCGAAACACACTTCTCCCGAGCGAACAAGTGTGTTTCGGGTCCTCGCCGCTGCAAAAGCTGTGCGCCGACGTCCTGGTGCCCAGAGAAATGGCTGTTTGATGCCCCGTGCTACCAGGTCTTCGCGCTCCAAAACTGCCACCGGACACTCTATATGGCTTCGTCGTCGAACTGCCAGGCTTTGTAAGTATAGAGGAGGCTACAGCTCGACTCAAAAGCGAAATGAGAAATCACGTGGTTGAGACGTGCTTGTGGTGCACGAATTTGCACGGTGCTTTTCGAGCCCGCCGTGGAACTTGTCCACCGCGAGCGATGGTATAAGTGCCGTCACGGCACTCGTGAGCCACGAACGCGAATCTAAATGTTTGTCGACGGATTGACTATTGACGAGCGCATATACGTCCATGTGACGCAGTGCTCTTGTTCAATGTGTGAGCTGGGGCCGGCTTACGTGCTTTGGGGCTTTGGGTACCGCGGACGTATCACGGTGAAAAAGGCGGAGAACTTACGAAGTAGAGGAGGTACGAAATAGTTCGTTATATTTTCAAATTTTCGTGGCGAAAAGCTGGCTTTTTACTTTCTACTATCTTGCTTTTGGCCCACTAAGCGACACGCGATTAGTAAAATCTCAATCTAAAATAATTTATCCCAGCCTAAAATTTATTTCATGGCTCTTTTTAAGGAAGCGTGTAGGCGAATAAAAATGCAAGCCAAAAAGGGCCTCGAAAGCGCTCTAAGTCCACAAGTTGAATTTTCCATAAGTCATATTCGGAGATTTCGGTAACCCACACTTTATATGGGAAACTTCAGAATCTTAGACGTGTTTTCTCAGACTTTCAGGCTATAGAGTACTAAACACGAGCAACGGAATTCTGCAGCGCTTATGGGTGGACTGTGGCTGTACACATTTTTCTGGTTTATATATGCTTGATTGTGGTGCTATTATTTAAGTTCGCGCGAACTTGTCAACTCTATAAAACTTAGGTACTTTTTTTTTTTATCTCGCTTCGGCGTTTTAGATACGTAGAACTTATTTTTATTATTTTTTTCAAGCAAATTTTGAGATTTTACGTGACAAATCTACAAAAGAAAAATTTTGGTACGACCCAGTGAAAGACGAGATCAATTTCGACCGCCTGGGAATTTTAACGTGCAACAGAAACCTCAGTTACACGGCGCTCTTCATCAATACCATCAGGGATGGGCAAAATACATGCAAATATGTATCGAAATACAAATGCAAAATACTTCGTCCAAAATGTATTTAATTACAAATCTAATTACATTTCCAAAAAAAGCATTTAATTACAAGATAAAAATACAACCAAAAGTATTTGGTCTCCTCCAAATACTTTTCCAAATACATTCCTCAAAATTTGCGTCAGCGACTTCAGGGCACCTGCAACGGATTTCTGGGTATCCCATTCTAATTTTGCATCGCACACTCGGGAGTTAGTGTGCGAGGCTCTAGTAACGTAATAGAAATGTAATCACAAAAAAATGTAATCAGCTTGGACGTAATAGGTGAAAAAAGAACAAAGCTTCAAGCAGCTTTTTTTGTCGATTACATTTTGGTATAGACCAACAAAGAACCGAGACGACCAAAACGCGCAGCACTAGCTGGAAAATTTTTTATCGTTGCAACTCGCGCCAGTTACGAAAATCTGGACGACTCGCGCATTTGGAATGTTTCAGGCAAAAATATGGATGGAAATCAGGCTGGAAAGCATCACAAGTTGTCACAGGCACTTATTCAGCCAGTCTGCCTGTGAACGTCGATTTCGTCACTCTTCTTGCCCTGGACTAGTACCGTAATCACAAAGTCACTAAACGCTTGTGCTTGATTGAGAGACACTGCATTCGGTGCAGAACGTAGTTTTCTTCCTGCTCTGGACACGTTTTAGGATGAGCAAAATGAGTCGTGACAATACATTTGAGAGATGTATTTTCGCCCACAAAATTGTATTTAATTACAATTGTATTTGAAATACCGACGTTTTAGTATTTAAATACACACGTCAAATATACTACCCAATCTGTAATTAAACACAAATGCGAAATACACAAAGTATTTGAAATACGTTTTTCAAATACTTGTATTTGAAATACTGCCCATCCCTGAATACCATTGATTATACTGATCACATTGATTACACTCTTGCCAGGGCTAGGAAAATGTTGTACTTTCTCCGTAGGAATTTTAAAAATAATCACGTAGGGTGAAAGGACGTTATATTCTTCTTGTAGAAGGGTTTGAAATGGGGCTTGTTGGTAGAACATATTTAGTGGTTAAAAGCGCGAAAAACAACGGACGAGTAGTAGACACACACACACCAGTGACACCACAGAGTGCTGCTTACAATTGGTTTTATCTTGGAAAAACACACTCACCGCAAAACTGACCCAAGACACACATCCTATTCACTTCCAGTCGCCACTCATCACATTTTCTGCTTTCACACTGCGCATGATCGTAGAAACGATAGCTCCGATTCGTACAGGGTCACTGATGGGGCCATTAACCGTTGTACTCTCCTTTACAATCTAAAATAAATAAAAGAAAAACGCTTCCGCTATCTCCCTTCTCTTCTTATTCTTGTTTCGTACCAAGATAACGGTGTTGTCGAAATAAGTTACGCATTCACACCTATTACAATGCACTGCTAGATTACCATAAGGGGCTGATCTTAACGACAGGACATGTTCCCTCAGCCTTTCGGTCACGCATCTCCCTGACCTGCCCCCACGTACTATCGGGGAAAAATGAAATGCGAACAGAGGAGTGCGTGGCTCGCGGTACAGGCTGCGCCGCCTGGAAGTGAGCCTAGGAGCGAGGGTGCGTGGCCTACTCCGACGTGTTCACGCCCCTCCCTCTGCGCTTCCCAAGCTTCAGCAGTGCTCCTCTTAGTGCGCTGAAAGCTATCACCGCTATCTTTGCTGGCTCAGCGCGTGCGGTGCAAAGAAGCTCGCCGCACTCGCCGAGCAGGCAAAGATAGCGGTGACAGCTTTCAGCGCACTGAGAGGCGCGCTGCCGAAGCTGGGGGAGCGCCAATCGAAGGGCGTGAACACATCGAAGTAGGCCACGCACTTTCGCCCCTAGGTTCACTTCCAGGCGGCGCAGCCTGTACCGCGAGCCACGCACTCCTCTGTTCGCATTTCATTTTTCCTCGATAGTACACCCTCCCATAAGACAGAGGGATTCTGTACAGTGTACACAATCCCCACTTGAAACCCACGTACTTTGTCACGTGTTTTTTTTTTTGTTTTTGTTTTTTGACACATATTTACCCGTGTTATATTGCTTAATTTTCTCGGAGCTGAGAGGAGGACCGAAATACCATGCTTTGCCTCCACCTTTTTGTCTTATGGGTAGCATTACCTGTTTACGGTATCACCACTGGTCTCTTAGCTGGCCTGTGGATCTCCCTCCTCTTCCCTTCTCCCCTCTACCACCCCTTCAATGAGCTCAAAGGGGAAGCTTCCCTCCTCCAGTATCCTCACCTGTAAACCGAAGCTATCGGCTATCTTGTGCGGGCAGGACTTCGATACAGACGTGTTCAAACAAGTCGTGGCTATGCCCCTCTTAATAATCTTGGAGGGGCAAGGGTGATCCTAGACAATCTTGGTGTGGTTGTAATAGGTGTGAATGTATACCTTATTTCGACAACACCGTCATCCTGGCACGAAACAAGAATAAGAAAGCAAGGGAGATGGCGGCAGCGTTTTTTTATTTTACGTTGTGACGAAGGTACTTGTGTTAGCGCCCCATCAGTGAGCCTGTATGAACCGGAGCTATCGTATTTTCTCATGCACAGTACGAAAGCAAAAAAAAAAAAAGATTATGTGTGGCGATTGGGAGTGAATGGGATGTGTGTTTAATCGGTTGGTTTCGCGGTGGGTGTGTTCTTCTAAATATGAAACCAGTTGTAAGCTGCGCTCTATGGTATGCGTCTCTTCTACTAGTCCGTCGTTTTTCAGAGCTTTTCACCCCTAATCATGTTATATTTTTCGTTTTTCAGGTCGATTCTAGAATTTGCGTGCGTCATCTGGAACACAGATTTACCATAGTACAAAAGCTAAAGAAGTTTCAAAATCAGCCGTTTAGGTTTGTGACGGCCTATAAACAAGTTGTACAGAAATGAAAAAAAAGTAGATTAGGTTGGGTCACTTTTAAATATCGGAGAAAGTGCGTAAGGTTGAAATTATTTCACACAGTGTATTATGGACGGACAGTTATTGAACGAAGTTTGTGTATATTGGAGCCGCATCACGTATCTGCAAGATTGGATCACTCGAAAAAGATGTCATTTGCGTTAACGAACCGACTGTTTTTCTTCATAATTTTTGTTCGAACTATTAGAGAGTGGAACTACCTTTCAGAAAAGCTAATCTCGTCTTCTGATGACGTTGTTTTTTTGTGTGTTTTTTTTTTTTTTTTAAGATTAGAGAGTTGTATTGAAGTATAGAAATGTATTCTTCATTTTTTTTCTTTTTTTTTTTGTGCAAGAGTTTTGAATATGTTCATTATGTGTTCGCAGTTCATGTACCCTTTTCATAATGCCTAACCACGCAGCTTGAATTTTTATAAATAAATAAAAAAATAAGCCTCCTTTGGCCACCTTGACTATGCGGGGGCAGAGTTAGCACATAGGTTGACTGCACGGCGGCTAGGGTGGGCATGCCCAGCTTGCAGCTGCTCGTGCAATTTCTAAAATGACAGATTCCGCTGACATTAATGATATTTTGTGCACGTTCTGGAGATTTAACATTAGTGATTGGTTTAATGTGATATCAAACCTACGAATATTGTATTTTAAGGCGGGAGGAAAAAAATGTCGGTTTTAATAAATGTATTATTAATTTACTACTCAGCGTGTATGTAGAGAAGGCCATTTTACGTAGGATGAAATTTTGTACTCAGAGTATTGAATTTGAATTTTAAACATGCTTGTTAGATTGTTGTAATCTGTTCCAAAGTTAGGTCTCTGTAATCGGCTTAAGATGGCTATGCACCCCGATTACCTGAATAACAGGAAATATATTGAAATATGCACAGTTTTCTGTTCTATTTCGTACACTTCAAATGCCATTTTTTTTATAATCTTGCTCAACGGGTTTCATTGATCTCCCAAAGCATGCACATTTATATAAAAATCAAAATGGGGATAATTTTTCGGTAGACACATGGGTAACGTGAGGCATGCCCAATCGGGGATGCACGGCAATACCTCATATCGTGAAAGAATGATAAAATGACCATGAACGGAATAAGATTCCCGGGGGTACCCATGTAGACTGCCCACATATGCCCACTGTAGGTCCCATGAGAGAAGCCCTCGTGGCCCGTGGGTTAACCCACCAAGGCCATCTGGGCCCCACGAGAGGGGGAACCATGCGGGCTGCCCACTTAGGCCTCCTGTTTGCTGCTCGTACTCTTGTGGGTTCTCCGAAGCAGCCCAGGTGGACTGCCCAAGAGCCCTACTTGGGCCCGACTAGCAAAACCTACGTCGGACCCACGGGGACTGCCCAAGTAGGACCCACGTGGGTCCCTCTTTCAGAGCCCACTTTGTACCACTTGGTGCCCGTTGAGGTTGACTAACTTTATGCTGTCTAAGCAGACACTCCACACAAGTACTCTTTCCTGAAAATGGAGGCCATGGGAAAAATGAATGGACGTTTGGCGACGTTGGCCGTAAAAAGCAACACTGGCAAGGCATAAGCATGCGCGCGTTGAAATTACCAATACCTGAACGTTCCGAGTGAAGCCATAGCCGATGATGATCTCCCGATACTTGGGAACGTCGTGAGTGCCCACGTAGAAACACTCGTAGCCAAACTCGAAGTTGACTTCGTAGGCCGCGTGCAGTTCAGCCTGGCCCTTGAGTCTCCTCCATTTGTCAAAGTTGGTGGCGCGCTGGTTTTTGTAGAAGGCCACCTGGTGGTACACTCTAAAGTCTTTCCTGGTTCCGGTTCTGGAAGAAAAAAAGAAAAAGAAATGGTTCATTGCGTATGTGTATTCAGCTGCGTAAGTTCCCATAGAACTACGTGTAGGTGGCACGAAAAATGAGAGAGAGGGGGTGATATATGAGAAGCCGTGACACCGAATCAGTTTCCCCGCAAAATTTTGCAGAAATTTTGATGTTACGTGACCCGCTAAATTTAGTGGGGAAACTAAATACGTGTACAGTTCACGTGACGTCAGGTCACGTGACATTACTTTCCTTCCAAAATTTGGCGAGGAAATTGAATTGGTGTACAAATCACGTGCCGCCAGACCATATGAGAACAATTGTTTCACCAAATTTAGAGGGAAAACTGAATTGTTGTATATGGTCACGCGACGTCAGGTTACACGACATCATCAATTTTCCAGTCAAATTTAACGGGAAATACGAAGTGGTGTATACAACACGTGACAATAATTTTCGAACCCTTCGTAGCGGGGAAACATAACTGGTCTCTGAGTCCCGTGACGTCAATTTTCCCTAGACTTGTAGAACGACCCCTAGGGCGATCTTAAGGACGACCTCTAGGACCAACTCAAGGACGATGTCGAGGATGACGTCAGGGTCTTCAGGTCCTCTGAGGAGCGTGCGAATGTGAAGGAGTGTGAAAATGTGAGCTGGAATGGTCTACTCCGCATACCTACTGCGTATTAAGAGGCCAGAAAGTTTAGTAGCATTGGTGAATGGGCTAGTTGGTAAAAACGAACAGCGCATGGACACGGACAGAGTAGAAGACAGAAGACAAACACGGCGCTGGCTTACAACTGAGCTTTAATGGATCTGACAGCGCGTATAAATACAAAATTTCCCGTACCAAAAGGAAAGCGAAACAACACTTAAGAAGGACAAAACGTGTTCCTAGAGTTATCTGCGCGCACTGTTGTTCTCCGATCTACAAAGAAACATGCTCTCCTTTACCGACAAGGCAAGTGACGTGGCACTAACGCATGCTGACCCCACTCGTCCGGTAGCGAGCGTTTGTGTAATGTCACGCATGAGTCCGATCCTTTTGTCTACTGATGGCCATACATCTTTCAAAGGCTGGAGTACATCCGCAGTCACGGCAGTGCACACCAAAATGCCCCGACACAACGTGTAACACAAAGTACCGGTGCTCTATTAACCGCTCATTTAGACAGCGTCCTGTCTGCCCTATGTATGGGCACGCTCAAGACAGCATCCCGAACATTGTCAGTGCATGCAGTGGAGCATGCTGCAGCTAACCGGAAGTCTACGTGGCGGCGTTCTTCGACATCCAGGCCCCTGCAAGCCCCAGTGGGCGCGGCAAAACCGCCGTCACAATACGCACTTATAGATAACCGTTACCCTCTTCCGCGCACCGCACTACCGGAGCCTTTGAAGCATGCTTTTAAGCGTGCGCCCGGGTGATGCCGTGACCGCGGGACGCGCTCTTAGAAGCATGCTTCAAAGGCTCCGGTAGTGCGGAACAGGGTAACAGTTTGCTAAAAGTTCCTAAAAAGGAGTTTCCGTAGACCGTTTCCCACTTCCGCAACGCTCCCCGGAACGAAGACGCCACCTGCGCATGCGCGGCGCTAGTCTTGCCTGCAGAGTCCCGGATCTTGTAGCGGGTAGCGGAGAACGTTGCGGGACAGTGGAAATCATATACGAAAACTCTCCAATATCGACCAAAAATAGTGCAGTGCTTCTTCTTATCGTTCAGGTTGGTAATTAAAAATCTTGTTACCGCTTATATGAACTTTATCTTGCCGTTCTTCCGCACCCACGAACGGTTTTCCGGCGCGTTAGTGATTGTATAGCCGTCATCAAATTATTATTGGGCTTTTGGAGGGTGCCGAGGAAAACCCAGGGCCAATTACTGTTGAAATATTTGAGGAAACGAAGCAGTTGATGGAAGCTCAGAAAGAACTTCTCAAAATATTAGTTGATAGGCCATAGGACAACATTCTTAAAACGGTTACAAAAGACAAGGGGAAGCCGACGTCTGCTGACGAAAACCTTCAGCAGCTTCAGATCAGAGTAAGTTGTATCGAAGGAAAGCTCTCTGATGTTGGTGAAACACGTAGTGCAGTCCGAGTTCTTCAAAATAAAGTAGGCAGTTTGCACTCTCAAACAAACTTTCTAGCACTAAAATTGGATGACCTTGAAACTCGTTCGCGAAAAAATAACCCTATAGTCAGAGGTGTGAAGCCGGGGGCAAAGAAACCGAACAAACTTTGCTGAATAGAGTTAATTGGCAAATTTTTCACGGTATTCTAGGGGAAAAGGCGAACTCAATTGAAAGAATGCACATATCGGCTGAGAAAGAGCGGTCCAACAGAGACCGCCCAGTTAGTATGAGATTCGCAGACTTTAGGGAAAAGTATACAGTAATAAAAAATTGGGAGCAAGATAAGTGCACCCGAAAACTTTTCAAAGAGCTGCTCAAGGTCCGCAGGGACTTTTGAATTAGTGCTACCGAGGAAAATAAACAAGGATTCAAAGTTGACTTACGATAAAATAAGGATTAACGCTACAACCTATTCGTCACAAATGCAACGTCCCCTCTTCTTTCCTGGCACGAGTGGTGTGAGCCGCGATTGACAAGAAGGGGAAAACTTGACAAAACTGGCCCTGACCGCGAATTCACTTTGTTAAACGTCAATGCGTGAGGTGTGGTGAACAAGGTGGTTGACCTTGAGAGCTTGATTTTAACTTACTTTCCCCCGGTCATTGTAGTGACCGAGACCTGGTTAAATAAACACTTTGCAGATGATGAAATACTTCCAATCTGTTTCCGTACTGAATGGGTTAAAACAGCGCAAAAAGGACGAAGGACCAGTAAAAGAAAACACACAGACACAGCGCTGTGTCTGTGTGTTTTCTTTTACTGGTCCTTCGTCCTTTTTGCGCTGTTTTAACCCATTCAATATGACCATCAACCAACTCGCCCACCTTTCCACCTTGTTGCTGTTTCCGTACGCTTCGCAAAGATCGCGATAGCCGAGGGGGAAGTGTAGCTGTGACTTTTAAAAATGATTTTCCAGTGACGAGGTTAGACGACATTCCTGAAGTATAGTACATATAATAAAGGCATTTCTCGCTGAAGAAAGCATATTGATAGGAGCATGTTACCGACCCCAGGTTCATATTCCTAGTTTTTTCCAATGTTGAACGAGTAAATTATTAACCATATTTTAAGTGAGCGCGACCTTATTCTTGGCGGGGGCTTCAACAGACCAGAAATTGATTGGTCATCCAGATTTCCGGTGCCACTTTCGCCGTGTGCTGAGCCTTTGGTCGGCATAGCGTTTGTTTTCACAATTTGACCCAGCTGGTGAAGTGTGAGACCAAAGGGTTCGGTTGTTCTAGTTCTATGTCAGACAGTATTCGTTAGCAACACTCTCGCCCAGAAAACTTCTACTGCAACAGTTCTTGACGCCTTCTCTGATCATAACTGTTTTATTGTCTCTTTCTGTTAGTAAAGAAAAAAAATGTAAAAGAAAAGTTTTGATTCTTGATTTTGCACGCGCTAACGATGTTGGTGTCTTTGACGAACTGACATTGCCTTTGACAGATCCTCAAACCTTGCTGACTTTGCACAAGGAAATGTGGAAATGTAGATGAGCCCTGACTCTTCTTTACGTCATTGGTTCAACTTTGCATCAACAATCATATACCGAAATTTAAGAAAACGAAACACAAAAAGAATCCATGAATGACTCGAGACATTATACATTTGGTTCGTAAAAAAAGCAAAGTAAGGCAACTTTGTAGGCGTCAAACAACGGTGAAGTTAATCTCCTTGGCAGCGTTAGAAAGCAAATAAAGCAAAGCTTAAACGTAACTAAACATAGATACGATACAGAAATCCTGCCGAAATTCATGCGGTCATCACCAGCTAAATTCTGGAGATATCTTTCGACGCGTAAACAACCTGTCGCTGGCCTCAAAGTGGCTGGAGTATAGATAAGTGACACTTCAAAGATGGCTAACTGTTTCAATGACTTTTCAAAATGACTTTCACAACGGATTGTAACGCGTGCTCAAGCTTTGACGTGCCGAAGAACAGCCCCCCATTGGACGAATTAACAATCTTTGAAGAAGGATTCTTTCCTCTGCTTTTCGACCTTGACATTAAAAAGTCTACCGAATAGATAACATCCCAAATGATTTTCTGCGCCGTTACGCTGAGTTGTGTGTCAAGTATTTCACTGTAATGTTTCGCAAATTTTTGGCAAGTGGGAAAATACCAACAGAGTGGAAGTACGCCAGAATTATTCCTGACTAGCCAGTTTGTAACAAATTATTGACCAATTTCGTTGTTGTGCACGACAGGGAAAATAGTGGAGCATGTTATATTCTAGCATATATCTTCATATTTCGAATTAAATAACTTGCTTAGTCGTCTGCAACACGGTTTTTGTAGAGCCCTGTCCACTTCCACTCAGCTGGTAGAAACAACTCCTTATTTTTAGGAGATTTTAAATCGACGCGGGCAGATAGATATAAACTTCTTCGATTTCTCGAAGTCTTTCGATAAGGTTTCACAGCCGAAGCTCTTAACAAAACCGAAATTAATCGTTAGAAATGATATGCTTATAACTTGGACTAGTGACTACCTGACCTCTCCCCGCGAGGCTGTTGCTATCGGTGAATACATTTCCTAACCTGTTTCTGTTGTCTCTGCAATGCCGCATGGATCTGTTCTTACCCATTTTTTTTTTATTTAGCAACAATATTTTATATGACATTTCAGTTTAGATTAATCTTTTTGCCGGTGATTGGGTTATTTACAGCTAAATCTCTACTCATGACGGCTACCTTCTCATTGACATATCTCTGGGAAAATTAAATGCATGGTGCGAACAAACAGTATTTTACTGGGCAATCGGGATCCGGACAGACGTGCTCCACTCGTCGTTTCGGATCAGCTCCCACTCCAAATCTCGATCCGGATCCGTGAAAAACAGCTCCGCCGATATCGGCGAATTCGACCGGAAGCCAGCCTGGCCAACCCACAGCGCGCACACGTCGACTTCCTACCTCGCCGAGCATCTCGCCATCTCGCCAATCTCGCCTCGGAAGAATTTGTAATGACCACTCGCGAGGTGCCGCCCGCTTTACTGCTCCTGCAGCTTCCTTGATGACAGTTCGTCGTCAAGTTACTCGAGCAACGCTTTCAGCAGCAGCGGCTCGAGTAGCAGCGACAATAAAGATTGCTTGTATGTCCCGCATCAATTCATCTGCCTTTTCGGACCTCCGTAGAAAGGCCGAATATCGAGACGTATACTTGGACACCGTTCACGAGTGTTCCAATGAAGAAGCAATGTATATCGCTCATCGACACGCATCTTTCACATCATGATTACCTTCGCTCGTGCGTTGAACACGTGTTGTTAGCGCCGCGATTGCGAAAACATGTGCTCCGAGATCCGGGACCGCGCGAAGGGGATTCCAGGGAAGGTGAATGACGGGAACGCATCCACCGATCCCGGAGGGGTTGTACCATTCCAATGAGGAGTCGGAGGCGGAGCGACTCCGTTCCGATCGCGTGGTACATCTCGTATCTGGTTAACTGATCCCGTCACGCTCTAAAACGACCATTGGAATTCGCTATAGGATCAGGCTGTATAAGCATGTCTACATTCTAATTATTTTTTTTTTTTGTTCAAACCGAAGACGGACGGTCGGACTTCACCTTTCACTTCATATGCCGGTGAAGTGTCGATTCACGCGTTCTGAAGTATTCTGTTTAGACACCTTCTATGCGGAGGGCAAGTTCGTCTGCTCCTTGCGCAGGGGGTAGCGGTGACGTCAGAACGCCGAGCCCTGATTGGCTGATCGAGCCCCCCTATCTGAGCGTCGTCTGCTTCTTTGCAACGTCGTCTGCTCGCATTGTCGTCTGCGTCTGTCTTACGTTTCCTGCGACTTTCGGAAGTGCAGAGGCCAGATTCACGAAACGATCTTACGCCAAAAATGTGCGTAAGACAAAACTTAAGAACAAATTCGTATTCACGAAACGAAATTTTCGTAAGTTTTGCGCAGGTTACGGCGAAATCCTACGACAGCTCCGAAGCTGTCTTACGCACTTCTTACGATCAAGTCAGCATGGCCGACAGCGTCGCGGTCGCGACGACGCACGGACGTTTATTTTTCTACGTGAGCTTCTGACGCGTCCTGACTTCAAGCAGCAAAAAAAAAAAGTAAAAATTACTTGAAACAGAGCACGACGAACAAGAACGCTGGATCCACAGACACCGGGAAAAAGCTCCAACGGCGACGATTCCACCGAACGCGACCAAACGAGCTGGCCAGTTAGGCCTAGCGGGCACTCCGCGACTCGGCGGCCGTCTGCCCACGACCGGCTGACGTGCTGAATGGAATATGCCCGCGCGACCCTTGTGAACCCTTCCCGTGTTATACTTTGATCGCTGACCTCAATTTTAGATTAAGAGGTCAATTTCTTCCTCTTGTTATCTCCTTGTTTCCCGAGGCAACGGTGACTCTCGCCGGTGAAAAAGCGGCGAATCTCCGACAGACGCAGGAAAGGTAAAGCAGCCATCGCTTTGACTAGCAGACGTAAAGCAGACGACGTTAACTGCGCCAACCCGCCGGCGCCGTTAAAGAGTGAGGGGTCTCGCCGCACACGAATGGAGGTAAAAAGTATTTGGGAGGGAACTTGCGGACACTAAGCAAACAAACCTCGGCGCCCCGGGACACCTCGCCAGTGTGTCCTTTGACTTCCCTCCTTGATGCGCGTCTGCTAGTTGTTAGACGAAAACAACGTACCGCTCGAGTTATTTCGTCTGCCCTCCCTTAAAGACCAAGTCGAGTTCGCTGCGAAGGTCGCAGGAAAGGTAAGACAGACGCAGACGATGTTGCGAGCAGACGACGTTGCAAAGGAGCAGACGACGCTCAATAGGGGGTCGCGAACAGCCAATCAGGACTCGGCGTTCTGACGTCACCGCTACTTCCTTTCTCATGCGCAGAAGACGAAAATGAGCCCACTTGCGAGGCGTATAAGACCGATCCCACCAAGCGTTCCATGCATGCGCGACGCCGCCATAACTGTAGTTCGTAGGAGGCAGACGCCAGTTCACGAGATAGCTCATGCCGCCTCGTGCTCTGCTCGCGCAGACCTCCAGCAGGGTTGTCGCGCGTGCAGAAAGACTACAGCTCCCACGCTGCATGTCGGCAGCGGTCCATGGCGTATTCAAACTAGCAATGAGATCGGTCTATTGAACCAGCAGAGGGCTAGATCCTCTCTGGTCACCTTTATAATATAAACTTGACCAACCGTCAACGTGATAAAAAAAAAAAAAGACATCGGCAGAGCAAGCGAAGAGCAAATGGATGGTGTTAAAACGTTAGATTTTTTTTCCCCTGGTGCATGACCGTCTTTCGTTTGGACGGTCGTGGTTTGGTTTGGACTGGTTTGGACTAACGTCCCTAGACAAACGCTATGCGAGGTAGCGACATGTCTCCCTCCCCCGCCCTCCTCCCCTCTTTGCTGTCGTCTGCTAGCAGGTGCAATGTTGTACAGCGGGGTTCGGGCCGCTGGCGGTGTGCGCGAAGCGGCGTACGGGTGGGCCAGGTGGGTTATTAGGGAGTTTTCGTAGATCGCGTTGCCCCCTCCGCTAAGCGTTCCGCAACGAAGAAGTTGCTACTGCGCCTGCGCACGATAGTCTTGACTGTGGAATTCCGCTATCGTAGCGGGTTGCGGTGGTCCTTGCGGGACGGCGAAAACGATCTACGAAAACTCCCTATTATTTTTTTAATGACAGCCATCCGCAGACTGTCGCCATGAAGCAGAGTAAACGGGGTCCCTGTTGCCCCCATTGCGCGTCCAAAAAAGGCCGACCCGCTAACGCGCGGTTCGCATTTGTCTTCTATAACTCGTCCACATGGCTGTGTTTTCCGAGTTACTCCGGCGGCTCATGTCACGTGAAAATTGAGATAGAACAACGCTGGACGCGGGTAGGCTTTCAAACGCCAAGGAACTAAACTCGACGGTGAGGTCTAGTCAAATCCGCCAAGTTCTTCCTAACCGGAAAGGGAACGCGGGCGTAGGCCAGTGGAAGAGCGCGTCGGCACACCAAACGCTGTCGCTACTTAGCAAAGCGTTGAGCAAGGGACTTTAGTTTGGACTTTACTCTGTTTCATACTTGTGTGCAACTTTTTCAAAGCTACTGGCGCGAGCATGGGGTTTGATCTCGCAGCTCATTTGCACGCGCTCACGCGCAAACAAAACCATATAGATGAAGCCACGCGCTCGCACCAGTAGCTTTGACAGCGTTGCAACGATTTTTGTAGTTTGCGTAAATACCGCTTAAATGGGATCCCTGACGTTAATGACCTTCGAAACACCCGTTCGTTTTTCACTCCTCGCAATTGAAGTAGCAGAAAAATGTAAAAAAAAAAAAACGAGCAGCGTCCCCCCCCCCCCCCCCCTCCTCACCTCGCAGCCAGAACAAGCGGCCACGTGACCTGGAGCCGATTATATGCCGCCAATTATGATCATTAGTGGCTGCGGTCAGCAAAGCACAGGACACGCGCTGAGTTCCAGACATTGTTATGGTTCGGCTATTGTCGCCATTGCAGCGATTTTACACGGCCACTACCCAAATGCTCGGATATAATCTATGACCGCATTCAACTATATCGTCAATGGGAGGTACTGCGACCATCCAGCTACGTCATCAAGTTTCGCGAAGGAGAGATTGAATGAAAACGCTCGCTTTTGTCTTTGAAATTACACCGAAACAAAGGAGTTTCTTGGCCAGTGGCGTTGCGTGCGAGTATCCTTGAGTCCTACTAGTGTCAGTAAGCTCGTGTAAAGTGAAAAAAACATTCCAATTGAATATCGCTGCACCGCCCCTTTAAGCTGAGACCAGAAGCTCCGCCTTCAGCGCAAGCTCGCTGGCTTCCGCAGTGCTTTGGCTGCGCGTGCCTGCGCGTTCACACTTCTGTTATCAAGGCCAGAAAGCTCGTATACTGACGGCGAAGCTTCAGGTCTCAACTCAAGGATGAACGGAGTATAGACTGGAATTTTTTCGTGAGGTCGCGACGCGGTTTCCCCCACCTTCATTCGCTCCGTTGGTTCTCTCGTTACGTCCATTTTCTAGTGATGCAAAACTATCAATAAATCGACTATCGATACTATCGATAGTTTTGCACCACTAGAGCGAATACGGTTGCCGCACCGCCACTCGCCTCCCTTCCTCCTCTCTTCGCCCAAACTCCCATCTTCGTCATCACTGAAAGCTGAATCCAAGTTGGCATGGTAAGTGCTTGGGCTAGTTGGTGTCCCATTTAAAAAAAAATAAAGCGAGAAAAAGAGAAGAGGGAGCGACGCAAACTACTAGTGTCGCAAAACTATCGATAGTAAACTGTCGACAGTACTATCGATAGGTTTACGATAGTCGATTAACGATCATTTTCCGATAGTCGACTATCGATAGTACTATCCATAGATTTTGGATAGTCGATTATCGATAGTTTTTCGATAGTCGACTATCGATAGTCTTTCAATAGTCAACTATCGATAGTCGACTATCGATAGTCTTTTTACTATCGATAGTCAGATTTCTGGCGACTATAGTACTATCGATAGTTTTGCACCACTACCATTTTCCCTCTTACAAGAGGGAAATAGTATTCTGGCACGCTTCCAAGTGATGCGACACGGAACCGGGAGTGGAAGGGATCGAGCGGCCGTGGTGGTGGCGCAACCTTCGCGACTACGTAGAACCGAGGCGCAAAGACAACAGTAATGACTGTAGGCGACGATCGAGCTTCGGGTGAGGCTGCGGTGGCTGAATCCGAAACAGCCGACGCCCGGGAGAACAGTCTGACTCTCCGAACACAACAGTATGCGGACGGTTGCGACGTTAGAATTCCCATCCCTCGCGCAGTCGAAAGCCCTGCCCTATATGCTAACGCATTTTGTCGAGAATCAGCGTGGCGATAGCAGCGATTTATAGGCACGATTTTTAGTTCTTCAACAAACGCGTGTCACACCGCGGCAACCATCCGCGCATCTACTTGACTTTCGCTGTTGTTTTCATATTGTCACGAATGACAAGTGATGAGGCGATAATTACTCAAGAAACAAAACATTTAATGCGGCGAACTTGTGCCCAAAAATTAAAAAAAAAGGAACAGAAGAAAGCAGAGCGTCGCGGGCGTCGAAGTCAACGTGACAGCAGAGTCGAACGCTGGGGCGAAAGCTGGCCTCCGGCATGCCACGCGGAGCCCTTCTGTACACGCGTGGGCTTCTGGCACATTCGGCCTAGAACGTTCGCCTAGTAGAACAGTCGTAACTGGATCGGACGAGAAGATTCTCGAACTTACGAGAACGCCATGTAGAAATAATAAATAAAAGAAGATTCCGCTCCTTGGAATCGAACCCGGATCCTTCGCGTGACAGTCAAGCACGCGAACTACTCGGCCACGCACGCGCTCGCTCGGCAACGCGTGTGGCAATATGCCTTTCGCAGTATTTTTATTGTCAAGAATCTCCGTTTTCGTGATTTCGGAACAACGCAACTAAAATAAGTTTATTTCATGTTCTTACCAATGCGTTCCAAAAAAAAAAAAAAAAAAAAAGCAAGCGCACAAAAAACTGGCTTTAAAAAGAAAAACAAAAAAGGTCGATGCATAGGTGTTTTTTGCTGCCTAATTTTTGGTAGAATTACGTGTGGGTGGCACAAGAAATGAAGGCGGGGGGGGGGGGGGGATTAACGCTTCGCCGAGTTGCACTTGAGAGTCGCGTGAACTGCCCATGCCGCGGAAGACGCGAGCTCGGCCACTGTCCAGAGCGATGAGCGAAGATTCTGGAATCACGGCTGCCGGAGCGGCGTCTATCGCTGTTTCAGTCAGACAAAAGCGCCTCGCGTTGAAGCGAACAAACCAGGAGACACGAAATTGCTGCGGAAACTATTATTGTTGGTTTGCTATCAATTGCGATAGCATTCGCCGAGGACAGTCTCCTGGACGACGTCATAAAGGACAACATCAAAGACGACTTCTAGGATGACCTCTAGGGCGATCTTAAGGACGACCTCTAGGACGACCTCTAGGGCAATCTGAAGGACGACGTCGAGGCCGACGTCCTCTGGGACAACGCCAAGTCTTTCGAAGAGGGTGCGAATGTGAAAGGGTGTGAGACTTTAAGCTGAAATGGTCTACTGCACGTTAGGAGGCCAGATAGTCGAGAAATCCGGGAGGGGAGGAGGGGGGGGGGTAGCTAAAGAACGCTAGCGAGTAAAATGGATGCGCGTGCGCACGCAGCAGGCACGACGCGCCGTCAAGGAGCGCGGCCACGCAAATCGGTGGACGCTCCTGTGTTATCTGTGTGACGTCACTTCCGTGACCAAGTTTTCGTGACATCGACCTTCCAACTTTACACCCCCTTTCCAAGCGCGGCGAAAGACATAATTCTACATAAAAAAAAAACGGATTGGAAGGACAACGTAAACATTAACCCATCAAAAAAAAAAAAGAACTGCTGCAAATGTGCGAAATTTTAAAATTAACTTTTGGTCACTCGGACGAAAGCAACAAGCTTTAGTAGGCGACTATAAGTGGCCGGGTGAGTTCCAGACAGTCGAGGATTTTTCGCTCAGCTGGCGTCTTCCGCTGTGACTTGGGTATCTAGATAGATAAAGACGCGAGTGAAACGCGGCAAATCGTAAGCGCAGACAATCGGTGGTTTCAAGAGAAAAAACAAGAAAGCGTCAGGATAGCGCGAAAGGAAAGCAGACGACAGGTAAGGCGTGTTCGTTTGGCCACAACTCGTTGAAGTTTTGTTTTCTTGCAATGCAGAGTCAAGAAAGGGTACCTACTACCCTTGCATGCGGGCAATATTTTGCTGCTCCTGCGTGCATACATTGCAGTCCACTTATAACGATAATCAGAAAACCCGAAAATTCAGTCGTTATAACCGATTATCGTTGTATTTGGGCTAAAAACTGATCGTTATAAGCATAATTCTAATGCAATTAAATGCAAAGGTGCAAGCGAGCTGGACAAGAATGACGACCGCTCACCAGTCACCTAGCTGTGTTTGAAGATTTGTGTTTGTCCTTCGTCCCTCTGGTTCCCCTTCTCCAGGGATTATTATCGTTATAAGCAGTACATCTTTATGTACGGTATCGTTATAAGTGGATTTCGACTGCACCGTAGTAAGGCCTCGCCAGCAATCTGGGCCCATTGCGACAACCGACGCTTGCGTTTATGCCCCGCCGTCCCGAGGCGGCCAAAATACATGCGAGTATGGCGAACTCTTTCCTCTAAATTTATTTTATTAACACTATGTATGTATTTTGGCGTTTGACTTTGGAATTTATGTGTGAAGTTACCACCGTAACGCAAGTATGGTCTGGAGTGCCAAAGAAACACGAGCACTGACTTGGCCTGTAGGGCTGGCGCCGAGCCAGCGTTAGAGTTGCTTACCAGATTCGGAAGGGATGACCAGACGTGAAAAATGTTGGCTGCATCCCAACAAGATTTATGGTCCCTGTTCGCGCACAGAATTGCCTTGCAAAGTGACAGTGACGATGGGATGAGTACGCCAAAAACCAATGCTTGCTGAAAGCTTACAATTTGCGCTTGCATACTGCGCGACAATGACAACTTGGCCATTTGCTCACCCGCTCCGTTTTACGCTCTTAGAAAGTGCACACGCTTTGCTGCCTCTGGGTACGAGTTCGGCCTAACGTTTTGCACCTATTTACTATTTGTGAAGTGCGAATCATGTTTATGTATTCATGTTTATATATTTAATGTTTATAGTTTAATTATATTTTTCTTCGGTACGCGCTAGCAGCAAGCGATGCGACAAAAAAAACAACAACAATGGATGAATATATCTTCAAATTCAAAACGTGCGTGTGCATCGGGCTAAAGTAACTCTATTGGAATTCAATAAGCGTTTTTTGAACTTCAACTGGATCCCGTGAAAAGAGCGCCAAGGTCTCCCCTTATGGTCGCCATTTTGGTTCATGCAATGAGCAGTTTCTCCTTGAACCCTCCATTCTTGGTGAGCCGATCTAAATTCACTGGTGACGGGCAACAACGTCTTCTGTATAACCGAGATTTCGATAGTCACACCGGCGAAACAAGTGCACATCTTGGCGGTGCTTGGCGGCATTGAAAAATGATTTTCCCATCTTGAAACACTCGAAAACAATACAAGTGTAAAATATCTGCGAAGATAAGAATGATTGATAAGGTGATTGCATCACAGTGCCAAAGATGTTTATATTGCCGAGTAAGGGCTTCCAGCACGATGATGCTCCATTAAGATCTTGGCGGGGCCGGTTTAAAAGCGATTTTCTTGAAGTTTCCAAGATTTTATTGGATCAAAATGGCGACTGCCATGACAACGAAGGCCGATCAGCCAATCGCCTTGCAAGGTTTGGTCGTCTGTACTGTTAGTATATGTTTGTGTCCGATTAGCAGGCAGGGAAGGCGTTCCTTTCCCAGGATCCAGTGACATTACATCGGGTAACACAAACAGAAGCAGCAGGGGGCTATGTTGCACGTTTTGGACTCCCAGGAGACTAGGGAGAAGGAAGTGACGTCAACGACACAGCAAACGCAGATTGGATGTTGACAGAAGAAGGCAAAATCAACATCCAATCTGCATTTGCTGCGTTGTTGACGTCACTTCCTTCTCCCTAGTCTCCTGGGACTCCAAAACGTGCAACATAGCCCCCCAGGACATCACCGCGCGGCGTATTCTCAACACATATTCACTTCCGATGGATGCCCTTGGGCATTGCATGCAGATGTGTCAATGTTCTTGAAGCAGTCCTGCTGACAGATGGCCCTTCTCACTATCAGTTCGCGTCTAAAGTGGTCGAGACCAGTCATGCACACAGGTTAAGTCTATTACACTAACGGTACAACAAAAAGTTTTGTTCTTACCTTGCTAGCAACTCCTTCTTAGTCCTAGGATGTTCAGCCACTTCGGTGCCTTCGAAAGCGGGCACAACGTAGAGACACTTTTCGCACGATGCACTGCGCATCAAGAACCGATCCAAGCGCCGGTGCAGTCCATACTGTGGCATGACGTCCACGTCCGTCAAGTAGAAGAAAGGACTTCGGGCACAACCGTCACGGGCAACGTTACGAAGATGGTTCTGCGGAAAGGGCACCATATCCCACTTCTGTTCTTTCAAAACCGCCAGGAAGGATTCTAGAAGCCTCTTGTGGTCGTCACACGTCACAACACCGAACGAATTTAACAACACGACATCGTCTTGCGTAGAGTTCTGGAGCGCAGGCGTAACGAAGTGGAAGTTGAAGTTGTCCCCGATGGTCTTGAAGCACGTCCTCAAAAGTGTCAGATAGGCCACCAGGAGCCTTAGGTCTAACGTCCGTCGGTAGAAAACCGCGATGGACGTGGGCCCGGTCCAGTGTTCCGAAAGCTCGGGTATCCAGCGTAGATGGTCCAGGGACGCTATGGTCGCGAGGCAGACGGTCGAGTTGCCGAACGATGAATCATTGTGGGCGACCATGGCAGATTCGTGGACGCGGTAAAGCGACTGCGAATCTAGCTTGAACGGGCTCAGAGCGAACCTGCTATCGAAGTCTTGTAGGATTTCGGAGACGTCAAATGAGAACGGTAGTTGGTCTTCCTTGCTGTCGAATTTGACGGCGATGGGACTAGTGGGATTCGTTGGGCGTTTCATGCAAGAGAGAGCAATGAAGAAGAGCGTTGCTGATGTGGTAAGCAGCAGTGTCAGGAGAAATGTTCGTTTTGATCTAATGTGCATGTCGCCAACCGAATGCTGGTTCCGTTCCCAGAGAGTTCTTCGCGGGTTCGAGCAGCCGTGCCTAAACGGGCTTTGCGCCTGATGAAAAAAAAGAAAAAAAAAGGTGTTAGTCAAGAAGCAAAAATAAACGTCACATACGAACAGATTAGCTTCGTCATGCCGTGGTTTTTGTTTATGCTGTCAGACTTTCCATACGTAGCCGATGCAACGAGTCGATGGGCCTAATCAAGCAGTGCCCAAAGCGCAAGGTCAGAGAGTTATTCATCTTTCTACACGCGTGCTATCACCGGCTAAGCTTAGTTCGCATGTCGGTGTTTGTCTGTACTACGCCTTCTAATTGTTGGCTGCACCCGCTCGGACGGATGGAGAAGTGTAGGCCATGGATCAGGGCCACTGCAGAACCCTACTAAATATATTATGCAGCAAAAAGTATGAAGAAGAAAAACAAAAAAGAAGAAAACAATGGCAATGGAAAGAAGAAAAACTTCCTTGTCGAGACGAGTGAAAGGTAAGTTAAAAAGAATACTGCTACGCCATTCATATTATTAGAGTCTCTGCCTCTGCCGCCTCGATGCCGAAACGACATATGTTCAGAACAACCCATAATGGTTACGAAGTATGGTGTAAGGCGCAAAAAACAACGGACACAGGAAAGAAGACACTCACAAACACACGGGCGCCTCACGCCTTGTGTAAGGCGCCTGTCCGTTGTCTGTGGCACATCTTTGTTAATGAGAAGCTGTCTACAACTCCCCGTAACACCGAATTAGAGCGCAGCTTTTGAGGAGGGGGGAAGGGTCACGTGACCTTGGGGGGGAGGTCACGTGACTTAGGGGAGGGGGGCCATGTGATCTCGGGGAGGGGGGGGGGGGGGGGGGTACCGTGCTTCATTACGTTCACCAACTGGCCAAACCACCAGTTCTTCATAATTATTAAATTATTCTCAACACGAATGGCGTGTATTTAATGCCCGTTTTTCTGTATCACATTTTCGCCGCCAGGCCGCGAAACCTTTTGCTTCACACTTCGACAGGCGCGAACTTCCCGTTTCTTACCCAGCGGCAATGTCACGTCATTGCCGCTGGATCACAAACGTTGCCTCCTCAGGAATCGCGAAAATTACTGTACTCCAGGCATGTAGCCAGGGGGGGGGGGGGGGGGGGAGGGCATGGGGCCCGAGGTTCCGAAATCTTCCCTTTTGCTGGGATCTCCTCTCCCCCCTCATTCATACAGCATTTCGTAATTGGCGGGACCCCCCGAAACAAAATCCTGGCTACGTGCCTGCTGTATTCGTAAAGGTTTTGAAACCGTACCTTATTTATGTTCGTACTCAAAAATAAACTATTATTATTATAATTATTATTTGTGACTATAGTCGTGACTGCGTGTTTGTGCGTGCGGTTTGTCATGCATGTTGCGAATCAGATCGTGAATAATGTGTGCTGAAATTAGAACCTAATGTATTGGGGATACTTTTAACTTAGCGTGTATAGGGTGCTGTCCCACAAGCCTCCTTCTGGCTTTGACAGACCCGTGTGTTTACATTTTGGAACACGAGCTAATGAACTATTATTATTATTATTTTTATTATTACTAAGGCATTGTTCGACCCGACAATCTGTCCGGAGGGCTGCCTCTTCAGGGAATTCCACGGCCGGCTGACGAAAAGACGTGTGTATACGATGGGAGTGAACGTATGGAGCAGAGGCTTCAAACACGCGGCCTGCGACTCTCCGTGATGCGGCCCACATGCACCCCACGAACGCGAGCCCCCGTTCCCATAACTCGAGAGCCACATAAGCCATAAATAATAGTTTTAAAATGTCGACTCTTTTCCGTTTCAAAAAGAGCTCTGCTCAGTTCGCGCATTTTGCTTCATTATGTTGTTTTATTCTGACACCAAGGATTGCTTCGTCTAAATGTTTGTTACTCAGCCCTCTCTCGCGTAAATCAACAGGAATGGCAGTACCATTACAACTACAGGATTTACAAGTGTGAGCTCTTTGTTCAAGCAGTCACCTCTGCTGCGTCAACTCTTGCACAACAGAAGCAACTGTCAAACATAAAGCTATGAGCTCGGGCTTCTAGCCTTCAGACCTCACCTTCAAAATGAAATTGATTTCTTATATGCTGCTATAAAAATAGTCAGAAAAGCGAAAACTGCCGCACGAAGAGAATTTCTTTTCTATAACTGTTGAGCATAGTGAATTGTGCGACAAGCCAAGGATGGCGTGTTGCTCTCGTTCTATTGAAAACTGCCAGTACTGTGGTATGGTAGTGTTTTAAATTTCTTATAACATGAGGCCTGGGCCCGAAGTAGTCATATATACCAATAAAAGCTGAACAGGGCAAAACGATGAGCTAGAAAAAAGCAGAAAGCATAAAGTTCCTTATCTAAAAAATCTCTAGGGTGTTGCTGGGTGTGTCAACTGCTTTGGAACGAGAAGCAACAAGGCTGTATGTTTATTTATGTTTTAAATCTCAAAACAACGAAATATTTCTTTTTCCTACACTTGCCCTGGTCTTTTCGGGGATAAACTATCTGGCTCCCACAATCGAATGAGTTTGAGACACCTGGTATAGAGTGATCCCCCAGCCATCTGGCCTGCAAATGACTAGCACGCACATTTACTATCAAAATGTTAGCGGCCTTCGTACTGAGGCTAGTGAATTCTTTTGTAATGTTATATATACTGGTTTTTCTATGTTTTGTATCACGGAAACCTGGCTATGCCCAGAAATACTGTCTGGGGAGTATTTTTCGGTGGAGTTTCTGGTGCATCGCAGTGATCGTGATTTATCTCGCGGAGAGAAAATGGGAGGCGGTGTCCTGATTGATATTGATAGGTCTTTGAAGTGCAGAAGGCGCGCCGATTTTGAGACTTATTCTGAATCTGTGTTGGTAGAGCTGGAGTGTGATAAAAGAGAACGCGTTCTGGTAGGTACTTTTTATTTTCCTCCGTGCACTGAACCTGAGGAGTTTAATGGTTGTCTTGATGGAATGGAGGATATAGCAGACAAACTGGGTGAATGCAGACTATTAGTAATTGGAGATATTGATTTACCTGGTGTATGCTGGGAAACTCACAGCGTTGTTTCAAGTAATTATTACGGTGCAAAAAATGGCGATCATCTTGTTGACTTTGCCTCTTTCATGGGCCTGAATCAGCTTAGCAGGGCAAACAATAGAAAAGGCGCTATCCTTGACCTTTGTTTATCAGACATTGATAACGTACCTGTTATTGAGAGTGAATTTCCTTTGGTGCCGACAGACAAATATCATACAGCACTTGAGGTGGCTATAACCTTGAATGTACCTGTCAGCCGTATACCGGCTGCTAGTCTCACTTATCTAGGCAAAATGCAGAACTTCGCTGCTGGTGACTATGTGGGATTCAATAACCACTTTTCTACGTTCGACATGTCCCCTATTCTGCAATCATCTGACGTCAATCATCAAGTTCTTCAATTCACCACGACGTAGCAGGAGGGAACGGATCATTACATTCACCTAAAGAAGCAGAAGAAGTCAAAATTTCCCTCCTGCTTTTCTTCGTATTTTAAAAATGTTGCTGAAGAAAAAAAGGTTCTTTGACCGTAAATTTAAAAATACTGGTAGCCTGATGCGGGAGGCTGAGTTCATTCATTATAGAGGCCTCTGCAAGCAACCTCAGAGGATTGATCATTAGATATATGTGGAGTCAGTGGAATCCAACTTAAAGAGAAATCCAAGAAAACTCTACCGACATGTTCGTTCTCGAGGCGGAAAATTAATACATCCTGATATTATGCTGAACGAGGAGAATGTGACCACATCCAGTGTATGCGATATATTCGCGCCTCATTTCAGTAAGGTATATGAACACAATGGGAGTGGGTACCAAGAACCGCCATCCCCTAGTGTGAACGGACCCATTTCTTCCCGGCCTGTGGATGAGGGAATGGTTCAGGAATGCATAAGAAAACTGAGGCCTACCACACTCTCAAGAAAAAAGGGTGTCGTGTATTCTTACACCCTTTGTCCCCTATAATACACCCCCAAACTTCAATTCGACGTACAGCGCCCTACAGTCAAACAGACGGCCTGAAATTTTATGAGGGGCTTGATAGCCGTGTGGAACAACTTATTAAAATAGCTAATGTACGTTTTACTGACAACAAGAGAAATTATCGGGGTTTTCTTGGCCCTACTGTAAAAACTCAGTGTTTTCTTTATGTGGTCTTTGATACGTACTTTAACTATTTAAAATGTTGTACCACACTGCTATCAAGCCCCTCGTAAAATTTCGGGCCGTCTGTTAGACTGTAAAGCTCTGTACGTCGAATTGAATTTTCGGGGTGTATTATATGGGACAAAGGGTGTAACGATACATCTTTTGACACCCTTTATTCTTGAGAGTGCATGTCCTCAGGTAACGACAGTATTCCAGTAACACTTGTAAAAGCATTTCACGAATATTTCACACCCATCCTCTATGATATTTTTAACAACTCCTCAAGTGCAGGAGTGTTTCCTGACATGTGGAGGAAGTCAGTCGTTGTCTCAGTCTATAAGTCTGGAAGTCGTAAACCACTGCGTCAAACTACAGGCCAGTTTCTCTGTTGTGTACATTTTCGAAACTTTTTCGAAATGGTAGTCCACAAAACATTGTCCTTTCGTTTAAGAAATGCATTAAGTTCCAACCGACATGGATTTTTATCAGGACGCTCGACAACAGCAAATTTGATTTATGTCCATCGCGTCTAAAGCTGTGTGTCACAGAGGCCAGCTTGACGTAGTCTTCTTTGATCTGGGTAAGGCCTTTGATGCGGTTGACCATGGTATTGTTTTATCAAAACTTTGTGATATCGGTGTCTGTGGAGGGCTACACGACTGGTTTCAGAATCATTTGTCTAATAGATCATGTGTTACTCGTGCGAACGGTGCGCGTATTCCTTTACGTACATGGCCACGTCTAGGGTACCTCAGGGATCAGCTCTAGGCCCGCTTCTTCTTTCTATTTTTGTGAACGACGTGTGTAAGCAGATTGCAAATTCTTTTTTTCTGCAATATGCTGATGATGTTAAGGTATTTAAGAAGATTAAAACTATCTCAGATTGCAAGTTTGTACAAGAGGACATAAACTCATTTATCAAATGGTGTTCACTGAACGGTCTTCTACTAAACAGCTTGAAAACCAAAGTCATGCCGTATAGTTGCGAAACGCTAACAGCGTGTTCCCCCTACAGTGTTTGCTCAACCGTATTGTGTCGTGCTAGTGAAGTGCGGGACTTGGGAGTGCTTTTTGACTCCTTGAGATTTGATAGCCATGTGTCTCGTATAAGTACCTGCGCATTGCGCGCGCTCAGTGTTGTCTGTCGAACGACTAGAGTATTTAAAAACCCCGCAATGTTCGTAACCCTTCACCGCTCTTTGACTAGGTCTCAACTCGAACACGCATCTCCTGTAAAGAATGGTACTTGTAAAACCTCCTAAGGCTGGAGCGAGTGCAAAACAAATTTTTATCTATTTATCGATACCTGCGTCATGAAACATCTCTATCACAGAATAACAGTGCATTGGACGTCCTACTTATGAACAGCTTACATCGCCGTCGAGAAAAGGCAGATCTCGTTTTTCTTTTCAAAGTCCTTCATGGCATGACCGACTGTTCAGAACTGATTTCACGATTGTCCGTACGAGCTCCTCGGACAGCGACCCGTTGGACAAGGTCTTTTTACTCTCCTCGGACGTTAAATATCCTGGACCCCATGTTTCGTATGTGTCGAACATATAATAGCATTGCGCGTCACCTTTATATTTTTTGTGTGACTTAATTTGTCAGATCTCTCAAAGTCTTGTATGAGCCTTGCTGAACCTGTGATGATTGTGATTTTATTATGTATTATCTTAATACGGTATATTCGTTTTTGAGGCAGTCTTCTGCCCTGCGTTTGGACCCTGTGTTTCGTTCTTCGCTTGTTGTGTAAATCTTATACTTTGTGTCAGCATGTGTCATATGTTCATGTTTTTTACTCAATGCTTTGATTTTTTTAATTTTTAATTTTTTATGTTTAATGTTTTTCCCCGCATTTATTGTAGCGTGTAAGCTTCGGTTTGCGAGTACCAAGACTGCATGGTCGTTCCTGGACACTTAATAAAAATATTCTTGATTGATTGATTATTACTACTACTAATAATAATATTAATATTAATATATAAGAGAAGAAAGAAAACTACTCGCAGCAGGAGAAACTGGAAAACTATTCGCGGCGAGAAGTTTGGTTATCGCCACCTGGTGGAATTATTTAACAACCCAGAGTGAGGATACTACAAGTTCCTCTTCTTGCGCTAGCACGTGTAATGCCAAGCCTCTATACACTATGAGAATTAAGAAATAACCTCGTGGGCAGCACGTGCACTGCCCAAAGTGAGGAAAGCAGAAGCGCCCCTTGCGAGCTTCTCACGGTGAATATGACCAAAACATACGAAAGAAATCTCAACCATATTTAGGCCGTCACAAAATATACAAATACCAGACGAAAGAGAGCATGCGTTCACAGCGAGTGCAAAGACAGGCACGACTAAACAATTTTTAACACTCCAGTATAACTCACGAAGCTTGAAAACTCTCTTGGACAACTCAAAAGAAGAAACTAGTCCCGCAGGACCTGTCAGCAAAAATACGTCTAACATGACTGGTTGTTGGACTAGCGGGTGCTTGATGCTCAAGAAATCTGTAAGCGCCAAAAGAGACGAACGCAAACAACTTAGAAGACTTGAAAGCGTTTGCCCGTGTCCCCTTCTTCGTGATCGTCTCTGTTAGACCTTACAAGTTCCATGAGCAACGGAACACCGTCTTGCACAGGGCAACACATTAAACCCGTAAGAATTAGGTTCTCTGTAATCAATACAACAATTATCCTAAGTTTTCTCCTCTTTTTTGTTTTTTGTTTTTTCTAAGGAGAAAGTCAAAGTGTCTTCTGTCTTACCGGCTGCTGCCCTGCCGTCGCCTGGACGCGATCCGACAGCGGAAAAGCGCAGTCCTTAGAAGGAGGTGGAGGCGAGGGAGATACCAGCGGATGTTGGATACAATTAGGCTTCCGAATTGCTTCCGATCCGAGTTCTGCCGTTCTGGACGCGCGCTACTGACGCAGAAACTTTTATCCGTGAGCAGCTGCATGCAGGGAGGTCGGGCGTGCAAAGGTGGCTTGCTATCGCGGCGCGAACAGACACATATTTTGCATTATTTGTATCGCTTCTCCTTGATCCCAGCTTACGAGAAAAGCAAAAAGAAAACAACAAAAAAAATACAAGACGTTAGCTTCATTATTATGAATTCACGGCAAAGATCGGTTCTCACAAGGGTGTGCGAATAGTGGTTCGAATTAGGGGTGTGCGAATTGTGGTTTGATTTAAGGGGTGTGCGAATAGCGTTTCGAATTAGATATGTTCGATCAGTGGTTCGAATCAAATAGTGCTGCGTCGTTCCTAGCCTTCGCAATGGGAAAGCCACGACATAACCGTTTTCTTTGCAGTGTTGAAGCTATAAAGACGACACTGCTTTATTCAATTTGAAGCAGTATTCGTACACCCCCAGTTCGAATCGAATAGCTAGGGCTGCGTCAATCATGGCTTCCGCAGGAAAAACCACGACATGTCAGCTCTCTTTGCATCCATGAAGCTATGAATGACAACACTGCATCATTCGATTCGAAGCAGTATTCGCACACCTCTATTTCTCACACGTAGTGCAGTACTTATCCGGCACTCATTTTCACGAGATCCCCGACGGAAGCGGTTTACGTGACGTGCCTGTTACAGAGCTGGTTGTAACTACCGCCTACTTCGTTTCACCAAAGCATGCAAAGGTTACAACCAGAGCGCAGTCAAATACCCCAAGACGTACCAACACAGACGCACACACTAAGAACGCAAGGTCACGGCGCGGTCTTTGCACTTACTTGGTTCATCCGGTGAAAACAAACGGAAGGGAAGACGACGAGCGCAGTTACGTTGTGCTTTTAGCGCGGTTCGATTGGACTTAATTGGACGCACCATTCGATAAAGTCCAAGCTTTTAGCGCGGCTTCATTAGACTTGATTGGATGCAGTGTTTTCATCACTTTCAAATGATATCACATTTAAAGGTGATGCACACAGTGACGTCTGCTTTCTCCCCTGTCTGATTGGCTCGTTGACATCGACATATTTTGTAATGAGTTGCACGCTGCGCAGTGTCGGTTGTTCCACCATTGGGCAGTGGCTTCGACCTTTTAACAGTCGGCACGTGACTCTCGAAACGCGGCCGTCCGCTGAGAAACTGAGGGAGATGAGGAGACGAGAGGGCGCTGGGACATAAGGATGCTCAACTCTAGTTGGAATGATTAGTGAATTGACCTAAAGATAGCTTCCTTTGTCTCCACTGCAGGAAAGGAAGAAGACGATTGCAGGCAAGTCCCTTATTTTGTTTGTCTTCCTGTTGATGTTATTCTTTTTCTTAAGATATTTCGAACTCCTGAATATATTGCGCCGACAACGGCCACCTTTCGCCTTCAGGCGGATTGCCTGCGCCGCTTATGGAATGTCGTCAAAGGAAATGCCGAACCCTGGCCTGAAGAATAGACCGATGCCACCAAGCGAACTGCGCAGGCGCGCGCATTCCGGAAGTGGTGCCGCCGCCATGCTACTTGTAGTCATCCCTTCCCGGCTTCCCGGCTACATACGGCTGCGCGTACGTACATCATCGTAGATTATCATTCGGCACGCCCCGGTATCACCTTGATTCTCTTGCATGTTTTTACTTCATAAGATTTTGTTGTTTGTGATGCCTTACTTTTCTCAGCAAGTGCAGAAAAGCAGTTCCAGTCGTCTTATCGCTTTAGAATCGCTTTGTCGTCTGCTTCGTCGTCGTCTGCTTCTTCCTCTTCGTGAACACCTGAGCCCACTGCCGTTCACGGGGTAATCCCACTGCGGCCGCGGAAAAAACAAAACAAAAAAACAACGGCGCCACTACTCGAGCATTCCGACTCCTCGGACGTCTCAATTACCTTGCAAACAAGTGAACATCTAGTGCAATGGCAAAGAACAAGAAAATTCGAGGGACCATCGGCTTGGTGTAGCACCACGGATCAGCATCAAATGTAATGAAAAACTGAGCTTGGTGGTGCTCAGTCTTGTGCATAACGTTTAACCAGCCATCAAGTAAGAGGAGCTAAATAGACTTTCTCGGTCAGCGAGTTTTCTAAAAGTTGTTTCATTCTGGTTGACAGCCTGTGCGACAGAGTAGAGATGAACAGCGGGAGAAGCCTGCACACAAAGAACTGATCTACAGAAAGGCCATGCCTGACACGCCGTAATAATTGGCATCTATCAAAAAGAAGCAACCATGCCAGATACCTTAAAGCTTGGGGTGGAGATGATTTTTCGTGCACAGTTTCTATTCAGTTTTATTTTGTTTGCGCAAGATCCGAACGCTAACAGTCGCCCGACGGGGGAAGCTTTTTTCTGCGGTCTCGACTGGTGCTAGTGCAGAATGGATCAGTAACACCAGCCTAATAGACCACCACAAAATAAATTAGGTTCGTTTGTTACATTTTTGGTGGTAAGTACGTGTTGCACTTCTAAATTGCATTGTGAAATCTTTTCGCGTTGGTATGAAAAAAAAAAAATGAAGGCTGCTTCTGAAAAAAAGTTGTTTTATATCAAGTGGTGCATATCGGGAATCGCTGCTCTTGTTTGGTGATTTTCCTGATATTTTAAAGCACAGTTGTGCTTGAAACGTGTCGTCGCAATAACAGTTATAACCACCAAAATACACCGAGTAAGAAGTGTATTAAAAACGGCCTCCACAAAGCAGTCCGGAGGTCCTATTTGAGATAGACTAACAAATAGGCCGCTACGGAGCAAAAGCTCAGATTCCAGCGTACGGAACACTTCGGCATGCTCTATGTCTCGTGCCCTGTAATCTTACATATTTTAGCTGACGTGCAATAATTGGATATAAATTAAGAAGCAAATCGCGAAACAAATCGTAAAACGCTATTTTTCCTGCCGCCCTGTATACCTTTTTGTATACCTTTCTTTGCCATGCTTCTTTCTTTCGGGAAGGCATAATATCCGAGGCCTTTTTTCTTGGTGCTGTAATTATAGCTCCGTGGCATACAACATGTGAGGCCACCGATTGAAAACCATGAGTAAACACCCGGCTAAAAGTCTCGTGCTAAACCGAAAATTTCCAAACACCGGGCGTACAATGCATGCGCGCCGACGCGGCCGGAAAACTGGGGAGAACTACAGGTACCAGAATGCACCGCTGCAGCGGTGGCGTCGCGCAACTCCTCGTGAGATCGGTCTATTGCACCGTCGCCCCGAACATCTCTGAAGGAAAAACTACGTGCTCAAAAAGACACCGAGACATGAGCGAATTTGAAAACGACATGCAAAGGAATGAGGACGACGATCCAACTCCATTTACACTGGTATCTTCAAGAAAAATTTATTTATAGAACCATGGCTTCTTTCGCAGATAAATAGAACATAACGTCTCCTTCTCAACACGTTTTCATTTCAAGAAACAAGTTCTGCTCGAAACGCTCTCTGACAACTTAAGTTTAGACTTTGAACATAACCTGTTTAGTCGTGCATGCTTCCTCGACGTAGCGAAGGCGTTCGACACTGTGAGCCATTCGATTTTGACACAAAACTTTTCTTCTATTGGTTTCCGGGGTCAGTTCCTGTGTCTATCACAAAATTTTCGGCAAGATCGATCCCAAGTGGTTTCGATCGACGGTGTATACAGCGCCAAAAGGTTTCTTGGAAGCGGGTGTTCCTCAAGGTTTCGTTCTTTCTCTTCTTCTATTTAATATATACGTGAATGATATATCTATTATGGTGGCAAAATGTACCCCCTTTGAATATTCTGATGATACTCTCGTACTAACGAGCCATCTGTCTTATCATACAGAAATACAAATGCTTCAGGAATGTACACATAAACTCATAGAATGGTTTGAAATCAATCTCATAGACATACATATATCCAAAACAAAGCTAGTCTGCTTTCGCAATCCTTTAAAAGTGGTGGTTTCAAATATTCCCTTTCTTCTCCACACTTCACGCTGTGTAGGATGTCATTGCAGTCCACTTCCTTACTCAGAGACGGTGAAATATTTGAGCATCTATTTTGATTCGGACCTTTCGTGGAATCCACATCTGACAATAGTACGCTCACAACTAAGAAGCGTCCTATGCTTACTCTACAAGATTAAAGGGGCACTGAAGTCATTCTTGAAAAAGGACTTTATTGATCTTATATTGTTTAAAATGTGTTAGTTCCCACATATGCCAAGTCTTATATTATAAAACTGCCTATTCATCTCAGGGCAATAGAAAAACGTGTGGACTCTTTTTTCTCGCGGACTACATTCTGTGGAACCATGAAAGCCCTACAATACGCGGAGGTTCCGAGTGATTTTCTTATAACTTGTTTCGAAGAGAGTTCGATAGGTATACATTCGGATAAGACTCCTCTTCTTCTCCGCGGGAGAAGCCATCGCTTGCCACTCGCCGACAAGCGCCCTTCGTCGACTACTCACTCGGAAGAAAATTCTTCCCAAAAAGGACGTGTCGCGATCTTTGAACACGCTTTTAACGAGGAAATAAGCTAGTCACGGTTGTGGTTTCAAGTTTGTCTGGATGCTTAGAGCGCCTGGATTGAGTCGTCACCAGAAAAGGACGATCTCAGGATCGACATCAGTGCCCCTTTAAAATGTTTTTGCCATTTGGCATTCGCAAAATGTTTTTTTTTTTTTTTTTTTTTTTTTAACATGCGGGTTGCGGGGTTGTTTATGGCTGTGTGGGTGTTTGATGGCTGAATTGTGCTGCAGTTGTTGCAGATGCCTAACTTGTCGGGCGCTTTCTGATTTATGACAGTATCACCTTTGATGGCGACTGATATGTGTTCACTGGTTTGCGTGGAGTTTTTTTTTTTTAATGTTTTGTTTTTGTGTTGGTGTGAACGCGGAATGTGATTGCTTTTATTGCTTTTACCTTTTATTTCTTGTTTTGGAGGGGAGACATGCGTGCTGTGTTGTTGCTTATGACTGTGCGGGTGTTTGGTGCCTGGTTTGTGTTACAGTTGTTGCGGGCGCCTGGTTTTGTTGCAGTGTTTCTGGGTTGCGCGTTCTTTGGCAGCCGTTGTGTTTGTTGCTGCATCTTTCGAAAAATTGCTGTACTACCATGGCCAGCAAAATCAATAAAGAAAGAAAGAAAGAAAAATAGAAAGAAAGAAACTCTTAGCCTACGCTTTAGGATCAAGTTCTACGGTAGGGCATTACAGTTTTCGGCCAATGTTCAGGAGTATGGCATTGAAAAGTAAATAGTATTTTAAAAAGTATTCTAGTACGTGAGAGTAATAACAAACCTACATCCTCTAGCGTGAATATTTTTAATACCTTGTCTATGCCCAACTTCGAATCACTGTTCTTAGAAACAGTCCGACTAAGTCACTATTGGACAAACTACTTTAAAAAACACTTCAACCGAATTCACGAAAACTGAGAAAGGTTTCACGGTTTATTCTTCCAGTATATTCTACCCCCTATGACAAGAACCTGCGGTGTTTTTATGTCCCTCAGGTATTCAATTCCTTACCTTCCTACTTCTTGAACTTCACATCCAAAAATAAACTTAAAAAAGCGTTTCGCCATCTTTTATTTACCGACGAGGTCCTGTAATCCTTCACAATTTTACTTCATAATTATTTGCATTTCTTTAAGAGTGTTTAACACCATATTATATTATCTTTATTTGATTTTGTTTTTGCTTGACTAAATCACCACAATTTACACCACCCAGATTTTTTGCAACAAGATTAACAACACCAAAAACACAACACCTCTCAAGACCTTCTTCAACGGTGATAATGAGCGGTTTGCGTGTTGGTGCATATGTGCAGGTGTGTGTATATGTGCTTTCTCTTTGTCAACATTCTTTTAAGTGTCACACATGTTTATTGGAATTGACTCAAATCTCTTCAGTACTTCGCATAGTTATTTTCGTGAGAGCAAGCTTCTTCTTGTTCTTTATGTGTTCGAAGGGGTGCACCAACCCATCAAAACTAATGTTTTTATAACAATGTATTTCTGTGTGAGTGGCTCAGCCCCATCATATTGTATTCCTGTATCTGTATTTCCAAAGACTTTTCTATTTTTCAGATGTATTTCTGGTACGTATCGCGATACATATTTAAAAATGTATTTCAGTACCAGTATATTACCTGTTTTCGCCATGTATCCCAGTATTGCTATTTCCTAATACTTTTGAAAGTATTTCTGCTTAACCCTGATCCCGACGCCATTCTCGCTTTGGCCAAGTCGCCAAAACTTTCTGTGTCTCAATCGGCTATCCGGAAAACGTCCCACCTGTGCCAAAGCCACATCAGGAATCACTTTTCAAAGTTGCCACGGAAATTCTTGACCTACCATTACGTCGGCGGGTATGAGCGGTGGTATCGCGGAAAATTGCACTAGAACTAATACACGCAGATTACGATAGAATGTTACATGTTTACACTGAGGGCAGTATTAAGAACAACACAGCTAGTAGCGTACACTGTCCCTGAGCTTGCCCTGAGCAAAATGGGACAGCTTGGCACTTGCATAGACACCACAACGGCTCAATTAACGGCTATCTGGCTAGCCATCACCGAAACACCCCTCCTTTCAGCTGCCCGATCGGTTGGGGTCTTTACGGATTCAAAATGAGCCTCACGCCAACTCATAAACCTGGAGGATGCCCCCCCCCTCTTGCTCGGATTACCGCAGAACTTGCACAAACCGCGTAGGCAGAAATGAAAACACCATCAATCTTCAATGAATTCCTTCCCAAGTCGGCATCCAAGGTAACAAAGACGCCGACGCTCTTGCCACGGCTGCCCACTCTGACACCTCACCTTGGACAGCTCGATGTTTCTCTCGAGGGTGCACTGGGGGTTGAGGGTGTCATAAAAATGTTTAGATATGTAGAGGACTACCTTATTTTTATTTTTGTTGAAGTCAACGGTAGGGCGGATGTTGTAGCCAAAGTGTCATTAGTCTTCGAAAAACTTGGGAAAGGACTGAAGTTTACCTTCGAGACACCGTCGGAGGGTCGCCTCCAGCTTTTGGATTTGTCTCTCCCTTTGTCAAGCAACCATGTTTGTTGGGCTTTTAGTCCCCGCTCAAGAAAAGCGCTCCTGCCGTACGAGTCGGCGCACTCGAAACTAGTAAAAAGAGGCATCGCGGCGTCTTGCCTTGATTCGGCTTCCAAGAAATCTTGCTTCCACGTGGTGGAGAAAAGCTTCAATGATGAAGTGAGGAAATTGACGGAAGCAGGTTTTCCTTTACGAATAATCGGGGAAGTGTCGGCGGGGCTGTTTAAGGGTTTGAAAGGTTCTGTCAGCCGGGCACCACGGGAGAGGTCGAAGAGACCGGTGGTGCTCCCGTACCTACACGGTGTTTCGCACAATGTTAAGAATGTTGCGAGGCGGTATGACGTACAGGTGGTGTTTAAGGCTCCCAACAAATTACTTCAATTGTGTAAGAGGGTCCGAGAGTCGGGGGAGGGGAAGAAGAGAGGTGAATTTTCCTGTGGAAAACAACATGTGAACAGTTTTGTTCGATGTCGGGTTTGTGTGGTGTATTGCATTCCTCTATCCTGTGACAAAGTGTACGTGGGCCAAACTGGTCGCTGTGTTAATGAAAGGCTTAGGGAGCACCGGGCCTCTCTTCGAGCGACTCCGTCGGGCCACCTGGCTGTCCACTGTGACCAGTGCGGCTGCTCTCCAGCGTTCGGTGACACACATATTTTGGGCGTGTATAAAGAACAGAGGGCGAGAGAGATCTGGGAGGCCTTTCAAATAGCTTCTCGGGGAGAGGGATGCATAAGCCAACCCTCCCTTGCACTGACTGAGGACGAGTTGGCGTTTTTAGAGACAACGACACGTGTCAACACGTAAACATCGTGATTTTACAGTTTTTAAGATGTGTAGTTTGACAACAAGGAGCTGCGGTGCGCATGAGCGATCTGGGGAGGGGGGGATGCTTTTTGTGTTTTCTGAGGTTCCAATAAAACCTATCAGTTGCGAGTGAGCGCTCGTCCGTCGTTTGTGTTTCTTACTCTGTCCTCGTCTTTTGTGCGCTTTTAAAACCAAGATTAATAACTACCAACTAGCCCAACTTTCCACCCTACTGCTTTTTTGTCGACTGCGAGTCGGACGCGTCAACACGAAAGCAAGTCTCCACTTCATTGGGCGCTCCTCTTCCCCGCTATGCCGAAGCCTGCAACGTGGTGGAAGACCTCGACCCTATCTTATGGGCCTGCCCATTACTCTGAAAATGTAAGCACTGCCGCCGTACGTTCCCCGACCACGACAAAAGTTTCGTTCCCAACGGGATCGCGTGCCGTGCAAACAAGTGTTCCTCGAGCGGTCATCGACTATCCGTCGTCATCAGGACTCGCATCCCAACTCTGAAGTATACTCCCCTCCCCTCCTCACCTTTCTTCCTTTTTCACTCCACTTCCCAGCAGGATGATACAGCTGTCCCCTCTTCTGGGAGACTAACCTATTTCTCTGCATCCCACCACCTTCCTTTGTGTTATTCATTAAAGCAACATCACCACTACCCTCCACTGCACTCGGCGAACCAGCTCGATTGCAATGGAGGCTGCTAGCTTTAGGTCTACCCACTAATCACACCAATCAGAGCTCCCCGCATGCTCTGGTCTCCTTCTCCCCGTCGGCGTCTTCGCGCCTAGCAGTCTCGAATAATTGACAGCTGCAACGTTGCATCGCTACGGAGCGAAGGTATTCCAGAGCAAAAACTTCCGAATTTTTGTTCGTTTGTTGATGTTGCTAAAGGACATTTAAACAATTCATGTTCTGGTGAACAACCCTCCGTTCGCCGTAGTTGAAACGACGACCAGCCCCCTTCAGCGTTCATTGACGACGAATTGTGTACTGGCTTCTTTTTTTTTCGAGAATAGATCCGTCAACGAACTCGCTCTAGCTGCCCTGCCGCGTTTCCTTGTTATCAATCGTTGCCTTCAATTTGGATGACCACAATTCGGCCGAGTGAATCAAGCGAAAGAGCTCCTCCGAGAACAACCAATACCACATACAAAAGTGGACTTGCGCCCTTGCCTCCCCCCCCCCCCTTACCCCGTCCCCCAAACCTAATCACAGAGAGATAAGTTGGTCTGTAGACCCATTTCGAAGGTCATGTGCCCATTGTCAGAAAGCAGGGACCACTTCAACATGGCGGAACAATCGACATCGTGAAACGCGCAAGTCATCACATCAAATGCCGATGAAACGGAGTTCGTACCATGAATGTCACTGCGTTGATCACCTCTTCTGTGGGTGAGTCATTTCCTTCTAATCTAACCAAATGGAGCAAGTGCCATGGGACGTTACGGTGTAGGTTGTGAGTATATACATTCTCTGGCCGCTATTGTGCAGGAATTTCACAGCTTTCGGCGGAGGGCAGACTTCTTTCGGAAAGAGGGTCTGTTCCAGTAGTCACCTAGGTGCTGCCGTCCCCGGTTCACTTATACTTCGTCCCCAAACAATTCCTGCCAGGACAGTGAGAAACATTTCGAACCACGATTTTTGATCTCACGCCATAAACTGGATTCGTAAAACCGAGGCATATGTCACCATTACACCGATTATGACCTAGTAATGAGGGGAATATTATGGACCCTGTTCGAAAGACTGCCCTCTGTTGGCACCTGCGGAATCTCTGCACAATGGCGGGCTAAAACCGCAACATCAAGGCACACTTCATGCGTTTTTTTTTTTTTTTTTTTTTAAAGACACCCACAGCAACAGGCAATAAGCGCAGTGACGCTGCACTTTCGACGCTGTTTGATTGGTTTGTCGGGATGACTTGCACGTTCCACGATGTAAGCTGTTCCGCCGTGGTGCAGTTCCGACCTTCTAATAATCGACACGTGCCTTTCGAACTTATGAACCATTGATAGACGTGCTGCGCTGCGAAGTTCTACAGAACAAACGCGTGATTAAAAAATTGAAAATGAAAACGATGAGTTTACATTGAGATGAGGAGAAACACAACGAACACAAATGGGCGCAGAACTAACAACTGTTTATTCTTTTCTTTTTCCTCCTTCTCTATGCATGAGTTTCCCAATGCGTGAGTTTGAAAAGGAGCGAACGCAATGAAATAATGGTAAATGTCTTCATGAAGATGTGTGGACTTTCGATTTTTGTGGTGTTTTTCCCGTTTTCTAATAAACGTTCGGTTTTTGTGGTGTGAGAGGGGACCTTGAAGCTGGTGCTGGTTTCCGCCTCGTTATGTTATGTATTGTCTTAGCATCTCAATTTCTTTTTTGTTCAGAGCTATGGAAGGATCACTGACACACTTGCCGTGCTTCCCTGACGCCATGTGGAAGGCTTCTATGATTTCTCGTTTGTTTCTATTTTTTGATCTGTCCATTACTGATGTGTCTTCGAATAGCGGTTCGCAGCTGCATCTCGCGCAATGCGCTGCTAAGTTGCCAGGTGCTTGCAATTGCCCGCATGAATATTTATGTTCTCTGAGTCTGTCGTTTAAGCACCTCCCCGTCTGCCCGATGTATGAGTTTCCGCACGTCAATGGTATCTTGTAGACGACCCCTTCTACGCAATCGACAAACTTGTTTTTGTGCTTTACCCGACACGACGATTGACCCGATGTGTCGCCTTCCTCTTCGTTAACCTTTTTGCACAGTCCTTTAAGCTTGAATGGGGCGGATAGGGCTACTTTGACCTCGTGCGTTTCGGCGATCTTTTTCAGTTGGTGCGAAAATTTATGAATGTATGGCATCACTACCAGAGGTTTTTTGACCTGATCCTTTTCCTTGGTTTTGTGATTGCCTCTGAGTGTTGCTATGCATTTTTCTGCCACAGATACTAGCAGGGACTCTGGGTAGCCGCTTGCTTGTAGTCGGGTGATTTGCCTTTGTAGGCCTTCTGACATTCTGTGGTGGCAAGATTTCTTTATGGCCTGCCATACGCACCCAGAGGCGACGCTCCTCTTCACCAATTTGGTGTGCCCAGAGTCGTACGGTAGTATGCCTTTTGCCCCTCTTGTCTTGTACATCCAGCATGTGTGCTTTTCTCCAAATGCCATCTCGATGTCTAAGAATTGCAGCCTGCTTCCTTCCGGTAGTTCAAATGTGAATTCTAGGCCTCTGTGCACTTGCTTGAAGCTCTGCTTGACCTTTTCGCACACGTGGTCTGTCATTTTGTTCATAGGGAAACATACCAGGAAATCGTCCACGTATCTCAAGCACTTTTTAACTCCGATCTCCTGGAAAACGAGGCGGAAACCAGCACCAGCTTCAAGGTCCCCTCTCACACCACAAAAACCGAACGTTTATTAGAAAACGGGAAAAACACCACAAAAATCGAAAGTCCACACATCTTCATGAAGACATTTACCATTATTTCATTGCGTTCGCTCCTTTTCAAACTCACGCATTGGGAAACTCATGCATAGAGAAGGAGGAAAAAGAAAAGAATAAACAGTTGTTAGTTCTGCGCCCATTTGTGTTCGTTGTGTTTCTCCTCATCTCAATGTAAACTCATCGTTTTCATTTCCAATTTTTTAATCACGCGTTTGTTCTGTAGAACTTCGCAGCGCAGCACGTCTATCAATGTACAACCAACTAGCCCAAACCCAAGTCCAAGCTTTATTATGAACCATTACTTGCTCCAGGCTGCAAATTTTATGACTCCTAAAGCGACTACTCGGGCCGGCGGCCTTGGAACAACCTTTCACAAGCCGCGGAGGGGATTTCTTGAATCGTACAATAATTAAACGACTGAGAGGAACGCCGCACCCACAGAGCTCATATCAACGTTGGCTTCTATAGACAGACGAACGATGGGGAGAAGCGATATAATCCGCGCGTGCCAATAACATTTCTCGGGGAAGGTTAATTGAAGCTAAAGCGGAAGTAAAGGCAATCTTGTTAAGGCAGACACGGTATAGCCCCTTCCCCTATGTTTCTCATTCTAAGGTTAATTCAGATGTCATGTCACCTCGAGAACAGAAAGAAAAGGGGGGAACGGACACTTCTCAACTGAGACTTGGACGTAGTCTGTCCCACTTTTTCTGCTCTACCATATTAGTTTGCTGGAGATTCTGTCCCCTAGTAAAAAAATATATATATGAACCTGTCTCATGCACATATATAAACACACAAGAACGTATATGTACCTCATAGAAGTTCTTACCTGTTTATTCGGTAAATTATATCTGAACATATACAGATGAATGATCCGTACTTCATCGAATAGAACAAAGTTTACGCAGCCGCCAAAGGACATATTTGGCAGCGTCGGAATTCGAACTCCGGGGTTCCTTTCTTTCTACCATTAAAGTTTTTATTTTTTCGTGCTCCACTTTGAATTAGTGTGATGCAGGGACATCTAACAGCAGCGATATAACGTCCCTCCGCGAAGTCGACGCGACGTGCCATCATCATCGTCAACGGAACTTTTAAACGAGAGTATAAACCATCTTCGTTACTCACCAAGGAAGGGTCCCGTAAGTTCACCGCATATCCGAGAAAATGAGGATGTTGTTGCGGCCCTCCTCAAAGCCGGGGCCGAGGACGCTGCAAGCGCGGCGGAGGGCCCATCATGCGAGCAGCTGGATGGCTGGTTGTGAAAAAAAAAAATACGTCTCGGCGGCTCTTGACAGTCGTCGGCGTATACCCTCGAGTCAAGAGTGTGACAGCGGACGCGGGTTACTTGCACGAAAAAAAAAAAAAAAACTGCGCGCGCACGCACACAATTTATGAGCTCGCGGTCGGGGCGCGACAAGTTCGGATTTCGAAAGTAGTACCGTTAGTGTATAACCGTAAGGCGTGCTTCGTGGTGCGTTGAGCGCTGCAGTAACAAAAACAAAGCAAAAAGTTCCCCTCCGAGGACGGATGTCACGTGACGTAACGCGGGTGCGTCACGAAGCAGACATGTTAACAGCAAAAAAAAAAAGAGTCGCTTATTGGAAACACCTAGGCAATTTTCTGCGAGATTGCTATTCTATTAAGCGGAGTTATTTTAGGACGCTGCCTTATAAACCGCGATTTGCGGCACTCAAGCATCAGTTTTAGAATCATATTGTGTGTTGTATGTAGTTTTAGAGAGCGGAAAGTTGTAGATGAAGATGTAGATGAGAAATTTAGCCAGGGCGGTACCATTGCCAGCCTGACGGCTTTAACGCGCATCACGCAGTAGACGACCTATACACCGGTACGATACTCATCCAGATTAAAACGGGCAGTGGTGGGATCGAACCTACCCTGGGTTATGCAGTGCGAGTTTTCATTCTACGTGCTCCAAAGCACTGGTCCCCTTCGCAGATTTTTGGGACCAATTTGATCCGTACTAACCCTAACCACACCCGAACCGTTGGGTAGCCATACTTACCATTACCAGAGGTATCGCATTGTGCCTCACCCATGTGTAGTGACTCTTACAAACAAGGAGAGATAAGAAAATAATTTTCTTTTTTTTAAGATCGAGCGTAGCCGACGCTACGATTTGAGAGAACTATTCAAGCAGCGCAAAAAGCGCAACGTCATGGCGTTCGGAAAACTCCAGTACGTGCGATATCACCGGATGAACGAATGAAGTTGAGTGATCGCGCCGTGACTTTGCGCAATTCGCATCTGTGTACATTTGAGAACGTTTCCTAGCCCTTGACTACACTCTATGATGAGATTAAGTGTAGAAGTAGGGATTTCACACGTTAGCTAGGTTAATTATTCGTAACCAAGTACCCAAATGACGGTGGGGCACTGTCCTAACTTGCGGCAGTGAAATACTAGCCCGGTCGCGAGTATTACATATGGATTGACTGTAAAAGGGTCAACGCTGGTCCTCGCACTGAGGCTTCACTTTTTCCACAGTGCGGCGTGTCGTTGTATGGGGTGTGACTTAAAGCGGAGCCTGATTCCGCGACCGTGTCGCATATGGAGCCCGTACATTTCGGCTCTCCAAACGGCACGAGCCGAAGAGTGATGCAGTTGCATATGTAATGCGCATATATAAAGGCTCGTCGCACATGCGCTTCTGCCCGCGCACAATCCCGAGCGGTGCATAATACCAAGGTCAGGCAATCCCATTGAAGCTCTCAGAGCCTGCTGGCTGACAGGACGCGCGCGAGACGAAGCCACACCACGTACGTTTTTCACTCCATACAACGCTCACAGTTTCAAGTCCTTCAGCCTTCCCTGCTATGCTTATTGGCTCGTTTGTTTTGTGATTCTAGCGATTCTCGTACTTCTTGACAGTAGTTATCGTTCTAACGGATCGATTCTCAACCCAGCCCGTTTCGATCTGCATGAGCATTGTAGCGGCGTGTGCGGTCGTTTATCAATACCGCGCCTGCAGGTTAACACCCCAGGCTGGCTGTCATACTGCACATTAGGGGCTGACTAACTTTGCGCTGTCTGAACAAACACACAACACAATTAGAATTACTGAGGAGCGCACGAGCGGCGCGCGACTTCACTTAATGACGTAAATGACTTTACGTCATTTACGCCAGTGACGTAAAGTTTGAGATTGTTCAATCGCAAACTTCCCATAGCTTACGTAATCAGCGTTCAACACCTGCCAATGGGTGCAGGCCGCTCGTCATCCTTTCTGGCACTACTAAAAAGAGTCAACGAGGGAGAGAGAGAAAAAATAAACTTTATTTATAAAAGAGCAGATGTTGTCTTCTTCCCCTGGTGAGGAACAAAAACAGCGTTGTTGTTGATGTTTTTTTTTTTTTTTTTTTTTTTTTTTTCACCGTGAACTTAAGCTACACAAGAACGGTCCCTTTCCACTCAAATGTATAGCGCCAGCGGTTCCAACTAGATGCCAGCGTTTCAGAACTAACCGTTATCTCATGGCAGAAATTGTAAGTGATTTTCTGAAAGTTTCGATGGGAAAATCGGACCCTTTCCCACGGTTCCTAGACTTGTACGGCACTCATAACGAGTAATCATATTACTTGTGGTCGATTACTTTTTGGCGTAATTTTGTAACCATCTGATTACATTCATTAGAATGTAATCCCTAGAGCAATTTGACTAATTTACAATAAGGAAAGAGGGACATTTAAGACAGACAAGACAGGCTTGTCTGTTTGTCTTAAATGTCCCTCTTTCATTATTGTAAATTAGAAACCAACACGCTCAACCATCTACAATTTGACTACCTTTGGAACAACCAAAATTTACTTTTGACCGTTACTATACTGTCGAGACCGGTTACAACGAAATAGCGGATATAGCGAAGGGATTTCCGATTCCCGTTGACTTCGTTAGAACCGGTATCGACAGTATTCTCCCCTGACCCGTGTAATGGCGCCCTTCGTTTGTGCAAGTTTTCTTCCAAGGAATCCAAAAGTCTCCGACAGGAGGACGGCTTACCGAAATGGGTTCAGAATTCGCTGATTCTAATTCATCAATGAACAGTACAAAAGACTCGTTTGCGAACCGGCAGAAAAATCTGTCGTTTTGAAACGTTTGAAAGTAATCGAAAAAGTAACGGCTAACTCTTTTTCTTCTCGAGTAATCAAGTAATCTCATTGAATACTTTTTAACCGAGAGTAATACTAATTGTAATCAATTAATTTTCTTTTTTTTACGAGCAACGTGTACAAGGCTGCAGGTAGCTGACGCCATTCAGGTTCATGCAACTTCGTGAGCTTCGTCGGCCGCCCGTTTACCAGTGAAAACTTTCGAAAATCGCTGTAACTTTTGAACTAGACAGCGGCAAATTCTGAAACTTGGGCGTCTGGTCCGCACCAGTAGCGCTACATTGCGGCGGAGACTGCAGTGGTCGCCGATGCATAGTTTATTTATGCGGCGGAAAAGACACCGCAAATTGTTTTCGGGGACACCCTGTATATTCCTTTGACCGAATAACTTCCGTTCCGGACTCTATGCAGTATTACGAAAGTAGTAATATTTTCACGAATGAGAAGTGGTGAGGCGGCGAATAAAAGTGAATAAACGAAATGTTTGATGAGGCAAACTTGTGCTTAAAACAAAAAGGAAACAGAAGACAAAAAACAAAGCGTCGCGGGTGTCGAAGTCGGCGTAACAGCAGGTTCGAGCGCTGGGGCGAGACTGACTGCAGATTGCCACGCGGAGCCCCTTATGTACACGCGTTGGCTTCTGGAACAAACGACCTAGGTCGCTATACTCGTGGAACACAAACCTTCTTTGCGTTCTTACGCCCAACAAAGTCGCCCTCGACCCTCAACCACACCACATTTATTTAAAAAAAAAAGATTGGTATTCTAAAGCGTTTGATATTCTTGCCCACAATATTTACTGTTATTTGCAGAAAACACGATAGAAGTTTCATGGTCGAGAACAACCTACTAAGGTAATAAAATTGAGTTTTCCCGTTTCTCCCATAGCATGCATTAGCTCGTGTCAAGCTATGACTGCTGCTGGTGCCGCTCGACCCCAGCAATACAGGCCTCTCTCTTCGATACAGCCTACTAAAAGATCAGTGGGGCCAGTGCTATTAGACCTAAATCGTTTCTTTGCATTCAATTTTCGCGATGACAACTTAAACAGCACCCCACCGCCGAATCTCGAGCGAAGCCTGTCGTCTGCAGCGTCTTCAGCTTCGTCTGTTTGCTGACGATCTTGTTGTTTATCACGCTATTTCCAGTGAAGATGATTGCCTAACATTACAAGAAGACCTATCCCTAATTGAAACCTGGTGTGCCGAATGGCTTATGTCCATTAATCATAATAAATGTAAATGTGTATCTTTTTCTAAATCCCGTAATCCAGTAGATTACACCTATCAACTTGCATCCCAGCCCATTGAAAAGGTTTCATCTTTTAAATACCTTGGCGTGCACTACCTTTCATGGAGAACTCATATTGAACACATAACTTCCAGTGCTAATAAAACTTTAGGTTTTCTAAGACGCCATCTTAGTCAAGCTTCACCGAAAATCAAACAGCTGTCGTACTGCACCCTTGTTAGATCCAAGATGGAATACGCTTCTACCATTTGGAACCCCCATCAGGCTTACCTATCCAACATGTTAGAATCAATCCAAAACCGCGCAACTAGATTCATTCTTGCTGACTACTCACCCACGAGCATCTCTGCCCTTAAGGCTTCTTTATCACTACCTCTCCTTAATACTAGACGCACCTTAGATAGATTATCCTTTTTTCATAACCTGTTTTACAAGCCCTGGACTGACCATGAATTCTTCTCTTCAGCCAGTCATGTCTCCCTACGCCGTGATCATTGCCAGAAGATAGAAATGCCCTTTGCCAGAACCAACATTTTAAAAAACTCTCCCCTTTTTTTGTGTATACGGGATTGGAATGCGCTACCCGAGTCCATTGTAACAATTACAGATCATACCTTGTTTTTAGCAGAACTTACTAAGCATATGATTGTATAATGAAGATATTGCACTGTAAAATAACAGATGTTCTTTCAACCTATTTGTCCCTACATTTGATTTCAACCCTTGAAGTGTTATTGTGTTTTATGTTACCGCCCTTATGTAACGCCCCCAGGGGCCTTTAAGGTATAATAAATGAAATGAAATGAAATGAAATTCTTATCCGCCTTATAGCAAACGAAGTACCAAAGCCCCACCACGCGGGACAGCTTCGATGAGACTTTCAGTGGTTTCAGTTTCGTTTTCGAGTTCGTCGCCTTGGTGGCGCAGGCATGTAAACTTTTTTCAGCAATATTTTCAGTGGAATTTGAGTCGACTGAACGTTTCTGGTGCCCTTTGACGCAAAATGTCGCAGTAGTTTCATCACTGCACACATTGACAAAAAGTCGTCTGCAATCGTTGTAACGGCCAGACAAACACGTAAGAAAATGGCATCGCCGCCTGCTCCGCCCCCGTCGCCGGCTCTTTCAAAATCTAGAACATTAAAACCGCACATGTCCTCCATACAACTGGGTATTATGATTGCCTTTATGGAGGACCACCCACGATTGGCGGGCACCTGCACCGAGGTTACCGCAGTGTTCACCAGAGATCGGCGAACTCTGTGATGGGCCGAGCTTGTGCGGCGCCTGAACAGCCATGGGCCGGCGAACAAGACTCGGGCGGAGTGGCAGCAGTTTTGGAGTGCGAAAGTTAGAGTAGCAAAGAGCAAGACAGGTATCCTAAGTGAGGAAGGGAGGGGCACGGGAGAAGGGCTACCCCGAGGCTCACCTCTGACTCCAAAGCAGGAGCGAATACTTTGAATCCTCAGTGTGGACACAGTCCAAGATTGTGGCGGGCCAGTGCTGGGTCTGGAGGTGAGATCGCACCATTTTTGCATTCACATGCCGACTTCTATGGTGCACCGATTGGCAGTAGTGAAAACCCCTAAACATTGCTGCTTGCCCTTGTGCATCGTGAAACAAAACCTTGCTTAAATGCCCTAATCACCATCTTGCTGTCATGTAGAGGGTCAAAGTAAATGTGTATGATAATTCTAAGTCTGACAGCATATATCAAGAAAGGTTCTAAAGATAGTGGTATACGTGGGTCGATAGTAAGTGGGCCAATAGTTTGCACGTCCTAGCCACTATAATAGAGTCGCCAAAATATTTCAGCCACCGGCCGAAGATTCCTTTCAAACTGGGCCATCAACCTCGACGGCATTCGGGACCATTCTAGCCCAGTCAATGAGCGGGATGACAGCCCGGCTCACAGTCATCTGGGAGACTGACGGGTGCTCGTCAGTCGCCACCATGCCTTGAAAGCTACCGGTTCCGAAGAACCGGAGCGCGCAGAGAACTTGTTGTTCCGCGGTCATGGCAGACGCGATTGTCCGCCCCCTCGAAGTTCGGGCGCCGAACGAAGCTCGTCGCAGAGTCAACGCACAACGGCTTTCGATAGCCGGTACTGACACCGAAAGTCATCGTCGGGAGGTTGAAAGGCGTCCCAGTGGTATCGGAAGCGACGCCGACGGTGGCGAAAGATAAGCTCGGCTGCAGCGTACGGCACGAGAGTTGACAAGGTTTAACTTCGCCTCGATCCGAAGTGAAGATTTCGGGCTGAAAGCACGGCTCTCGCAAAGTTCTGAAACGTCACGTTGACGTCAGCGACAACTTCGACCAACGAGGTTTCTAATCACTTTTTTTTTACACGAACTTTGAAGGGATTTGGAGTGTAAACAGGTCGCCTAGGGACAATCTGCAAAGCATCAATTTTAGCTTGACGTAGGGATGTAGGGACAAACGGGCGCGACGTCATCAGCGAAGCCGTTCAATCAGTGGGCTCATCGCGCCCTCACGCGCTGCACGCGCGCCTCGATGAACTTTCCTGCATTCTGCCGCTCTCAAAGAAATGAGTGTTCTAATGATTGACACCTCGCTCGGCGCGACGTCAGCGTCGCGAGAGTCCAATTAGCGCATTCCGCAAACTTCGGCCCGGCCACAAAGTTGCGCTCGACGAGTTTAGCGACTTTAGAAGGTTCGGCGACTAGGACATTCATACCTCGAACAAGCGACAGAATTCTCGAATGTACCAGAACACTAAATAGCAAGAATAAATAAAAGACGCGTCGCTCCCAGGAATCAAACCCTGGCTCTTCGCGTGGGAAGCAAGCACGATAACCGTTTGGCTACGGCCGCGCTGCCTATTTGGCCAGCTGCGCGCGCGGCACTATCTTCGCTCTGTCGTATATTTTAGAACGCCTGGTTTCGCGGCAGCTGGGCAATTAACTATCAACGTCGGTACCCAAGAAAAAAATTAATAAAACGAAACAATTTAATATTATTTACTAGTGGTATAAACGCACTCGCCTTTGACGCGTTCTGGGTATCACATCGCTTTAACAACAGGGGGTGAAGAGAAAATTTGCCTATTTACAAAACAGATACGCCACCCAAGAAAATTGTGTTTCCGACAAGAAGGAAAGCTATGGACGCGAGCTCGATGGGAAACGACAACATAACAGAATGCAGAGCTTTGATCTGTTTGCTGCATTTTTATAATACGGATTGTGTCGGAGTTTAAGCGATGTCGTTTCGAAATTATGGAAGTGTCTTTCATACTCGAGAGCTTGGTTTCGGCTAACACACAAAAACAATCACGAGATGTCTCCTCAATGCTCGAGTAGGAACAATGCCTTTATGGTTACTGAAAAGATGAGAACGGCAGGGAGGTTCCTCAGTTGTCCCGCCTCCAGGCATAGCCTCCTATATATACTGAAAAAGCCCGACAGATTGCCACGAGAAGCGGCCACCGAAATGGAAGAAGATGGAGCGGCAGACAACGGATAAGAGTAGGAGCCACGTGACTGGCGCCCCGCTGCGGCGAGACGCCGAAACACACTTCTCCCGAGCGAACAAGTGTGTTTCGGTTGCTCACCGCTGCAAAAGCTGTACGCTGGCGTCCAGCAGGTTTCCCGAGAAACGGCTCTTTGATGCTCTGTGCTACCAGATCCTCGCGCTCCAAGTCTGCGACCGGGCACTCTATGGCTCCGTCGTCGAACTGCCACGCTTTAGGGTGAGTTTCCTATTCTTGGATGACGCATCGGCGCCTCGCGAGTCTCGAGCGTGCACGCGGAGCCAAAGCACGACGGAAGGCAAGGAGCGCGTGCTGAGAGCGCGGGCACCGGAGAGAGACGCCCTGGCGTTCTCATGCAGCCAGTGACTATGCAGAGCGCAAGTTCGTCTGATTCTTGGGCGGGGAGTTACGGTGACGTCAGAACGACCAGCTCTGATTGGCTCCGACTCGAAGGATAGAGGGTAGACCTCAAGGCAGCTATAGCATTGAGGTTTGCCCACTATCCTTCCAATCGGAGCCGGTCAGAGCTCGGCGTGTTTCTGACGTCACCGCAACCCCTGAGCAAGAAGCAGACGAACTGGAGCACTGCGTATAGAAGCGCGAATTTCGAAAGAGCCGCAACCTCCGATTCTGTGTTGTGGGACTGTGAAACTCGGCCGGCGGAGGCGGCCACGTCGAGTGGGCTTCCGCCGGACATCAAAGCCGGGGTGATGGCTAGTAGCCTGGACCTCCAGGTAGCGGTCGTCCAGCAGGCCCGGCGTCTACTACGCAGGCAGGTCCGACCTCGGGCCCCCTGCGCTGGGGCGTCGGATGGTGTGGGCCGCACCGGCTAGGCTTGACCTAGCTCTGCAGGCAAATAAAGACGTTTATTCCTCCTGCTATTACGAAGGTCACGACAGCCCCGCAGACGTTACTCAATACCAATTAGCTACCGTTAAAATTAGTTTACTAAAACAAGTAACCAATCGCAGTGTTCGATCGCAGCCTTCCAGAAGGGATTAATGTGGATTGAAAAGTAATCAATTACTTTTCACGTTACTTGCCTTACAACTCTATATTACGATCAAACTGTGTAGACGATTCAAATAAAAATCTTTAACGTGCAATAAAATTCCGAAACGTTGTACGATTGATTCAGTAATTGGCAGGAGTTATCCTTGGGACTAGTAAAATTCACAGGATCTCTTATGTTACCCCTAAGACGACAAAGTTAAAAGCCCAAGCGCCGATGCAAACGTTATAGCGTACCTCCGAAGACAGCATGCTCTATGACGACGCACTTTTGGCGCCGTTTCATTGGCTCACACGGATCGTGGGGTCGGATGTGGTTCCGGTGACCTCCGAAGACAGCGCGCTTTACGGCGACGCACTTTTGGCGCCGTTTCATTGGTACCTTTCGTTTCGCAGACGTGTTTTCGCTCAAGGACTTTGAAGGTCGACAGAACAATGTGACATACATTTAAGGCTTTCGCATTAATGACGACCAACAAGTATCAGCATGTTGCATCAACAGTGAAGAAAGCAGCGCCCGTGCACCGGTGGTCCGTGTGTGTTTCTGCAACAAGTGTAAGAGTAGACCTGAATGTTTCGAAGCGGCGTAACTTCTGTGGAGGATACCCCTCGACCGGGCAGTGACGAACGAAAACGTCGCGACAGCGGCGAGATTTTCGGCGTTTGTGGCAGGATATGAAATTTTAATGTCTCACACACCCACCTTATTCGCCCGACTTCGCCCCCAGTGACTTTCATGTGTTCGGACGCAGGGCCGTCCCTGCACCATCAAGCAAGCGCCTTGGGCGAACTCCGGCCGTGGTGCCTCCCGCCTCCCCTCCCCCCTACCCCCCACCCCTCGCTTTTTATACGACGCCCCTATCTACTAGGTACGGCATACAACATCAGGGGCCTTAAACTTGTCAAACACAAAGTTGGAGCCGAAAGTTTGCGTTGGCGCGCCGATAGGACGTCGGCGAAAAAAGCGCCAAATCATCGTCGTGATAAACCAATCGGTACGCTCCGTCAACTTCGGCCTCAACTTTGTGTTTGAGGAGTTTTAGAGGCCCAAGTTGATAGTAAACGTGTAACATGTAAGTAGTTGCCCACCACGAGCGTTTTGTCAGACGAGAACCGCATTCCAAAAGCGAACGGCGATGGAGCATATAGCGTCGTGTCGAGGGCTGTGTCCAAATAAATATAAAAAAAAGCTAAAACACATTCAAAAGGTCCATAGTGCCGGCCCTGTTCGGACGCTTAATAGAAGCTATGGGAGGCAAGCATTTCGGAAGCGACGAAAAGTGAATATCGTGGTGCACGGATGGCTGCAGTCACAACCAAAATAATTTCTTGTCTGTTTCGTCAGGCTAGCGCTGAACGACGTATGCGGAGCGAAAGTTCGTCTGCTTCTTGCACAGGGGTGTCGATGACGTCAGAACGCCGAGCTTCTATTGGCTGATGAAAAAAAAAAAGATAGTGGGTAGACCTCGAGGCATGTAGCATTGAGGTCTACCCACTATCTTTGCAATCAGAGCCAATCAGAGCTCGGTGTCGTTCTGACGTCACCGCAACTCTAGCCAACGTTACTAGGTTACCTCAGTTGTGAAACTCCCGCGGGATGGCGTATCCCCCTCACTCACTTCAGTCCGCCTCCCGTCGTTCGAAGCGCCATCTAGATTTTCGTTTACGAACTGTGTGTTCCGTAGAGTACGGTGGAGCGCCAGCTAGACGGCTGCGCTTCGAAACGTGCGTATCCCATAGAATACACTGCAGTTACTAAAGCAGCCGTCAGGCGCGTCAAACGACGGGAGGCGAGGCGTAGTGAGTGAGGGGGGCGGGGGTACTGCTCGTGCATGCAGCGTCCATAAGCATTTCTGTAACTGATTAATCTAATAACGTTGCTCTAGCGCAAAAAGCAGACGACTTGCTCCAGATGGCCCACAAGCTTCAAGGAGAGACGTCAGTTTAGGCTCGAGACGTAAACTCGGCAGAGACTGCAAGCGTCAAAAACCCGCCGTCGGAAGTTGCTGTTGTATATTGCCTAGAGAAGCGCCTACGGGAGGCGCTTCTCTAGCTATCATCATCATCGTCTGTGACGTCACGGCTAGGACAGACTGGGACAGACAGCGCAGATCTTGGATCCGATCGGCTCGTCAAGTTGCTTCATGCGCTGTTTCGGTAACGCGCGACCATGCCTGTTTCACGCGTTTTGTTTATTTGGTGAAGTAATATTTGTAGTAGGACATTTTAACAAAGCTTGAAACCGTGACACGCGTAGTCGTGCTAACAAACACATTTGGCGCTGAAGTGTCGAAGCGCTGGGCTTCATTATGGTGTCGGAGGACTACCCAATTAATATTTTGCAACAGAGTAGCGTATTTTTTTAATAAAGCCAAAAGACGCAACTCCTCGAAACCGAAACCGAAACCCGACGGAGGTCGGAGAAGTGGAAAGGAGAGAGTTGGTGGCGGAAGTCACGTGGCTACACCAGACCGTGCGTTTTTTTTTTTTTTTTTCTCCTCTCCGGTAGCAGACGACAGGACATGCGGCGTGCGATGCGGCGTGCGGGAACTGCTCGCCGTGCGATTTTTTTGCAGTTAAGTTTGCTCGTTGTTCTGTACTCCAAGATGAGTTGTTTTGTACATTGAGGAGTTGGAGATGAGTAGTGAGTGCCCGTGGTGAATTTCCATGATCGGCTCCGAAAAGAATACACCCAAGATGTTGCGTGAAGAGCTGGCTCACATTTCCTGCATCCGAAAAAAAGTGGCATTGTGCGACAGAGTTTCCGAGAGATCAACAGGATCGGGACCAACGGCTGGCTGCAATTCCTGTAGAACATAAACGGGCACCTCGGAAAGCGGACGTTACCTGATTTATATGCTCCTTGCATTTTGTGGAAAGTGATTACATTGAGCTCGCAGGTGTCAAAACGGAAATCCCATACCATTTAATTCAGCGAAGTATCGTCCACAACATTAGTTTGTTATTTTTTTGTTTGTTTCTTCAGTGATGATTGTAAAAAGAAATATATATGTAAACATCGGAAAATGTTTGTAAAAAAAAAAAAAAAGTTTCACGGGGGATCGAACCCGGTCCTACCGCGTGTGAACCGGACGTCTTTCCCACTGAGCTACTGGGGCATCGCTATTCTGGTGGATCTCTTTCCTTAGTAATAATTCAGCCGGTAAACTGTAAGTTAGAAAGTTTGCTGTCGATTTTTCTCTAGCAAAAGCACTCCCGGGTCGAAGTCGGGAAACACCACACTTTGGGGACATTCGCACCTAGTAAAGAAATCGTACGCGTGCATATTCAACTCGAAGTAGACACGTCGTGCTTGACGTTTGCGCGAGCGATGTCTTCAGCCACGAGAAGGGAGCGACGGCTCGGCGACGCGTCTTCGTGCAAATCGGCTTGGTGGCCGGGCGTGTCGTACGGGATGAATACCAATTCTTTTGATCAGTCCCAAATTTCTCTTTTAACGGTAGACAGAATTCGCCGGCACCGCGAACGACAGTTCTGAAATAGAGGTCCCACACCCGTCGTCCGCTGCCATCGCCGTCCCCGCGAGCCCCACGATACGCGAAACGACGAACGCACAGAATGTTTCCGGTTGTCTGTGGAACTTTTTTTTTCAATCAACGTACTTACAGCTTTTTAGAAGCCACAAAAAATGGGTTTCATATTTTTTTCTATTTTTAATATTGAGTGTGTGCCGTCAGTGACCCACGACTTTGATTAAATTTGGTGGTCGCATCGATACCTTAGAAAACGGCCCGTGACCGCGAAAAAGAGAGTGAGCGAGACTCAAACCGGCCAGTTCTTGATCGGCGGTTTTCGGGCGGAAAGAAACCGAATTTCGAGCCGCAAATTCTGTTCTGGGTAGTTGAGCTCTCATATGTCACGTACAACTAAAAAACTCAGCGAGCATAAATACCCTGTCAGTGTCCCTTTAATCTCTCTACCCCAGGTCAAAAAGCTGGATGATTAAAATAGAATACCCAGCGCTTCACCCCACTACATCATCTATCACGGCGAGGAGGGTGAATTTTTTTAATGATTCGGACAAATAAAACTGAGAAAGGAATGTCTCGTCAAATTGAAAATAGAAAAGCGAAATTCGAGAACCTCACGGGCGTGTAGTAAACACTTCAGTGAAAACGACTCCGTACGTGTATCCTGTTGGCTGCGGCGTGTTTTGTGAGTGCTGGTTTCTTATTAGTTTCAAGCTGATCTTTCTTTTTTTTAAAGCAGTAAACAAACTTCTTTTTTTTTTTAATACCTGGCAGAAAAAAGCGAAACGTGCGAGGCCCCCTCGCGATCGAAGTCTTAAATCTAGTAATTCGGCGACACTTCATCGTCCCAAAAAATGAGCTATAGGTGACATTCACTTGACGTCACTCGCTAGGTTCGCTGCCATCGCCCACCGCGGTCGCCATCTTCGAGGTCTCTTGCTATCGCGAATGCCATCTGGCCGGACCTTTTGAGCGTGGTTTAGCAGTATTTTACAACTTTAAAGGGTCTTTTTGATCGAAACTAGGGGTTATTCTTATACTTTGGTACTTCTGAAGCGTTGTGGGAGTATTTTTTGTGTGTTTTAGTTTGTTTTTGTCGCAATCGGACTCGTTTACCGCGGCCGCGTTGCTCCCTCGGCTCCATGAAGCGCTCCGTGTCGCCCGCCGTGCCGACGGCGGTAGCTCTTGCAAGAACTATTTTTTCTACTTTGGTGCTTTTGCAGCACGGTGTGATGACTCCTTGTTTTGTTTTGCTAGTTTCATTATTGTTTTTCTCTAGCTGATTTTCTGTACTACGGCCGTGTAACCGTGTGGCTCCATCGCCGCTGTGTCGTACATATACGTCGTGCCTTCGGTGTTCGTTCCTGTGCAGAAACATACCGTGCGGCTCACAGGGTGCGCAGCTTATAAAAAATGCGGCGCATTTTCATTAGCCCAAGCGATTTAAAAACCGCATTTAAGCGATTTGGCGAGCGGGAAGACAAGCGACGGCGACCCGCTTCGCTGCCGCTCGGTCACTCGCGCGACGGGGCAAACCGCATGAAAGCGACGGGAGGACACGACCAAGGCGAGGAACGCTAAGTTTTCTAGAAATCCCAAAACCGAGCTACGCGACGAGTGACAGTGAAGGGTGAACCGCATGTAAGCGATTTAGCGAGCGATGGCGACGAGCGACGGGAGTCGGCGACGAGCGACGGGGGTCGGCGACGAGCGACGGAGATTTCTCGCGGTCGGTAGTCGCGTCGCTTGGCTTTTGGATTTCTAGAAAAGGTCGCTTATCGCCTTGGTCGCATGCTCCCGTCGCTTTCATGCGGTTTGCCACGTCGCGCGAGTGACCGAGCGACAGCGAAGCGGGTCGTCGTCACTTGTCTCGTCGCTCGCCAAATTGCTTACATGCGGTTCAGCCTTTACACACGGTACTTGGCGGCAACAAGGAAAACGGCCCGCCCCCGAGACCAAATTTTCTTCTCTCTTCTGTTCAACGAAGCTTCAACGATAGGAAATTAGCACACACTAGCAGCGGACGCTCGCGTAGCGTACCCAAGCCAGTCAAACCGAGACCTCGAAGATGGCGGATCGACGGTGGCGCTCCCTGGCAAAATCGAACCTGCAGGCTCAGTGAATACCACCTATACAACTGCTATGAATTACTACTTGCGAACTCATATGCGCATAACACGTGATGCGCTTTTCAGCGAGCGATTTCAATTTTGTGAACAATTGTTAGTGAAAATTGGATAGAACAACTTAATCAATCGCCTGAATTTGCCGGGCCATGTCCGGCAATTCAAGAATTTATGAAAATGTCTGCTTTTCTTGTGAGCAGAAGTCGCGATGCGACAAACTTCTTCGCCACGTATTCGATTTGGGAGGAGCTAAGCGTCAGTCGCTGACGAGTATTTGCTCGACAGCAACTATCCAGTCAAACTTGGATAGAAGCGTCGGTATTGGGCAAGCTCAACGTATAGCTAAAACAAGTGTGCGGCGCTTTCCAACACAACTGTGAGCGCTTGCACAGCTAAGAAGACAGCAAGTGATTCACTCTGGCGAATGCAAAACGTTTTTTTTTTCTTTACAACAACCTCCACAAATAATAATAAAAAAAAAAAAAACAGATTAAAGAAGGTGTGAATAGCCCTGACGCACGCTGCGCAAGCCGTAATGTGAAGCTCCAGGCTTCACACTAAGGCTTGATCACTCACAAAAAAATGGAAGACGTTTACAAATCGCTGTAATGCGAAATTAGAGCGCAGCTCTTGAGGAGGAGGAGGGTACGGAGGGGAGGGTAATAATTAAAGATGCTCTTTTTCAAGGCGTGCTGAAGATGGACAAAACCTGAAAATGGATCACATTCCACAATTAATTTCTTACTATATCAAAACAATAAAACATACAATTTGTATCGTCTGGGAGGCACTTACATGCCATCAATTTAAATGTCATATTTCAGAAATTCAACTAGGAAACAAAATCAGAAGGCATGGGCGAAATTGTCGGCAACATTAGGCACGTTGGGGACTTTTTACCAAATGATATAGGCTATATTAAACAATATTTAAAAGCCTCTTTGACTAGATAAATGTGTCCGATCACACACATGCATATGTCTTTTAGTGCCATTTCACCAAATACGTCTTTAGATAATTTTACAAATTACGTTTATTTTAAACGTGAATTTTTTTTTTTTTTACTCATTATAACTATATATTCTTCCAATCTGTGTTGTGCCCGTAGTATATTCACGAACGTGCCTCATATCGAGACGTCGATCGTTACGAGGAACGGAGAAATAAAGTATTCTTTTCATCTTTATCATATATACAATATACTTGGATTCCAATAAAAAAAAAGTATTGGGGGTCCAGCTGCAAACAGTTTGCGATCGCGCGCGATTCAAAGATGTCATCGACGACAATCGTAAAAACCAAGTTGTCCTTCCCCTATCCTTTCGAATTTTATTTCTTTAAAACTACGCGTGTCTGAACTTCCAAATAAGAAGCGTTGCTTTTTGTGCAGTATATGCCATACAATATAAACTTTTGAAGAAAAGTAAAACAACAAAAAAATATGGGTGTACTTCACTAGTTGAATTTAAATGAAACCGCCATTTTTTTTTTTTTTTTTTCCATATACCGGACGCGTGGTCGTACATCATTTCACCCTGGAGTGTTTTCGCCTTAACACGAGGCTGCGTTGCCGCGAAGCAACGTACACAACATAACCCCCTACTCCGCGGGCATAGCTTCTCTGCAGCGCACCAGTGCGCGGTGGGAAGCGCACTCAACGGAGCCACTTAAACCGTCCGACCAGACCACGGACAATAAGAAATATCGCGACACTTCCGAAAACTGACTCATGTTTAATACGAACATACAATAAAAGTTCTGAAAATTGGTGCAAGCTTACCGTAACAATCCAGCAGTGTAGCGACGCCTCAACTCTTCGTTTTGTGTGTTGATAAAGCGAAACAGACTTTTGGCGCAATGTTGGCGAAAATTAGTCACACTTTGGTGAAATGTAGCAGGATGTAGCAGGGTAAGCACTATGGCGAGGCAATCACAGCGCTGGGAATTCAACCTCACAGCGTTTCTGGCATACTCCATGTGACATTCAATGATTACTAGTGCAATTATTTAGAGGAGAAAAAAATGCAAACCAAAACTTCCATGTTTCTACTCCTTTAAAGAAAGGTGCTTGCCTCTCGCTCGGAGATGCGGACAAAAACTTCGAGACGATCTAAACTGAGGGTACCTGACTGGAACCGAAAGTAGATAAACAAAACACATAGTCATAACGACAAAAAAGAAATGTGATCAGTCAAAAAACATATTTTTATTAACAGAAAATATAAATGAGAATATGACTCCGCTATGAGCAGATACGCAAAAAGCAACATCAAATAAATAACATGCCCTAGCCCCTTACTTATGAACATAGAGTATATGCTAACTCACTGCCTAAAACAATTACTAGTGGGGCCTGCAAAGAATAGATGGGTTCAAAAAGGGCTTTGTCACCATAGCCTCCATAAAAACAGCTGATGATAACTTATCTTTCCTAGTAGTTTTAAGTCAGGAATGACAGCATTATTAGATTAGACCTACTATTTGGGTTCTGACAGAAAATAGTATACGCATCTGAGGTAATACAGCATAAAAGGATAGCCTAACCCCTACCTTCCCGATGTATTTTCAGACAGCCCTGAGATTCCTTTGCTGAGGATTGGAATGATGTAGAGGGATGCTTTTCTACTCATGAAACAGCAGCCTTTCCAATTATGCTGAGCACCCCTGCTGCTACATGTAAAAGCTTTTTGCCTGATCCCGCAAAGGTCATTATGGCAAAATCCCACATCACCTGGTGATACTAGTTACAAAAATGGAGAGGGGAAGGAAATTGGCTCAGATAGGTAAGGGAAGGATTTGGGTAAATTTTTGGTTTTATAACAGGTACAGCTATTCACAGCCATCCATCGAACCTTTTTGTTACATGCGAAACCACTTTCATCATTCACCATGCAACATATCAGTCAAAACAACCAAGAGTTGAGATCGTTTGTCCCATAATGGCAGTGGTGACCCAGTTAACACGCTCCACTCAACTGGACTTCCGTTTTTTTTTGAAAATATTAACGAGTGAACAATAAAATGCTAGCACCTCCTGCAGGGAGCAATGATAAAACCACCACAGATCACTCTTTCATCTTAGTTTATGGCAATAATTTGACAACGAATTGAGCTAACGTTTATTTTAAGTTGGTTCCCATTATTTTTCCTGCCTTTGACACCAATTAGGTATGTCCCTTGGATGCCACAGTTCTCAAACTAATAGTAAACCTTATGTATTCTTAACATACAATTTAAGGCCTCGTCTAGACTTCACACATAGCTAAAGCTTAAGACGTAGCATCAAGATAAAACTGAATAAAATGACTGCATCGGCAACCCTCCCCCCCCCCCCCCCCCCCCCCCCACCTTCTAGAGATAACCGATGAAGCAAATGCATCCCCATCCTTGAAAACCGGCTTTCACATCCCTGTGCCGTTAGATGTACTGAACAGTGATCCACTATAATCTGTTGCAAGTAAATAGGACGACAAGCACCTCCCAAAGCCCTCCCCCTTTTCCATTTCCGCAGAGCATACACAGGAGGGGAGGAAACTGCAAATCATGGCAACCGAGAGAGCTTTATAAGAGGGGCTATACCGTTATACCTATACCACTATGCCGACGAAAAAGAAATGCCCATCAAACGACTGTTCGCGCCTCTGCTGCCGCACGTGAAAGCAGACATGCATCTCAGAAAGGTCTAAGTAAGGGTGTGCCAGTAAAACCGGCTCGCAAAAACAAGCTCAGCTTTCTTTGGCCTTAGCCGGGTTTAGCCGGGAGCTGTTGGCCTCGTTGTAAGCAATGAAGTGACGGACTTCGACGGGCACCTCCTTCGGGCAGACCGAAGGGTCCAAGTTCATGGCCCTGAGGACGTCTTCGACCGTTCCCTTGGTCATGGTGAGCTTCACCATGCATGTCGCGCGGACAAAGTTGTCGCTTGTAGTCACAAGCTGATGCTCCACGTAGAGGTCCCTGCCCTCGATGAAGACAACCTGGTGGACAGAAAAAAAGAGGTTGCTCAATCGATTACCATTAGGGTTTCGTGTTTCCGGGGTTTATGTTTCTGCGAATTCGGAGGTGTGTTTTTGGGGCTTATTCTTTTCCGTAGATTCAATATTTTTCGGCGTTGGACAAAAAAGAAGTTGGCATTCAGTGGGGCCTTTTGTTGAAACAAATGGGACACGGGCATGGGAATCCCCGACCTCCAGGGAATAGGGCATGACCCAAATGCTTCGAAAATGTCCCGATACTGGTAAGAGAAGGAAACAAGGCGAGGAACGCGATTCCGAAGAATGTAGCAGCCTCGCGGACAATCGAGTGTTCCAGACTAACACAAAATGAAACGGTAAACAGCAATTTTCTTCCCTTGAAACTTGGGCTTTCCTTATGCAAGGACAGCACCAATTCGAGGTTTTTTCGGTTTTCCCCGATTTTGATGAAACTGTCTCGGGGCTTATTGGCATTTACCGAAAACACGAGACCCTAGTTACATTTTTAAACTTCGCAAGAACTGGCATTGCCCCAATGTAAAACTTCAGTGTGAACTGGAGTTTGACATTTGTGACGGAGGAAATCAATTTCTTTGGAAAAATTTGGGAAACATGTTTTGGTTATAGGAAAATGTGTTTTCTTAATTCCTCCATTATAGTGTCTTCTGAATCTTCGTCCCAACTGTTCAAGCGGCGAGTGTGGTCTCTACATGAAAACATTTACAGGGTTTTAGTTCAAAATTGAAAGGCAAAGAGGATTACAGCTGGAACGAAGTACTCACGAAATAAAGTGTGACACATTGATAGGATGCAGCATAACTAATTGCTTTAAGACCCAGGTATGTTTCAACACCTGCAGTTTGTGCATGCTTAAGCCCCTTGGTTAGAGCTGTTTATTTTTGGCTTCACTTAAAACCCTGAAATTGCACATATGAAGATATCTCTAGTAACCCTGAAAGGCAGGAACAATAACAAAAAAATGGACATAACAACGAAAACTCTAACACAGCTTGAAATTTATTTAACAACCATCACCTTATATACATGTCCCAGACCTCTTTCACAATTCAAACAGCCTCCTCACCCACTACACAGTGTACCCTAACTTTCAACCAATACCGACAACTGCACACAAACCCAAACCACAAAAGCATACAAGGCTCGAGCACAAAAAAACACAAACCCAAACACAAAAGAACAAACAAAAAAAGAGAGAGAGAGGATTGCAAGAAATTCCCGCACTTGGCAAGGTCAGACTGTGAACCCTGCACCACTACAAACCTAGAAACTTTTCGTTCCCTCATCAAGAGATAAGGAAAGTTGACCGAGACAATTCCTGGAGCTTAAAAAACAGTTTCTCTTAAAACTCTCCTATTGCTATCCTTCACTCTATGTAATAGACTTCAGTGCCCTCCCACTCGGGTACACAGTTGTTGCATTCGTCTACATGTTTTGCAATTTCGGAGTTTGGTGCATTATTTCCAGCCACCCTTTTATGCTCCAAAATACAATCGTTTCAGCAACCACCAGTCTGTCCTACGTAGGAAAAACTGCACAGCAAAGGAATATTATACATAACCTCTTCCTGACAAGGAAGAGGTTGTGTACCTTCCCAGAATGGATTTATTAAGACATTCACTTCCCTTTTATCAAATTTTTAAATTAAAAGTCACATATTTTTTAGTTTCACTTAAAACCCTGATAGTGAGTGCACATCTAGAGGTGCCGTTACAACAAAAGAGTTGACTTTGTGTTCACTGAATTGATTACAAAGGAAAACATCTCTAGATAAGCACATTGTTTTGCTTCCGTCATGTAAGCTCTCAGTGTCTGCATCTGACTCTCCAATTTTCCCTCCTTCTTAAACCTCATTCACACCCGAGAAGAACTCTCTTGGCACCAGCCGAATTTGCTAGGCGGAAGGCAATGCCGGTCACATTTGTTGCTGCCTGCCGAATTCGTGTGGCTCCTATCTCTCGTGGACACCAGAAAAGACCGTCTCGTGCAGTCTTCGAAAAACCACTCTCACAGGCTTCCTCTTGCAGTCGACGCTTTACTGTTATGCGATATAAAACAGCTAACAGCCCACAGCACCGAGAGAACACCAGACACTCTCTCTCAGCAATACCAGAATGCAATAATAAGACAATGAGCAACTGGAGACAACATACGTGTGTGTGCTGTTCACATCGATTGCATTCAACAGATCTTTGTCGGCATCGCCTTCATTGTTCAAATGCCTCTCGTCGAAGGAGGTCCTAATGAGTATTTCTGCCGAGACAATGGTACGAGCGAGGCAACGCTTTTGCGCAACTCGGGAACTCCGACAACTCGAACGACACGGCTAGGATGCGACGTCGGCCGATGCTGTTGCCTTTCATGAACATCACCCAGGATCCCAACGCCCGACAACGTCACAGGTCGGCTCCTGCAACATGATTTGTTGCCCCTCCAACAGGGGCTGATCCAGAACTCCGTTTTAGAGGGGGCGGAAAATTTGTAAAAATGATATTCTCCCATTCTTTCGTGTACACTAGGTGGGCCACCCATGTCAAATTGCCCCCCGAGAAAGGGGGACGGGACGGGGCGGGGGGGGGGGGGGGGGGGGGGGGTCGACTTTGTTTAGGGGGGCGGCCGCCCCCATTGCCCCCCCCTTGGATCTGCGCCTGCAAGACCACTCGTGATGCGGGCGGTGCGGGATCCGCTGAGCGCACCGGTCGAGCACGAGTTCCTGGCGTTGTAGTCGTAACAAACATGTCGCGCCGAAGGCGACTGCATACCTTTGTGGTGATCCGGTACCATTGGAAGACGGTTAGCGGTTTCCGGTACCGCACGGCCTGGGAGGCGATCAGCATCTTTGCGTCGAGCTTTCTCGCCGTGGCCCACAGCTTGTTCTTGAGGCCAAACACCGCCCTTGCGAATTCGAACGCGCGGAGGTACTTGGCGTTGTTCATGTGCCACAGGTGGTCGATGTCGCTTGGAAACGAGATCCCTGTTGAGCGAAGAATGAACATCGACGATGCAACTTTAGTGAAATTGCCACTCTGAGGCTTTCTAGGTTTCTTCTAGGGCTGGACACTTGATCCATTAACCTACCGATTAATCCACAAATGCCTTAATCACAATTAATTTTTTATTCGGTTAATCAATTATATTTTGACTAACAAGAAAAAAAGAGAAAAAATTCAACGCTTTCCTTAGACGGCAGGGTGACCCAAATGGCATGAGCTTTCCACGTAGTGCGTATAGCCATTTCCAGTCGAGGTGCACGACGTTCCTTTTCCAAACCTCAACTTTAGCTGCCAGATTCGGATAATTTGAAAGCCCTTACCGGTATAACAGTCGGGGTCGAAAAGGGAGCAGCGCGCAGTCCTTCTCCATTTCAGTGCGTACGCGGTGATCAAAATGATGCTCCAAATGAAATAGTTGACGTCCACAATCGCGTAAAGCAGGAACAAGACGCCGACGATCCAGTGCATTTTGGCAAGAACTTGCGGACCGATGTCGGGCGTTCTAGCTACGGGCCCAAAAAATGGGTTTCTTATCTGCTGCGGCTTTGAAACGGGATTCGACCGTACAACTCCGCTGCCGGCTTAGAATGCACTGCCTCGCTAGCCGCAGGTGACTTCCTTTTAGCGTTTCTTGCCATTCATTCATCCTAGGTCGATTTCGTTGAATTTCGTAATTTCGTCAATTTTGCCGTGGCTACCGAGGGCCGCCTTGCGGGAACACCAAGCACTACCGAATCTGTTTTATTCACTTCAGAAAAGAAAGATATATATATATATATATATTTATAATACAAATATAAATAGAATCACAGAGTGTTTAAAAAACAAAAACGTGTGGATGGGTAAAGGCAAAATAAAATAGTTTCGCTAAACCTGGCGCGATTTAAGTTCAATTAGTACGTGAAGTTAACGTCTCCAATAGATAACATTAGCTGCCCAACTCTTTGCATCATGCGGTAGCTTACGCCACCTAGTCCCAAGTACGTGCACCATTTAATTTTAATTTTTCTTTTCCGTGCGGTAAATGTTAATGTGTGGTTCGTTTATTTAAAAATATATATACATAATAGTGCGGACTTTATTTTATTTCGTTGAAAGTTTCGTCCGCTTTCTGACATGTTTACTCGCGTTGCGGCAACACGGCACATACCAAGTAAAGGAAGTAAAGGTCCGGGACACAGTGGCGCCATCTATTGGGTAGCAGTGTAAACTTGGCGGTCCCGCACACGAGTTGGTCGTGGCCCCGCATATTACTATTTCTCTCGCGCATTATGCTTTCTTTCTTGGCTCGAAAATCTTTTGTCAACGTTATAAACGAGCCTTTCTTATAACTATTACGCACATCTGACCCCGGAAATCCGACAAAATCTTCACTCTTCTGAAATGCAGTTCCAGGGTCATCGCATAGACTGCGACAGCGTGTCAGTATGTTCTCTCGTCCTAAGAAATTTTAACAGGTTTTAACAAGTCTCATCTCTTTCAGTCGTACTCGGTTGCAAGAGTGTGAATGGGCTTTAAGGCTTTTCAACTCCTCCGGTGACGTCATAGAGATTAGGTAATCGGGCTCGTCGGCGTACAGGGGGCTGCCCTGCCACCACAAAGCACAGACCGAAACGGGTAAAGCACTGGATAATACTATTTCCAGTGCTTTATGCACGGGGAGCTTCGAATAACTTTAGCGGTTGGGAAGGCGGTTGAAACAGGTCGTTACCACTTGCAAAGGGTGTTTGCTTCATGCATATCTTCGAACATGTCTGGGCTCTGCAGAGTTTTTGTATTATGATCAACGTGGACAGGACCATCACACAAGAAAAAAACACGCCCCGGACGGTGCCTGCAAACTATACTGCAGTGGGACTTGTATTAATCGAGCGAGAAAATGTATTGTTTCTTGTCGTACGCTAATTTGATCTTACAAAATTTTAGCCATACCGTAATACCCCTCGTTTCGGCACAATTCGCTATTCTTTCAAAAACACCGAAAGATAACCCACCCCTTGTAATTGCGGGGCTCTTGCACATGGTGACCTTGGCAGAATTGGTGCTACTCGGTCACAGCGGGGGATAAGCGAACATTGAAACTAAGAAGGGCAGTTTTTTTTTTTTTTCTGTTTTATTGCCCCTTAAAGGACACATGCAAAGGAAAAAAACATTTGTTTTAAACGGCTTAGATGGAAAAAGGACGCCATAAAACGATTTTACAACGAAGAAAAAAAATTTTTTGAGCTATATTTACGGCGCAAAACGAATTTGTAGTTGGCGCCCGCGGGCACCGCGGAAAAGTGGTCTGTATTTATCACGTGACTGGTCTTTAATTATCACGTGGTGCTTGCGCTCTTTCGGAAGCTTCCTATGGCCTCTAAAAGTAACTTATTCATCTTTGTTTGAAGTATAACAAAAAACCAAGACGAATAACTAACTTTTAGAGCCCAAAGGAAACTCCTGAAAAAGCGCAAGCAGACGTGATAGACCTGTGCGCCGGTCAGACGACGGCGGCGGCGCCCCGAAGCAGACGAACTTGTGCGGCGGCGGCGACGGCGGCTTGGAGAAACGCGTTGAAGCGGCGTTCGCACAACGCTCAGCGTGCGGCGGCGACGCAGCGCGGCGGCGCGCGGGCCTACCACGTGACTAGCGGCGGCTCCCGCGAGCGCCAACTACAAATTCGTATAGCGCCGTAAATATAGCTCTAAAAATTTTGTTTCTTCGTTGTAAAATCGTTTTATGACATCCTTTTTCCATCTAAGCTGTCTAAAAAAAATTTTTTTTTCCTTTGCATGTGTCCTTTAAAGGGACACTGACACCCCCCAAAATTTTTTTTTAATTTTTTGCCAGGCGCTTCATTATGGTGTCGGAGGACTACCCAATTAATATTTTGCAACAGAGTAGCGTATTTTTTTAATAAAGCCAAAAGACGCAACTGCTCGAAACCGAAACCCGACGGAGGTCGGAGAAGTGGAGAGAAGAGAGCGAGTGGCGGAAGTCACGTGGCTACACCCGACCGTGTGTTTTTTTTTTTTTTTTTCTCCTTCCCGGTAGCAGACGACATGCGGCGTACGGGAACTGTTCGCCGTGGGATTCTTTTGCAGTTATGTATGTTCCGCTCGTTGTTCTGTACTCCAAGATGAGTTGTTTTGTACATTGAGGAGTTGGAGATGAGTAGTGAGTGCCCGTGGTGAATTTTGATCGGCTTCGAAAAGAATACACCCAAGATGTTGCGTGTGAAGAGCTGGCTCACATGTCCTGCGTCCGAAACAGAAGTGGCATTGTGCGACAGAGTTTCCGAAAGATCAACGGGATCGGGACCAATGGCTGGCTGCAATTCCTGTTGACCATTTACGGGCACCTCGGAAAGCGGACGCTTCCTGATTTATATGCTCCTTGCATTTTGTGGAAAGTGATTACATTGAGTTCGCAGGTGTCAAAAAGGAAATCCCATACCATTTAGTTCAGCGACGTGTCGTCCACAACATTTGTTTCTTATTTTTTAGTTTCTTCAGTGATAAATGTAAAAAAAAAAAAGAAATGTAGACATAAAAAAACATATGGAAAAAAAAAAAAAGTTTCACGGGGGATTGAACCCTGTACTAAGGCGTGTGAAGCGGACGTCTTTCCCACTAAGCTACTGGGGCATACCGAAACTAAGGGGTCTCTTTCCTTAGTAATAAATCAGCCGATAAACTGTAAGTTGGATGCTGCCGATTTTCCTCTAGCAAAAGCACTCCCGGGTCGAAGTCGGGATGCACCACGCATTGGCGACATTCTCACCTTGTAAAGAAATCGTACGCGTGCATATTCAACTCGAAGTAGACACGTCGTGCTTGACGTTTGCGCGAGCGATGTCTTCAGCCACGAGAAGGGAGCGACGGCTCGGCGACGTCTTCGTGCAAATCGGCTTAGTGGTCGGGCGTGTCGTACGGGATGAATACCAATTCTTTTAATCAGTCCCAAATTTCTCTTTTAAAGGCAGACAGAATTCGCCGGTACCGCGAACGACAGTTCTGAAATAGAGGTCCCACGCCCGTCGTCCGCTGCCATCGCCGTCCCCGCGAGTCTCACGATACGCGAAACGACGCACGCACAGAATGCTTCCGGTTGTCTGTGAAACTTTTTTTTCAATCAACGTATTTGCAGCTTTTTAGAAGCCACAAAAAATGGGTTTCATATTTTTTTTTCTATTTTTAATATTGAGTGTGTGCCTTCAGTGACCCACGACTTTGATTAAATTTGGTGGTCGCATCGATACCTTAGAAAACGGCCCGTGACCTCGAAAAAGAGAGTGAGCGAGACTCGAACCGGCCAGTTCTTGATCGGCGGTTTTCGGGCGGAAAGAAACCGAATTTCGAGCCGCAAATTCTGTTCTGGGTAGTTGAGCTCTCATATGTCACGTACAACTAAAAACCTCGGCGTGCATAAATGCCCTGTCAGTGTCCCTTTAATGTGAAAACAAGCTTGGCAGGTCACAAAATGTAAAAATAGCATTCTTGAAAAATTTTATTCAGTTCATACCGAAAGTTCATTCCCCTCCTCATGATCACCCAATTCGCTCTCACTTTTAGGTGGGCTATCTCTTGGGACTCCTAGAGCCTATAGCCTTAACCTGTGAATCGCCTTACACTTGTCGTACCAAGTTCACTGCTGTAATTTTCTTAATACATAACGAGTAGCAAATCTTTGAACTCTCGAGTTTATCACCATCATGCAGTACTTGACTACCTGCTAGTAGGTTTCACATTGTATACTAGCACGTACGAGGACCAACCTAATCTAGCTATTATAGAGCGATTCCTGGTCATTTTGTGCAAATACGAGGGGTGATCAATAAATTTTGCCGTCTATGCAGTGACTTCTTTTATTCAGTCACGGAATTGAAAGATGTTACATTCGAATGAAAGTTTAAAATCTGGTCTTTGCCAGGAGCACATAACTTTTCAATATAGTCCCCATCGGCGGCAATGCATTTCCGCTACCGGTGCCCTACTCTTTGCATGCCGTCATAGATGACTGAAGGCGGCTGTTGACGACACCAACGGCGCACTGCATTGGTAACCTTGTTGTCGGACGCAAACCGTATACCTTTCAGATGTTCCTTTGTCTTGGAAAACAGCCCAGAAGTCATCGCGGCACACGCGCCGCCGCTCTCACTGTCATTGGCAAGAACTGCTGTCAAGTTGCTCGACGGTTCATAACTCTATCGCGAGGTGGCGCGACTTGTAGCGGCGATACAGAACGTTCTTGAGCAGCTGTTTCATATCGATCTCAAAGGGGGGCGCTCTCGCCGAAAGGGAGCTAAAGCCCCTCTATCCTGGCAAAAGTGGCGCCATTCTTTCTTGTGGAAATGCTCCAGACACGACTTCTGGGAAGAACATGGCGTCCGAGATCTAGCCCAGTGCTGCGCTGTGCCGCCATGATCTTACCAAGGGCTGCACGTTGCACATGCCTTGTGCATCGACGCACATTGCGCTACTTGTCTGACATGAAGGGGCTTTAAAGGGAACGGGAGAGGGAGCATTCGAGCCTGCTCATTTCGGAGGATACAGTCTTCCGATCGTAATTTTAAGCATTGAGCTCTTTTGGCCCAAAGGCGAAATAAATATGCTTTGAAAGTTGAAACCCAAGTCACGTCTTTACCAAAGGACGGCCATTTACAAGTGGTGGTGAAGAGTGTCTGAGGAGCTGTGTCTTTTGTCTTCTTCGCAGAGTTGAATAAGCTTCAATGGCAAACATTGTCAATCCCAGTTTTCTCAGTAATAATACTTCTACTGCTACTACTACTGCTACTATTAATAATAATAATAAACATTAAAAATTTTTTCCAACTGCACATTTGTTGCATGGGAAGAATTAAAGAAAATGTGTTTGGACCGAGCCCCCGTTTTTTTTCCTCTAAAAATCTTAGTATTTTGCAAAATTTTCGATATCGGCGACTTTTTTTTTTTTGTGCGAAGAGGTGTAACGCGTTTTACATCAATATTTCTATGTATTTTCAAATTCTGCTACTAATACAAATACCTTTCTTCACCTTGTGTTTAGAGGCGTTAAAGAAACAAATTGGGAATGTTCGTTTTAGGCCTCCTTATTGTCATAGCGCTGATGGAGGCACTCCAAAATTGGGGACGGAGGCTCTTTGGAGAATTTAGGCAACCCTTTTTCACTCGTTTTTCTTTAAAACTGTTTATTTGCCTTGTTTTAAAATTATATGGGTAAAAATTATACACGTAACTTATTGAGGCCTGTGTTTCGGGTATTTCAAGGGGTCGTCAAAAGGAATAAAAAAGAAATCTATATTTTATAGCGGAAATATATTGAGAAATATACTTTTACAGCACCACAACACACAGGATTTTTTTTTAGACCAAATCAAAGATGGTCGATTTTAGACCTGGATCATTTGGCGTAGAATGACATTATATATGGATTGTACATGACGTCGTTGTACCATGCTGTTGGTAGTACCTGATGGTTCTTGCAGAGAAAAATTTCTGTAGCAGGGTGTGTTCAGATAAAGACGGTCATGGTGGTGTCATGCCTATTTTTTGTTTTCAATTAAATTTTTATATGAGGTAGCGAAACGTGTCCACAAAACGGGACAGACCTTACTTTTGCAAGATACTTCATCGTATTCGTGAGAAAAATCGCATTCGAGAAGGGTTGAAGAAACGATTTTCCCAACTGCGCGATGATGCAACTTTGAAGGCCGGAGGAATAAAGAATGCAGCCTTCTACACCATCAAATGTTTTGCGTTTAATGCATGCATACTTTTCTGCCAGCATTAGTTAACAATAACTTATATGAGCATTTATTTAAAGCGAAATAAAATGCCAAACTTTGCTTCTGGGGCAAATTTTACATAATGAGGCATTTTTGTAATTGCCGGTCATCAAGGGCACATCGGGTAAACTTTAAAGAATATCGAGAATGATTGTTTTTTTTAATTGCCGCACAAAGGGTTGAGACTTTCGAGATTCTAATTGATTAAGTGTACATGCACCACATTCAAATGCTTAATTCTTGAGATTGAATATTAAAAGGGATTATTAAAACCCACACAAAAGTGCAAGAAAGCGTGAACCAAGACATTAACTAAATGCACTATAAAACCCAATAGACACTCGACTTCCGGGACAACCACTGAACTTCCAGTGGCTTCATTTGCACCCGACTCGGAGCGCGGCTACACGCCATGCTCTGGACCCCATTTTTTCCTCGACGCCAGCGCTTGAGTCGATCAGGGAGTGACTGGACGTGATGTGTCGCTTTTAACAGTGGAGCTGTTATGTGCTAGGATCTGGAAAAAAAATGCATCCATGGATGTTAACCAACAAAAAAAAACTACCGTTTACACGGTGCTCCTTCGTTCCGATTGGTCGTGGCAAGCATAAATAAAAAGAGAGGGCAACCTGCGTGAGTCAGCCTTCCTTGGCATTATTAAATAGTAAGGTCCTGATCCCTTGTTATCACCTACGGTCACCGACTTATCTTAGCGAAGAGTGCGCTGTGACGAGGCTGAGAGCAGAATGTGCCAATCTAACCTTCTTTCGCTACCGCGATGCTGATAAAGAGACTTGGGTTTAATCGGAAATAAAGACAATTGAACAATGAAGTTGTGTACGTGTCTTTATTGCAATCATATGTGAATCGTACAGATATTGTATGCAGAAACTGAAGGAGATTCTGACCTCAGCACCAATTTTGGCTCACTTCAGGGAAGTGCAACAAGTTATCCTGTCTTGCGACGTGTTGCCATACGGCGTTAGAGAGGTTCTGTCTCGGCTCAACGATGACGGTTTCGAAGCACTAATCACCTACGCTTTGTAAACGTTAGGCCAAAGCGGACGCAACTATGTTCAACTCGACAGGTAAGGACTGGCAGTTGTATTTGGCATGAAGCATTTTCACCAGTGCGTCGCCGGTCGACACGCGACTGTTTACACGGACCACAAAACGCTGTTGGGGGAAATGAGCCAAGGATGCCAGATTTTACTCATGCTCTCACCGCACATGACGCGATGGTGCCTCATCCTAGGTTGCTACTACGACTTGTGCTATCGGCACGGCAAGAGTCACCAGAACGCAGACGCGCTCAGCCGGCTATCTCTGCCAGACACAAAGGACGAACCGGCGCCACCAGGTGAAGTACTCTAGCTGGAAGCCATGGAGAGTCCACGCCTCACTGCTCAGCAGATAGCAAGTCTCACTCGAGAAGACCTGGTGTTGTCGCAAGTGTGCAAGGGACTGCAAGAGGGCACAACCCCCAAGTGGACAGGAGACGAGTTCACGCCGTACAAGCATCGGGAGCTTGAGTTGGCGACACAAAATGGTTGCGTAACTTGGGGAGCACATGTTATCATACCACAAGCAGCGCCCGAGCAAGTCCTGAAGATGCTGCACGCAAACCATCCAGGCATTGTGGCGATGAAAAGCACTGCCCGAAGTCTTTCTTGGTGGCCATGGGCTAAATGTTGACATTGAGGACACCACAGCTGTGTGCGAGACCTGCCAGCAACATCATCGGGCAAAAACAGCAGTACGTACACCTTTTTGGTCTCCTACCACCCGACCCTGGGAGACAATCCACATCGATTTTGCAGGACCAAGCGATGGGGTATCGTATCTTATCATCGCCGATGCGCATTCCAAGTGGTTGGAAGTGAATCTGATGCATGCCACGACGTCCACAGACGTCATTGATGCTCTACGCTGTTTTTGTGACTTTTGGCGTACCGAGAATACTTTTCTCTGACAACACATCGAATCTCGTATCAAGCAAAATGAACGAGTGTTTGGAAAAAAAAAGACAGGTTCAAGCGCCACACCAGTGCACCACACCACCTGGCAAATAATGAAGAAAGCACTCTTGAGGCTTACGGAAGGAACAGTTAAGTGCAGAATTGACAGGTTTTTGTTCTGACAGCACACGAAAGCCTCCTCTTCCACAAGAAAAACACCCGCCGAAGCAATGTTTGGCCGACGAATAGCAACACCCCTCGATCTCATGAAGCTATGGTCTGCAAACGAAGACCGAGAGGTCCCAGCGATGGAGTAACGGCAAATTATTCTATCGGACAACCCGTCTATGTGGGGAATTTCAGCGAAGTCCGACCTGGCTGCCAGCGGTAATCGTGAAGCCGATGGGAATTCAATCCTTCCAGACAAGGCCGTATAACGGAAGACTTCAGCGTCGACACGTGGAGCATATTCACCGTCGACAAGAAAACAGAGGAGCTCACGACATGGAAGAGGAAACATCTCCCTTCATGAGCTACCTGAACGCCGAGACCGCCAACAAACCACCAGCTTTAAGACAACCGGAACCACGCGGGAAAGAGATCACCATAATCAACAATACCGCGGACAGTCCAACAAACTCAGATTCAAAGACTAGATTCTGTAGCAGGATCAAGCAACCAGCACATTTGCAAGACTATGTCTTGAGTTTTAACACAAAAAGGCGAAACTGATATATATTGCAAGCATCCGGCGGCGCGCACCAGCTATATACCACAACACGCGTATAAGAACTCTCATGCGAAGTCCAACCGCCGACCGAGGCCCGCTTGCACGGATCAAGTTTCGTACATGGAGATGGCTGTTACTAGGGGCTTCCCTAGACTCTCTCAACATACGATGCAGCATGCACCTCGCTGCGCCATTCTGTTTTGGATTAAATAAACGCATTTACCCGGAATATGTGAAATTTCCGCTGTTTTTATTTTCGATCCACAAGGAAGGTGAACAGACAGAGGAGTTGAGGTATTCACGCAGTCGCCAAACGTGGCTGGAAGCATTTCAGCATGGAGAGAAGCAAGCCGTTTGGAACATCCGATTCTGTGTAGTGTTCTATGTGCGTGTACTACTCTTCATCATTAGCGCGAGAGCCGCCACAGAAGTTCGCAGTCTGTTCTGACCTCCGACTGTGCAGGAGCGATCACTCCCAATGCAGAGCATTATTAGATTATAACTACTACTTGGATAGTGCCACAAAATAGTGAATGCATCTGTGGTTATACAGCACAAAGGAAGGGAGAGGCTAACCACACCTTCCCCATGTATTTTCAGACAGCCCTGAGGCTCGTCTGCTGAGGATTGGAATGATGTAGAGGGATGCTTTTCTACTCATGAAACAGCAACCTTCCCAATCAGTATGCTGAGCACCCCTGCTACTGCAAATAAAAGCTTTTTGCCTGATACACCAAAGGTCATTCTGTCAATATCCCACATTGCCTGGTGATACTAGTTACAAAAATGCCGAGGGGAAGGAAACTGGCTTAGATGGGCAGGGGGAATTATATTTTTGATTTCATAAGAGGTACGGCTGCTAAGTTAACCCTTTAACAGACAGTGCATCTAGCGGGATACAAAATATTTGGACCAACTGTAGCACCCTGACAATAAAGTTTCCCGCCGCTGGACAGTGTATCCCCGTAGATACAAAAGCCAAGCAGCCAACTGAAACCGAAGCCAATTCTCTGGTTAGCATATCTCGTTCACCAGGGGTCTCTGAGAGAGCACAAGTGCCATCATGGCCGACCTGAACGCTGGCAGTTGTCAGGTCAGTACGAATTTGTCTCCGGAAGTGCTGTACAAATTTATTTCTTCCCGGTTTATGCACTTTTTGTACAGGCAATGTGCCATAGAACTGATTTGTACTATTTTGGACGTGAATAGCCACCCGCGGATGAGTCTGACGTGCAAGCGTTTCCCTATGTATCTTGTGGGATACAGCGTCTGCTCAAGGACTCGTCAGTGGCCGCCATACTGGGCGTGCTTTTTAGGAGGAAGATTAAATTTTCTTACGCGATCAATAATATTTACGTTGTTTTCTAACACAACCAGTAATATTTACGTATGTCTTTTGCTCCTGAAGGCTACGACGTCTACTGGCATGCAGTTTAATGCATCACGGTTCTACGGAAGAAGGCCGAAGGAAAATGTTACTTTGGTTCCTGCAAGTGGGAATTTGTCCGACATCGGTTCATCAGACGACTGCTTTTCGGACGATGATAATGACCCAGACTACATTCCACCAGTTGTTCAAAAGACGAGTGTACTCAACACCGTTACCTGAATTCCTGACCACAGCGATTCCTGTAGCGAGGAAACTAACGATGTGAGCGCGCGACTGACGCCCTGCTCAAGTGCGAAGAAGGGAAAGCCATCACTGTTCCAGTGGAAGGAAGAGCACCTCGACAACTTGACCAAGATGCCAGACGACTTCGAGGCCAGATACCTTGGCATCCCCGCTTACATACTTAAAAAAAATTTTTGATGAAGACCTCATCAGGATGATCACATCTGAAACAAATCTCTACTCTGTACGGCAACTAGGAGTTTCTATTGGTACAACTCATGAAGAGCTTGAGCAGTTACTCGGCATCCTACTTCTCATGGGTTTAGTAACCATGACTGCATTTTCGAACTATTGGAGTGAAGAGTTTCGCTATCCCACGATGGCAGACACCATGCCCCTCGACAGATCCAAGAAACTCGAGCCTCTGATTCATTTCGTGTCAGAAGAAGATGCATCCAACAAATACGCCGAAATCCGACCAGTGCTGAACAGAATACAAAAGAACTGCTCCAGCATTCAGCAAGAGCATCAGCGGTCGATCGATGAAATGATGGTGCTTTGCAAAGGAACCCGCACTGGTAAGCTCCGCCAATACATAAGGAATAAACCCCACAAGTGGGGTTTCAAGCTTTTCGTCCGTGCTGGCGTTTCAGGAATGGTAAATGATATTTTGCCCTATGCTGGGTAGGATAAAATTTTCGCCAACACAATTACGGAAGAAGAGGAGGCCCTCAGACTAGGAGCAAAAGTTGTTATTGCTTTATGGAAAACCCTAGAGCAACCAGAACAAAGTGTGGTCTACTTTGACAACTTCTTTTGTAGCCTGGAGCTGCTGAGGTACTTGAAGGAAAAGAAAGGGATACGAGCCCTTGGGACCATTCGACCTCACAGGCTGCGGAACTGCACTCTAAAGGACGACAAGGTTCTAAAAAATGAAGGGCGAGGATCATATGACTTTCGGTCAGACAGGGACAGTGGGATCACTGTTGTGAAATGGTTGGACACGAAGCCTGTACATATTGCGTCCACATCGACAGCTGTAGAGCCTCTTGAAAATGTGAAGGAAGAAAAGAAGAACATGGCTGTTCCAGCGCCCCGAGTGATTCTAAAGTATAACACACACGTGGGCGGCGTAGACCTTGCCGATATGCTGGGGGAGTTGTACCGAACACCTCTAAAGTCGAGACGCTACTACCTAAGACTGTTCGGCAAGCTACTTGACATTTGCGTCAACAATGCATGGCTGCTTTCCCGGTGGGATGCCGAGTTGCATGGAGCGTCGCAGACAATGCCCCTGAACGACTTCAGGGCAATAGTGGCGAAGGCACTTCTCTCTGCAAATGAAAAGAAGAGGGGTCAGCCATCATAAGACGGCCAGCCATCAAAATGAATCCGTCGACCACAAGTGCCAAGGCCGCAAAATGACATCCGCTTTGACGGAGTTGGCCACTGGCAAGACTTTGCCCCCAAAGGGAGGTGCCGATATTCCCCAGACGGCCAGACAAGAATTATCTGCCTGAAGTGCAGCGTGCTGCAGTGCTTCGTTAAAAAGAGGAACCGTTTCCAAGCATTCCACTCCAAGTAGATGTGGACACCCGCAGTGGACAGTGTATCCAGGGAGATACAGATGTGAAATTTGGCAACAAATTAATTGCTTGAATTGTTCAATGTGTTTTCTGACTCTTTAGTGCTTTGCAATTTTAAAAAAGAATCTTCATCATTTTTCTTGCTTTGATTTTATACCTTGACCATTAAAGGGGCCCTGCAATTACTTTTTTACTAATTTTTAATTTACACCGAACCTGAGCACACTGAGTGTAGTAACTTTATAAAACTTTTCTTTTCTCGAATTTCGCTTTATTTTAAAAGTTATAGGCGAATTAAAATTACAAAAACCAAGCAAAAAATAACCTCCTTCATGACGTCCTTGGTCGCTTGAGCCCTTGAGTGGCCATAAACTAGAGGAGGGAAAGTGAGCTTAGCGAGCGCTCACGAGCTGCCACACTTCGTGTCGACGGCGTGAGAGGGTGCCACTAAAGCATGTTCTGGATAGGCTGTATGCAGAGGGCAGCCAGAGCGGCTCTCATTGCATTTGCTGCGCGATTAAACATTAATTCGGCATGACACTTCATTGGCCACAAACGACAGCAAACACGGGGTAAAGATCAGGTCAGAATGGGATGAATGAATGAATTCGGAGTTTTCTGGCACAGCAGCAACATAGGCCATAGTGCGCCAAACACAAGGTAAGGAAATATCACAAGGCTAAATGTTTATTGTTGCAGCGGATCAAAATATCAAATATCAATTAAAGAAAACTGTAGTTTAAAGTCGATGTAAAATATTAAACTTTTCTAAAAAGTTAAAAACTTGACTGTACGGAGTAACAGGCTCGTCTCCAAGCAAAAGTGCCAAGTGGAAAGGGATTTGCTTTCTGAAAAAGATTGAAAAGCAAGAGCGGCGTTCGTTATTAAATTGTGGGCATACTAAAAGGATGTGAAGTACACTTAAAGTTTCTGAGCAGTAGTCACACATCGGTGGGTCGTCGTTTCTTAGAAGGTAGCTGTGAGTCAGGTGTGTGTGGCCTATCCTCAGTCGACATAAGATGACCTCATAGAACCTTTCTCGATGTCTGGCGCTGCGCCATTCACTCAAAACAGGTTTAACTTTATATAGCTTATTGTGAGGGTCAGAGTCCCACTCTACTTGCCAAGAATTTTTGATTGTATTTCGTAGTGTGGTTCTATAGTCTGTCACTGGGAGGGTGTCAATTTCAATGGACCTGTTTACACATGCACCTGCAGCTCGGTCGGCTTCCTCATTGCCGTGTATTCCTATATGGCTAGGAACCCAGCAAAAGTGAATAGTGATGTTTTGCTTTATAGCATTCATTAATTTAACACGAAGCAGACAAACAAGGGGATGCTTCCAGGATCTTGCAGAGTTAAGGGCAAGAAGGGAACTGAGCGAGTCTGTAAATATCACAGATAATCTGTATTTTTGTTTGATTATTTCATCTACAATCACTAAGAGCCCATGAAGCTCAGCTGTAAACACAGATGCATTTTCATTAATTCGAATAACACGTTGGTAGGACTGCCCAACCGCAGCGCAGCCAGCATACCCGGCACCTTTCGTCCCATCAGTAAAAAAACTTTTGTCCGTCTCGTAACGACTAGCAATCTCAAAAAATTCTTGTTTTATAACACTAGCGACGGACACTTTCTTATTGTATTTTGTCAAAGAGAGGTCGCATGTTATAGTTAGGTCATCCCAAGGAGCAAGTCTCTGTTCAGCTTCCATGACAGAACAAGATATGTCAAAACTATAAGTCGCTGCAGCATCCTTCACACGAAGTGCAAAGGGACGTGTTACGGATGGTTTGTTTTGAAAGGCCTGCTCATATTTTATGCTTTCAATCCAAGAAAAATTTGGGTGCTGTGGAAGAGTACGGAGTCTTAAATAGTACTGCATGCTAAGATAAAATCTACGTTTGTCAAGCGACCACTCATTTGACTCGGCATACAAGCTGGGCACGGGGGATGTTCGAAAGGCTCCGGTTGCCAGTCTGATTCCCTGGTGATGAATTGGGTCTAACATTTTAAGTGTAGAGGGTTTGGCAGAACCATAAACAATACTTCCATAATCCAAAACTGAGCGAACACAGGCCCTGTAGATTCGCAAAAGGCAGACACGGTCAGAACCCCATGAACGGTGTGCAAGGACCTTAAGAAGATTCGACTTTCGCTGACATTTTAATCTTAGTTCCTTTATATGTGAGCCAAAATTTAATTTACTATCGAATATTAGGCCTAAAAACTTATGCTCCGATTTAACCGGAATGGGTGTACCTTTAATATACAATGATGGCTCCGGAGACATTCCTCGTTTTCGAGAAAAGCAAACAGCCACAGTCTTCTCGGCAGAAAACCGGAAGCCATTCTGGTCAGCCCACTTACTCATCCTGTTTACCGTAAGTTGAACTTGTCGCTCACAGATGGCTAAGTTACATGAAGAAAAACAGATCTGGACATCGTCGACGTAAAGAGAATGAGTGATTGTGGGCGGAATTACTTGAGATAGAGAATTTATCTTTATAATAAACAAAGTGACGCTTAAGACACAGCCCTGCGGCACGCCATTCTCCTGGGGGAAAGGGTCGGAGATTGCAGCTCCCAGGCGTACCTGAAAGCTACGATCCTGCAAAAAGTCAGCAATGCAGTTGAACATTCTCCCTTTTATGTTCATCGACATAAGGTCCTGGAGTATGCCATATCGCCAGGCGGTGTCGTAAGCTTTTTCAAGGTCGAAAAATACAGACAGACAAAATTGCCTATTTATGAAAGCCTCGCGGACCGCCGTCTCAAGACGTACAAGGTGGTCAACAGTAGACCTGGAAGTGCGAAAACCACACTGGAAATTGCTTAGTATAGGTTCTTTTCTTCTAGTATGTAGATTAGCCTGTTGTTAACCAGCCGCTCAAAAGTTTTCCCCAAACAGCTAGTAAGGGCAATTGGCCTGTAGCTCGTGGCTTTACTTCTGTCCTTTCCTTGTTTTAAGATGGGGATGACAATAGCCTGTTTCCAGGTGCTAGGAAACTTTCCTTTCGCCCAGATGATGTTAAAAAACTGGAGGAGAATGACTAGAAATGTTTCAGGTAGATGAGAAAGCATGCTAGGGTGAATTGCATCAAGCCTAGGGGATGTAGGCTTTGCAGCAGCAAGGGCTCGACGAAGCTCGACGAGGGAGAAAGGACAATTATATTTTTCAGTGCAATCTTCTGACCTACGAATTGGAATTCTCTCGCGCTTGGACTTAAACTGCAGAAACTCTGCAGTGTAGTTTTCAGAACTAGAGACTTGTGCAAAGTGTCTACCCAGTGCATTGGCTTGTTCATATAATGATGAAAATGCTTCTCCCTTCTCGTCTAACAGCAAGGGGATTGAGAAAGGATGGTAGTCACCATCCATTCTACCTACTCTGTCCCAGACAATCTTCGCTGGTGTGAAACTATTAATGGAAGATGCATATGAGCAAAAGGATCTCCTTTTCGCCCGTTTCCTAATATAGCGGGCTTTTGCACGTAATTGCTTAAATGCCAGGAGGTTTATGGAAGTGGGATACCTCCTAAATTTTGCCCAAGAACAGTTTTGGCGGTTTCGAGATTCTTTACACTCATTATCCCACCACGGTTTAGGACGTCTCGGCAGCTTGCCGGATGTCTGTGGGATGGACAGATGGGCTGCCTCAACAATTGCTGATGTTATGAGAGCATTTTTTTCGTCCACGGAGGCCGCTTGCGAAAGATCCAGGGAAGAAGGGATATTTGACTGAAAAAGGTTCCAATCTGCTAAAGAGATCTTCCAACAGGGGGAACGACAAGGCAGCCTGGGCAGGACTTCTAAGGGAGTAAGATATACCGGAAAATGGTCACTTCCATAAGGGTTATCCAATATATTCCAAATAAAATCTGTAAAAAGTGCAGCGGAACAAATTGTGAGGTCAATGCAAGAAAAGGAGTGATTAGCAGAACTGAAATATGTTGGCTCGCCTGTATTTAATACACATACTTCTCTGAGAGATAAAAACCGCGCCACAACGGCACCTCGAGTGTCAGTTCGGACACTGCCCCAGAGGGGGTTGTGTGCATTAAAGTCGCCCATTAAAATAAAAGGTTCAGGGAGCTGATCGATTAAAGTTTCAAGTTGGGCGAGTTCCAGGGCAAATGAAGGGGGGATGTAAATGGAGCAAATTGTAATAAGGCGCTGCTGTAGCAACCTCACCGCAACGGCCTCCAGAGGCGTGTTTAGGGGAACCTCATAGGCAGGAGTGCCATTGTCTACGACAATAGCAACCCCACCGGCAGCGCTAGAAGTAGTCACACGGTCCTTCCTGTAGACTTGATATGATCTAAGAAAGTTGTTGTTGGGTGGTTTGAGGTAAGTCTCTTGCAGGCAAAATGCAGAGGGTTCATGCCTCTGCAACAAGAGCTTCACATCATCTAAATTACTAAAAAGACCTCTGCAGTTCCACTGCATAAAACTCATTATTTAAAAAACAGTAGAGCAAGTATTAAAAAGTTTAAAAAAAACTCGAAAGAGAAAAAAATGAGAATATACCGATCAAAAGGGATCTTCAGGTCTTAAAATCTATCTTAATACGCGGGGCATTTTTCTTCTTCGTAGCTTCCTTCCGTTTCCCAGTGGGACCACTGGGAGCGGAAGAGGAAGACTCAGATCCCGAGAGGAGGGCGTCCTCGTCAGATCTGGGTCCGCTCTCATCCATTGGCTCCTCTGTTGGGGAGGCAATGGCCTCAGGTTGACCTGCAGAGGTCGACTGCTTGGGGGGCTCCCCAGGCTTCCTCTGAGGACCAGAGTTCCGGGATTGGAGGCCCCGGCCCCGAGGGACCGAAGCAGCAGGTGGGGCAGGGGAGGTCATACCCTGCCCTGAGGTGGATGCTGACGCAGCAGCATCCACCTTGCGGTTTGGAGGCGGTGCCATAGGCACCGCTCCCGAGGTGGACGCTGATGAGGGAGCATCCACCTTGCGGTTTGGAGGCAGTGCAACTGGCACTGCTCCCGAGGAAAGGGGACCTAACGGGAGACGCAGGTCGTCCGAAGACGTCTGCGTTCCCGTCGACACCATTGACCGTGCCGGACCCCTGTGCACGGCCTGGGCATAAGACCCTTTAGAGATAAATGCAAAGCGCTTCTTTGCATCAATGTAGCTTATATTTTCTTTAATTTTTAGTGCAAGAATTTCTTTTTCTTGTTTCCAGACAGGGCAGGATCTGGAATAGGCAGGGTGGTGGCCTTCACAGTTTGAACACAGAGGTTCACTCTCACATGCTTCAGCAACGTGCTCTTTACTAGAGCACTTGGCACACTTGTTGGTCCCCCGGCAGTTCCGCGACCCATGCCCGAACCGCTGGCACTTAAAGCAGCGCAGCGGATTTGGCACATATGGGCGGACGCGGCACTGGAGGTAGCCGGCTCTAACAACTTCGGGGAGAGAGGTTGATTCAAAAGTTAAAACAATGTGTTTTGTTTTCAATTCTACACCGTCCCGACGCAGGGTGATCCGCCGTGCAGCCGTCACACCCTGCGTGGCCAGCCCCTCAACGACTTCTTTCTCCGGCGTATCAAGGAGGTCATCCTCAGAGATGACGCCTTGAACGGTGTTAAGGGTGCGGTGTGCTGTGACAGTGACCCTATAGTCTGAGATGGAGTTTAGCGCTAAGAGGGCGTCACTTTGTCGTTTGGTGTTAATCTGGATGAGGAGGTCGCCAGATGACATTTTCTTGGCATGAAAGTCTTTTCCAACCACTCCCTCTATCACCTTCGCGACGAGGAATGGGGACAGTTTGGTAAGAGGTTTTTCAGTCTCCGAATGCATAACCAGGAATTTTGAAAATTTTTCAGGCGTAGATGGTGTTTTTTCAAGGAGTAGAGCTTCGGTGCGGCCTCTTTTCAGAGGCCGATCAAGAAAGTTTCGCTTGGAACCCATAATAATGGGAGGATCTTCGGTGCCCCGGGTGCGCCACCCACCACGGAGCCCAACACGGGGATAGGTAATGCGCCATAGCAAGAGTGGCTTGGCTGACGACATTACACTATCAGCGCTGCCCAGGCACTATAACCCAGTGTGGTGCTAGACAGGGGTCTATAGCCACCCAAGGTTAGCCCTTGCCGCCAAAGAGGTTGAAATGGAAAAAAGGCGAGAGAAGAGGAAAGGGAAAGAAGAGAGGGGATAGTAGAAGAAATGGCGACTGACTGCATCATCCTGGTCGGGCCAAGCCAGGACACCCGTCTACGAGAAGCGGGGGCCAAAGTGGTGTGTTGCCTCACCCGGGGGGCCCCGAAGGGTCCAAACCTACCCCGGGTTCAGCTCAACCACCAGGATGCCCTTTTCCCCGGACACGGGTTCGCCACGCACAGCCAGACGTGGGTGGGTCTTAGCCACTTTTTACTCAAGGTCTGTGATGTTGCCAATGTGGCTGGGGTCCGTGGTGACGCTACTCACCAAGCACCTAGCACCTAAGGTGCAGGCGCCCCCTGCGGGGCTCGGGGTCCGTGGAGACGCCACTCTCCAAACACCTGCTTTCACAGGTGCCCCCTGCGGGGAGGTCAGAATGGGAGTCACTTCGCGCTGCCATACCGCAAAACGGCCAAACCGCCAGACAAAGCTGCTCGCCGAAGGCCTTCGGAATGCTCGGAGCCGGTCGGATCCTCCAGTCAGTACGACCGCAGCGCCGCCGCGTACATCCGGGACCTTTCCGTGTCGGCGTTTGATCCCACTACTCCTTTCTAGTATGCTCTGCCTTTTCTGTCGCTTGGTGGCGGGTACGTCGACGGGTCATTTCTTGTTTCCGTACTTTATGAACTGCATTTGTTTCTTTTCTGATCTAAAATACTGAACAAAAACTGCTTGTACAAATTATTGAAACGGTTCGCGCCACTTATATTTTGTATTTCGACTAAAAAGAAGCTTTTAGCAGCTTTGACCAGTAGTAAGCCCAGGACCAAGGACGTCACATATCGCGCGCTTTCGGCACCGCGGGTTGCCCCTGTCGGTAGAGGAAGTTTCCGCGTCGTCCCGTTAAAATATGACGCACTGATATTTAATTACTCTCTCCGTGCCCGCTGGCTTGCCCAAACCCCAAGAGACGCGGAAAACGCAGAAAAGGTACACACTTAAATATGATTGCGGGGCCACCTTAAAGGGTTAACATCCACCCATCCGACCTTTTTGTTAAAAGGAAGAACAACTTTCATCCTTCAGCATGTAACATCCTAGTCAAAACAACCAAGAGTTGAGATCGTTTGTCCCATAATGGCAGTGGTGACCCAGTTAACATGCTCCACTCAACTGGACTTCTGTTTTGAAATATTAACGGGTGACCGACAAAATGCTATAGCACCTTCTGCAGGTAGCAAATGATAAAATCACCACGGATCCCTGTTTCATCTTAGTTTTCGGTAAAATCTTAACAAATTGCGTTAACATTTATTTTAAATGTTCTCGCTATTTTTCCCATCTTTGGCACCACTTAGGTATGTCCCTTGAATGCCACAGTTCTCAAATTAATAGAGCCCCTTATGTTTACTTCACATACTATTTAAGGTCTCGTCTACACTTAACACATAGCTGAAGATTAAGTCGTAACATCAAAATAAAACTGAATAAAATGACGGCACTAAGCAACCCCCCCCTTCTCTTCCTTCCTCCCCCCCTCCCCCACACCTCCTAGAGAAATCCGATAAAGTAAATACATCCCCATCCTTGAAAACCGGTTTTCATATCCCTCTGTCCTTAGGTGTACTGAACAGTGATCCACTATAATCCGTTGCAAGTCTGCAAGTAAATAGGACAACAAGCACCTCCTCAAAGCCCTCCCCCTCTTCCATTTCAGCAGAGGGTAACATACGAGAGGAGGAAACTGCAAATCATGGCGACCAAGAGAGCTTTATGGGAGAAGCTATACCGTTATACCTATACCACTATGCCGACGAAAAAGAAACGCCCATCAAACGACTGTTCGCGCCTCTGCTGCCGCACGTGAAAATAGACGTGCATCTCAGAAAGGTCTAAGTAAGGCTGTGCCAGTAAAACCGGCTCGCAAAAGCAAGCTCAGCTTTCTTTAGCCTTAGCAGGGTTTAGCCGGGAGCTGTTGGCCTCGTTGTAGGCAATGAAGTGACGGACTTCGACGGGCACCTCCTTCGGGCAGACCGAAGGGTCCAAGTTCATGGCCTTGAGGACGTCTTCGACCGTTCCCTTGGTCATGGTGAGCTTCACCATGCATGTTCCGTGGACAAAGTTGTCGCTCGTAGTTGCTAGCTGCTGCTCTACGTAGATGTCCCTGCCCTCGATGAAGACGACCTGGTGGAAAGAAAAAAAAAAGTTTGTTCAATTGATTACCATTAGGGTTTCGTGTTTCTGGGGTTTATGTTTTTTCAAATTCGGAGGTGTGTTTTCGGGGCTTATTCTTTTCCACAGATTCAACATTTTTCGGCGATGAACAAAAAAACAAAAATTGTTGTTCAGTGGGGGCTTTGGTTCAAACAAATGGGACACGGGCATGGGACTCCCCGACCTCCAGGGAACAGGGCATGACCCAAATACTTTGCCAACGCTCCGATACCTGTAAGAGAAGGAAACAAAACGAGGAATGCGGTTCCCAAGAAAGTAGCAGCCTTGCTACTTTCTTCGGAACGGTAAACAGCAAATTTCTTCCCTTGAATCTTGGGCTTTTACACAAGGACAGCTCCGTTTCGAGGTTTCTTTGCCTCGATTTTGATGAAACCGTCCAGGGTTTGTCGGTATTTATTGAAAACACGTGAACCTAGTTACATTCTCAAGCCTCTCAAGAACCGGCATTGCTCCAATGTAAAACTTTGACGCGAACTGGAGTCCCACGTTTGAGACGGCGGAAATAAATTTCTATGAAAAAATAAGGGAAACATGTTTTGGTCATAAGAAAATGTGCTTTATTTATTCCTCCATTATAGCGTTTTCTGAACCTTCGTCCCAACTGTTTGAGCGGCGAGTGTGGATGTGCCGTAAAAACGTTTACAGGGTTCTCTAGTTCGACATGGAAAAGCAAAGAGGATTGGAGTTGGAACAAAGTGCTCACGAAATAATGGGTGACATGTTTATAGGATGCAGCATAACTAATTGCTGAAAGACCCAGGTACGTTCCAACACCTGCAGTTTGTGCATGCATAAGTTCACTGGTTAGAGCCGTTTATTTTTGGCTTTGCCTAATTAAAAACCTGAAATTGCACATATGCAGATACCTTCCCAGAATGAATTTATCAAAGCATTCATTTTGCTTTTACAAAACTTTTTAATTAGAGTAGCGTATCTTTTAATTTCCCGTAAAACCCTAATACTGCACATCTAGAGGTGCCTTCACAAGAAAAGACGTTCACAGAAGAGTTGACTTTGTGCTCACTGAATTGATTACAAAAAAAAAAAAAAATCTCTAGATAGACACATTGTTTTGCTTCCGTCATGTACGCTCTCAGTGTCTGCATCTGACTCTCCAATTTTCCTTCCTCCTTAAAGGACACATGCAAAGGAAAAAAAAAATTTTTTTAGACAGCTTAGATGGAAAAAGGATGTCATAAAACGATTTTACAACGAAGAAACAAAATTTTTAGAGCTATATTTACGGCGCTATACGAATTTGTAGTTGGCGCTCGCGGGAGCCGCCGCTGGTCACGTGGTAGGCCCGCGCGCCGCCGCGCTGCGTCGCCGCCGCACGCTGAGCGATGTGCGAACGCCGCTTCAACGCGTTTCTCCACGCCGCCGTCGCCGCCGCCGCACAAGTTTGTCTGCTTCGGGGCGCCGCCGCCGTCGTCTGACTGGCGCACAGGTCTATCACGTCTGCTTGCGCTTTTTCAGGAGTTTCCTTTGGGCTCTAAAAGTTACTTATTCGTCTTGGTTTTTTGTTATACTTCAAACAAAGATGAATAAGTTACTTTTAGAGGCCATAGGAAGCTTCCGAAAGAGCGCAAGCACCACGTGATAAATAAAGACCAGTCACGTGATAAATACAGACCACTTTTCCGCGGTGCCCGCGGGCGCCAACGACAAATTCGTTTTACGCCGTAAATATAGCTCTAAAAATTTTTTTTCTTCGTTGTAAAATCGTTTTATGGCGTCCTTTTTCCATCTAAGCCGTTTAAAAAAAATGTTTTTTTCCTTTGCATGTGTTCTTTAAGCCTGATTCACACCCGAGAAGAACTCCCTTGAGCTCCCTTGGCAACGCCGGTCACATTTGTTGCCACTTGCCGCATTCGTGTGGCTCCGATCTCTAGAAGACACCAGAGAAGACAGTCTCGTGCAGTCTTCGAAAAACCGCTCTCACAGCTTTCATCTTGCAGTCAAAGCTTTACTGCTACGCAATATAATGGCCCACAGTGCCGAGAAAATGCACAACACTCTCTCTCGGCGATACCAGGATGCAATAATAAAACAATGAACAACCGGAGACAACAGATGCGTGCGTACTGTTCACATCAATTTTGTTCCACAGATCTTTGTGGGCATCGCCTTCATTGTTTGGATGCCTCTCGTCGAAGGAGGTCGTAATGGGTATTTCTGCCGAGACAATGGTACGAGCGAGGCCGCGCCTTTTACGCAACTCGGGGACTCTGACAACTTGGGTGACTCGGCTAGGACTCGATGTCGGCCGACGCTGTAGGCTCCTTGTGTTCCGATTGGCCACAGCGGCATGAGAACTTTTTCCGCGTGGAGAAAATTGGTTTCGGTCCAGTTGCTCTCACGGCTGAGTGTTCTGCCAGCAGCAAGCCAGCTTCGCAGCCCGGCGTCAAGTTTTGTGCCAATTCACCCACGGGTCTGCAAGTCTGAACGGGCCATTACGGTCAACCTTGTCTTTTTTTCAATCTCACACATACCCATTAAAGTATGTGCTCTCTCCCAATCCCTCGGTCTCTCGTGTTTGCAAAAGGCCGGTTGCGAACTTCACAACTACGACTCCAGCGACACTGCAACGTACCTCACGTTGTCGCGCATTACTTTTGGCGCCAATACGAAACGCCCGTAAAGCTCGTTTCACAATTCTAAAAATAAAGTCGCAGCTTCCCACTTGAAACTGAAACGTCGCAGCCTTGCTGCCTAGAGTATGCCTCAAACCGGTGCATTTTACCGCATCCTCAAATGCGGTCCCTCAATTTTCGCCCGACATGAGACTGGAGGCCGAGGCGCCAGATGCCCGCTTTGCTGTAGCTCGCCCTCGGCTCGTCTGTCCACAAAAGCTCCTACAGCAACGAGTTCGGATGCCCGGAGGACGAGATCGGTATTCTCTCATCTTTTTTTTGCCGTAACTTTTACCAACATCCGACAACGTGATGGGCTGGCTCCTGCGACATATTTGATGCCACTTCAAGACCGCTCGTGATGCTCGGGCGGTGCGGGATCCGCTGAGCGCACCAGTCGAACACGAGTTCCTGGCATCATAGTCTTAACATGTTGCGCGGGAGCCAATCGCATACCTTTGTGGTGATCCGGTACCATTGGAAGACGGTTAGCGGTTTCCGGTATCGTATCATCTGGGAGGTCATCACCATCGTTGTGCCGAGCTGCCTCGCCGTGATCAACAGCTCGCTCTTGAGACCAAACACCGCCCTTGCGTACTCAAATGCACGGGGGTACTTGGCGTTGTTCATGTGCCACAGGTGGTCCATGTCGCTTGGAAACGAGATCCCTGTTGAACGAAAGAATGAACGTCGACGATGCAACTTTTGTGAAATTGCCGTTCCGAGGCTTTCTAGGTTTCTTCTAGGGCTGCACACTTGATCTATTAACCTACCGATTATTCTGCGACAGCTTTTATTGCAGTTAATTTTTTTTATCCAGTGAATCAATTATATTTTGACTAACAAAAAAAAAAAAATTCAACGATTTTTTTACGCAGACGTGGGCGAGTACACAAGCAGGAAGGCAAACTTTAGGTGAAATTTTGACCTAAAGTTATCTGCAGGGGCGAGATTCATTACTCCAAACAAGTGGAGAAGGTTGCACATGTCCCCGCCACTTCAATGTCATTCGAGTGTTCGTTTAGCGCAGCAGAGCCTGTTGTGAACAATCGAGGGAGTTCGCTATTGTGGGAGAATATCAACGAACCTCTTTGCTTATGTGACTGAAGTAATAATTTGTAAGTGTGGGTTTCGTTTGAATGTTGTCGACTACACTTCGAGGCTGATTTAAAGGGGTACGGAAACAAAATTGTTCGCTCTTATTTCTTCGCTTAGATGTGGTCTATGTTGTGGCGACAGCCCAGAGACACTAGTCTAATGTGTCTGGGCTGCCGCCAGAAAAGTAAAGAAATCTAAGATTAAAACAAAAAAATAGATTTCAAGATTGCACCTGAAGGCGGTCTGTGAAGCTCTGTTGGAATGCCGCCACGTCATTGGCCTCTTAGAAGCAGCACCAGTTTGCAGCAGTATAGCTGGTTCATGGAGTTACTTAGTCCCGACTCCTGAATATGATTTGGCAGAGAATGCTAACGCGTTTACTATGTTGTATATGTCAAAGCTTACGCAGTGCTTTTGCAATGTGCATTCCGCACCTTCAAGATCGCCTTTCTTGGCAGACATTAGGTAGGAGCTTGATGTGAGAATGCGGGACTTCTGCCAGGTCAACCATACCCCAGCACAGCCCACAGCCCACAGCCCCCCCCCCCCCCCCCCCCCCCCAAAATGCACTATGAATAACGTGCTCAAGTATGGCACCCAGTGAATACCGTATATACATAGCTTGCAGGCATCACTATCACTGGGTGCTGACGGTTCTTTCTACTTATTGGTTCCCTCGAGCTGTGCAGTGAAACTAACACTGAGAACCGAACACTGGTGGCACATAAAATACCGGCATGGCCGCAAATGACGTTAGGGGCAAGCTATGTATAGGTGTCACAATCGTGAGCCGGAGAAGAAAAAGATGAGAAGATGAAAGAGGTAAGCCGTGTGGCTTACCTCTTTCACGAGCAGGGACACTTCAAGGTCGTCAGTGCCCGAGGCGGAGACTTGGTTCTAGAAGACTATACTGTACTGTATATTTGCTTATGTCTTTCGCTTGGTTTATTTATGCCAATATATGTGCATATGGTGGAATTCTGTAACCTGTTCTTCCTGTTTCTCTGATTTTGGGGTCCGTCTCGGTTGAACGTGACAAATTGATGAGCCTGCCAGGATTCCTTTTTTTTTTTTTTTTCATCAAATTTTTTTTTTATCACTTCGACCGGGACATTTAGGTATCTGTGAGACCGGACGTAACAGTAAGGAAAACGAAAGGTTGATCGTGGCCGGGGAAGAGTTAGGTAACGTAGGGAAAGGATTAAAGAAATTGGTTGAGGATGAAAAAGCTAGTGCACAAGAAGAAAAAGCAAAGGCAAGACAGGAACGGGAGTTGGAAGAAGCACTGTCGGAGAAAGAATCAGAAGTTCTACAACTTAGGCTAACGGTACAGGAAGAAGTGGCGTCTGGTCGCAAAAGGATCTTAGGCAATGGGGAAGGTGCGACACCGATACAGGGACACCAATTTAGACCTCACAAGTTGATCCCCCAATTTAATGAAGACAGAGACAGTTTAAATGCATATTTACAGCGTTTCGAACGAACCGCAACGGGCCTCGACTGGCCCCAGCGAAAGTGGGCCGCGACGTTGAGTCTTTGCTTGCCCGGGGAAGCACAGACGGCAGTTGGCCGCCTCTCCCCAGCAGACGCGCTAGATTACGCGGAAGTCAAACTCGTGCTTATGAAAAGATTCAGGTACACCAAAGAAGGCTACAGGGAAAGGTTTTGCGAAGCTAAACATGAAAAAGGAGGAACGAGGAGGCAGTTTGCCGCCCGGCTTGCAGGGTATTGTGACAGATGGATCGAGATTGCTGGAGTGGATCGAACATTTGAGGTCCTGCGATTAGTGGAGGAGTTTTCACTCAGTTGCTCTAGCCGTTTGTCGGTATTTCTACGAAAACGAGGCTGCAAGATATCAGATGATGTAGCGTCCAAAGCGGATCTCTATCTAGAGGCCCAGGTACAAACAGGAGCGAGCAGGCCTAAGATGGAGGACTGCACCAAAAAGTCAAGTGCTGGAGAGAGACAAAGCGATGAGTGGTGCAAGCAGAAAAACCAACCAATGCTTTCTTTGTCCTAAGGTTGGCCACAAGACAAAAAATTGCAATAACTGACCGCCTACTTTCAAGAAGCTGACGGGCTGTACCTGTGGAAGACCCAGACATCGAGCCGAGAATTGTGGGATGAGACAAAACGATCGACCTTAAGCGTCCTGCATATTAATGGAGCAAAGCGACGTCAGCGCTGTTGAGCTTGATGAGGCCTATGTCATGCTTCAGAACGGTGCCAAGATCCCGGTGGTCAACGCGGCCGTAGGACGAGCTCCGAAGTTTCTTGTGAAAAACATGCCAGTAGTGGAAGGACGTCTAGGTGACCGCAAAATAATGGTTTTGAGGGACACCGGTTGTAATACGGTCGTCCTTTGAAAGAAGATGGTTCACCCTGAGGGCTTCACCAGGAAGTCAAATCCAGTCTATCTGTTGGATAGGACAGTGAGGTATGTGCCCAAGGCGGAGATCATGGGTAGGGCGCCATACTTTACCGGAAGGGTGAGGGCGATGTGTGTTAGCAACACGCTGTATGATCTTGCGCTCGGTAACGTGCCGATGGTGTGAGGCGTTAATGATCCGGACCCGAAGTGGAACGAAATGGAGGAGGCGAGTCCAGCTGGAACATTGGACATGCAGACGTCGATAAAACAAAACAAGGAAACGAGCCAAGAAGAAAGCGCAGAACCAGCTCGCAACAGCTCTTCTGAATCATTGCCAAAGGGCACAACAAGTTCGGGACCATGCGAGAACGAGCCCATGCTCATCGTGAACGCGACGGAGACAGGAAAGAACAAAGATCAATCCATAAAACTGCGAGTCGGACTGAGGGTCCCGCAGGTTTCGCCACTGGAAGCGACAGCTGAAGAGATATTCAAGAAGCAAGAAAACGACAAGAGCCACGAGAAATGTTTCAAAACATAGTAAGGTCTTTCCTAAGCATAGAGGAAGAACCAAGCGGAAGTTCTTTATAAGAAACAAGTTGTTGTATAGGAGTGGCATCTACAGCTCCGGAAGAACAACCGATCAGCTGGTGCTTCCTGCGAAGTTCAGACGAACAGTGGTAGCCATGGCCCACGATAGCATAACGTAAAATCACGAGGGGATAAACAACACGATAGGACTGGTCGCAAAAGTTTTCTCGCCAGAAATGCAGAGTGAGATACGAAAATATGTGCAATCTTGCAACATTTGCCAGCGCACCGCGCCTAAAGGAAGAGTGGGTAAGGCACCCTTGGGGACCATGCCAACCAAGAAATGCCCTTCCAAAGGATTGCCATATACATCATTGGCCCCATTACACCAAAGTCCGATTCAGGAAAAAGATACATTTTGACCTTGGTGGACGTAGCCACTCGCTACCCAGACGCGCTAGGTTTGCAAAGCACGGGTTTGCAAAGCACCCCAGAAGTAGCGAAGCGTTGATGCACATATTTGTGCGATATGGCGTACCAAAAGAGATCCTCACCGATTGAGGATCAAACTTTATGTCAGACCTCATGAAGGAGGTGGGCCGTCTGTTGTCGATGAGACACCTCCTAACGACCGTTGCTCATCCTATGAGCAATGGCCTTGTGGAAAGGTTCAATGGCATATTAAAACGAATGCTTAGACGAATGTGCCAGGAGAGACTTACAAGACTGAGACCGGTACTTACCCGCTCTGCTTTTTGCGTACCGAGAAGTACCACAGTCCAGGTTAAAATTCTCTCCATTCAAACTCTTGTATAGGAGATAAGTACAGGGACCGTTAGCCATCCTAAGAGAAGTCTGGTCCAATAAAGCAATGAAGAAAGAAACGAAGACTTCGCATGGATACATTTTGAAGTTGAGGGAGAAGCTCGGAGAAACATGTGATCTGGCCCATCGGTGTCTGGAGGTAGCGAAAAAAAAGTGTGAGGGAAATTACAACCCTAGGTGAGTCAAACGTGAAATGAAGGCTGGAGATAGGGCGCTAATACTCCTTCCAAGCGACAATAACAAGATGCTTATTGCAGTGGGAGGGTTTTTTCGAGGTTACTGCCAGAAAAACAAAGTAGATTATGAGCTTGAATTTGGAGGAAAGTATTCCACGTGAGCATGCTTAAGAAGTATGAAGAGAGGGAAGAGAATGAACAAGTCGCCTTAAGCTGTGGGTTGGCCATAAAAGTAGACGACGATGGGGACGTCATCACCGAAAGAGGCGAGGACGAAGTTCCAATGCTGTCCCTGACAAAACAGCAAGAAAAACAAGACGTGGTAGTCCATACCGATTTAGACACAGAGAAAAAACAAGTGTTCGACTTGATCGGTGACTACGAGGAGATCTTCTCAGATCTACCCAGAAAGACAAACTTGATGAAGCGCGACCTCAAGGTAAACACCAAAACGCTGGTGCACATGACACAGTATCCAGTACCATTAAAAGTACATTAGCTGGAGGAGGAAAAGGTCACCGAGATGTTGAAGGTAGGGGTTATCGAAAGGTTGACATCACCGTATAACGCGCCTATGGTAATGATGAGAAAACCGGATGGTTCGAACCAGTTCTGCATATATTTCAAGCGTCTAAACCAGGAGTTGGTGTCCGATGCTGAACCCATACCAAGACCAGACGTAATGTTTGCGAATGTGGGATGCAAAACGCTCTTTTTGAAACTTCATTTGACGAGAGGCTATTGGCAAATACCCATGGAGGAAGCATCAAAAGACAAGGCCGCCTTTTCATGATCAAGTGGATCATATCAATTTAAATTCATGCCGTTTGGTCGGAAAATGGCAGCTGCCGCTTTCAAGCACTTTCAAGTGCCACAAAAACAGATGAGTCAGAACACTATTCTGCTATCTTGAATAAATTAAAGGCAAACATGTACCCGCCACCTTATCCATTTGTTCCGCCGGCCGCATGCTAGAAACTTAGGTGGTACGGCTGGGACTTTAGTTCCTTTATTCACGCAAACGAAAACACGGGAACAAATGCAGTTTTGATGGTTTTGACCGAGCGCTGCAAGAAAAACTAAACAATCGCCGAAACACCGGATCAAATAAGTGATCGCTAGAGCTCAGAAAATAAATAACATAGGTAAATAATACAGCATTTTATCTTTAACCCCCTTAAGTGCCACATTTTTTCCCCCCAAAAGTACCCTAAAAGTGCCATGTTTTTTTTATTTTGAATTTTTATTCCTCTAGTATTACACATATAATTTGAAAAGTTTATTACAAAAAAATCAGCGGAGGCGAAAAAAATATTTGCCAACTAATACGAGTGCTGCGAAACTACACGGACGAGCCTTGTTCGTCCGTGGAATTGAAGGCCACCGAAAAAACCACTGGACGAGCTGAGCTCGTCCATGGCATTTTTAGCCAGAAAGTGGCCGACGAGCTCAGCTCATCCAAGGCACTTAAGGGGTTAAACATTATTGTCACCATGCAAGGACCTCACGCTTGTTACCTTTGCTATTTTACACGTTAGGATGACACACAGTAATATTTTAACCGCAAACAGTAAAAAAAAAAGAAAAACAAAGCGGTTGTATATTTGGGTTGTTGTGCACTATGCCGACGAAAGTACAGTATCATTATGGTGGCTAGATAGCATCATCACCAGCGTCAATGACGGCTGCATATTTTCGGCACCGATTTGGTGTCCAGGGGGCGTGGTCAATGACGTCATGGACGTCAAAATAACAGCTTTTATTTAGTTCATTTGATGTCAACATGTTTTTTTTGGATGCCGCTGGCTGCATTTTGAAATGTCGGTCGCTCGGCGTGTGTGTGGCCGGGTGCACGGCGGCTCGGCGGTGTCTGCGCTGGTGCGTGTTGTCAACGTTGCCGCCTGTACTCGTCGCGTTCTCAGGAACATTAAAATAAGCGTTCTCCATTTTCAAACTTCGCACGGTGCCGTCTGTCACTCCTGTTGCAAATGAAGGTTACGTGCACCGGAGGCGACAGAGCCCAGCCTCAGTAATTTTGTACGCATTTTTCTTGAGCTGTACTTGTGTGCAATACGACGGACTATCACCCTTGCATAGAATAGCTGCGAAGGCTGTGCAAGCGGCGAGCGAGTAGCCTTGACTGGCATGACTGCACCCGCTGCAGGAGCGCTCGTGCCGCGCGATCCAAAGCAACTAGCTCGCACTTTTAGCACTGTCGTCAACAGCATTCTGTTTTTTTTTTTTTCAGAGTTAGTCGTAAAAAACAAATGTTGTAAATATCACCAAATGCCCCAACAAGACAAAATGTTCGAAAAAAAAGCCTCCACTGCGGATCGAACTCACGACCGCTTGCGTATGAGGCAGACATTTTAACCGCTAAGCCACGCTACAGCTTCGGATATCACGTCTTGACAATTAATTTTATACGAGACTTTCGGACGGCACTTAACGTGGAGTATTGTCAGTGGAGTACTGTTGGACGGCACTTGAACGCTCTGCAAAAGTTTTGTCGGACGGTACTGTAGTCACTACGAATCTTCTTTTGCAAGAGGAGTGACCGACGGCACTGGGCGAACGAAATTAGAAAACACTGCTTCCGGTCATGATGTAGAAAACCCGAGACTGTGGTAAAAGCAGGGAAACGGTGTTGAAGAAGAAAGACAGGGGAAAAGAACATCTCTGAGCCGAGTTTGAGACATTCTTTTCCCCTGTCTTTCTTCTTCTACACAGTTTCCCTGCTCTTACCACAGTCTCAGGTTTTCTACATCATGATCAACATCCACTAGCTCGCCTGCACACTCAGTTTTTTCACTGTTTCTGGATACGCGACGAGCACAGGCGCACGTCGACACACACCGGCGAGTACACCGCCGAGCACCCGATGACGCGCACACACTCGCCGACCGACCGACGTTTCAAAATGCAGTTGGCGGCATCCACAATAAAACGTGTTTACATCAAAAAAAAAAATTGGGTTGTGTGGTATGTTTATACAGCCTAGAACTTGGTCTGCCTCACAGGGGCGACGAGTCTCCCAGCTGTAGATGAGAAATTTAGCCAGTGCAGTACAACCGCTAGCCTGGGGTCTTTAACGTGCATCACGCAGTAGCGATACACGACCGCACGCCGGTACGATGCTCATCCAGATCGAAACGGGCAGGGGTGGGGCTCGAACCCAGGATCCCTGGGTTCTGCAGCGCGAGCTTTCGCTCCACGTGCTCCGAGCTGGTGTGCACTAGACCACTCGGCCACCGATCCCCCTGTTTACATCAAAGAATACCAAATACAGGGTGAAACAAGGAGATGCCAGGCTCTTTAAATCGACCGGAAAATTCGGTTTCTTAACCTATCGCGCTACGACTTTGTGCAGCATTGCCCACAGATGGTGCATTTTTTTTTTGTAAAATTTGCAAAGAGCAAACTTACCCGAGTAAAAAGTGAAGAAAGAAAAAGGCTTAGCTCCTATGGAAACGCAGCGAAGCCACCGGTCTGCAAACAACACGGCGCCGTTTCGCACGGGAGACAAGAGATGGCGCAAGCGGTCGCGACGCCAATTGTCGTCAATGAACGAGCAGACGACGCCGAGAGCCGGCCCTTTTGCAGACAAGGAACTGCAGTTCCTTGTTGTTACCACGCCTGTTTTTGTTTCTGCGACTGTCGCCGCCTGCGGAATGCGCGCCGCTTTTGAGTCGAAAAGATTGTCTGCTAAAGACGCTGGCTCTCAGCGCCGTATGCTCGTTCATTGGCGGCGTTCGTTGCGCCATCTCGTCTCCCGTGCGAAACGACGCCGTGTTGTTTGAAGACCGGTGGCGTTGCTGCGTTTCCATAGGAGCTAAGCCTTTTTCTTTCTTTACTTTTTCCTCAGGCAAGTTCACTCTTTGCAAATTTTACAAAAAAAGAATGCACCATTTGTGGGCAACGCTGCACAAAATCGTAGCGCGATAGGTTAAGAAACCGAATTTTCCGGTTGATTTAAAGAGCCTGCCGTCTCCTTGTTTCACCCAGAGCCGTATATTGGGAGAGCTTGGCCAGTGGGCGTGGCAACGAAGGCACCGGAGAGGAGAAAAGTAAATGAAAGGGAGGAGAGCATCGAAGGAGCGAGAGAGAAAGAAGGGAGCAGAGAGGAGACGACCGCCATTTTTTAGCAACGCTGTCGGAGACTGGTTGGAGAAGAGCACTGTTGAGGCTACGCGTCGTCTGCGACGGGCCGACTTCTTTTTCGCCTGAATAAAAGTTTGTGGCCATACGCCGAAAAATCTTCATTTATTAGCGCCAGCGATATAAAAGGCAATAATCGAGATTTAGATGCCGATCCCACGCATTCCGCCGGGAGAATGATCGAAGATGGCGGCCGTCCCCACTCAGGTGGGAGCAGCCGGGAGTTCACGCGCATGCGCTCATGCCTCTCGCTCTACGCCGCGTGCTGATTGGCTCACTCGGGAGGAGAGCGTTACGGCGGCGAGATCATAGACTGACCAAACTCTCCCCATATACGGCTCTGGTTTCACCCTGTAGAATCTGGACGTCCGTGACGTCACTGGGCGCGCCCCCTAGACATCAAATCGGTGCCGAAAATACGCACCCGTAAATGACGAACCGCACTTCCCATCGTCGGTTTAACCTGCCAGGTTAAACCGGCGATTTTACAAACCTCAACTTCAGCTGCCAGATTCAGATACTTTGAAAGCCCTTACCAGTGTAACAGTCCGGTTCGAGAAGGGAGCAGCGCGCAGTCTTCCTCCATTTCAGTGCGTAAGCAGTGATCAAAATTATGTACCAAATTAAATAGTTGACGTCCACAAACGCATAAAGCAGGAACAAGACGCCGACGATCCAGTGCATTCTTGCAGGGACTCGAGGACCGACGTCAAGAGTTTTAGCTACGGGCTCCCCAAAATTGATTTTTTTATCTGCTGCGGCTTTGAAACGAGATTCGACTGTAAACCGCCGCAGCCGGCTTACGGTGCACTGCTGGCACTGCCTCGCTTGCCGTGGGTGACTTCCTTTTACCGTTTCTTGCCATTCATTCGAGTCATCCGCCGTCGATTTTGTTGAATTTCGTCAATTTCGCCGTGGCTACAGAGGGCCGCCTTGCGGGAACGCCAAGCACTGCCGGACCTGTTTTATCACTTCAAAAAACGAAGGTAAACATCGTAAACAAACACATAGTTTAGTGACGTATTACAATGCAAACATAAATAAACATAAATGGCATCACAGAGTACTTAAAAAAGAAACTATTGCTTGGTAAAAGCAAAATAAAACAGTTTAGCTAAACTATAGTGCCTGGAACGCGTCTCAGACTGGTGTGCTTACCGCGGCTGAAAAAGTGGTCCCTCGATTTCCGCCTGATGACGTCATAAAAGTGCCATGTTGTCGCTGGTCGCGACCCTGGCGGCGTCCCAACAATTGTGGTTTAAGTAGCATACGCCTGTTCTGCTGCAGGTCGCTTTCCACTGTGACACTTCACGGAAGTTAGAGCAGCCGGAAGTTGGGACGCATGGGATGCCGTGACGACAACGACACCCGCGTTCGCTCGTGCCAACGTTATTAGATTAGCTCATAGACGCTTCATGCACGAACAGTACCCCCCTCACTCACCAAGACTGGCCAAGCGTAAAGCCCCTTGATAAAGGCTTTTTTTACAAGTACCGCCAACCATTGTTGTGGAAACGCGCGAGACACGTGCCGCGAGCGCGTGCTCCGCCGCCATTCGCTTCCAAGGGCCGCTCATTTCAGTGCTGCACCGCCACTTGCTTCCAAGGGCCGCTCGAGACATGGGCCTCGTGCGCTCGCGCATTTGGCGCTACTTGCAAGACACGTCAACACATAGAGGGGCTTTAGCCAACGTTACTAAAGCACTCAGTTGGGAAACTCGCCGTCGAAACCTGGGCCACTGGCGTCCACCGAGACCGAGCTAAATGCGACAACAGCGCCACTCTCTATCACTTGTCTGTACTGTGGTCACCTTGAGCTTTTTGAAAGCCTGTTTTTGCGTAAAAACAAACGAAAAAAGACTCTTTTTGTATGAAATTTATTGGAGTTTAGTACAAAAAGAGGGGCGCGTTATGCTTTTGAAATCTTTAGTTTGCAGGGTTTTGCGGCACAATTAATATTGTTTTTATACAACCATGCCTTAGCGGGCCTTTCAGGTAGCGCGTCCCGCCCTAGGTGCATTTTAATTTTGGTAGTAAGCCGCGGCGCGTCCGCCGGGGAGACGGGGCTGGCACCCCTGTCACCTCAACCGGTGCATCTGTTTTAAAGCCAAAAGAGAAGTCACGTGCAGTTCCTCGAGTGGCCGCTGCGGGAGAAATGGTGGCGTTGCGTTCGTCATTAGCTCGGTGCTCGGAGACGGATTGGGGCCACTTTTTCAAAGCTGTCTCTATGGGAGTTTCCCAACTGAGTGTTTTAGTAACGTTGGCTTTAGCCAAGCGTCGCTTGACGCGCCGCCGGACGGCTGCTTTCGTAACTGCAGCGTATTCTACGGGAATCGAGCACGGTCAAGGAGGTTAGAAGTACTAGGAGAGGGCACGTTGCAATATTGGTGAAGCCTAGTCATAAAACGTTTAAACGATTTTGTGCCCAGCGTGACCGCAGATCTGTCTGGTGATTGGTGCGCGTGACATGTCACGTGTGAGATGGATGGTTGCTTGTAGAAGGACACCTTCCAGGCTGGCGCGCGCTCCGTCCGGTAGGTTTTATCAGATCGAAGGCTAGACTGTGGTGTATTCTAGTACCCCACAGCAAGACGAAGGCTAGCTACGGTCACGTGATGTGGTCACGTTGGCATGGGAGGAGAGTAAGGAGGAAAATGAGAAAGAGGCGAGGCGTCAAGGGAGCATGGCTTGCGGAGGCTACGCGGCCGACGTCATGCCCTCTCCTACCCTTCTATTCTCCATGAGCACGGTGATATCGGGTCGGGATCGCTCGGATCGCTACGTACGTTTCGGAGCACGGCGTCTAGATGGCGCTTTATCTCTGCTCCCTGTAGGGTGCCTACATGTCTGTCTGTCTCAGGGTGAAGACATCCATTGTTGCCCTGAATGTGCCAGCGCGTGACGCTCTCGTGTAGTCGGTGCGTGACTTGGGCGGTAATATGGCGTCTATGCATTACCCAAAGCTACGCGCTCGAGCTGAGTGACACCGGATTGCGCGCACTTCAAAATGCATAAAAAAAACATTGGGCGGAAAAATGGCTGAGATGTCACCACTCAAGCAAAAGCGCGCGTGTGTATGAAGGCACTCTAGCTCCCTGGAACGCACAGTTATGAAACGAAAATCTAGATGGCGCTTCGAACGGCACTTGGCGGTGAAACAACGCAAGCTAGACAGAGGTTCATACTCTCGCATCAGGGAGATCAATTAGAGGGAGATGACGCGATACAATATATAGGAGCAGTGATGGAGGAGAAATTTCGGGAACGGTTACATGTGGAAGATAGGAGAACCGAAGGAAGTAGCAGTCCAGTTTGTGACATCGCGGATTTTGGACAAAGAGAATGGGAAAAGGCGGAACGAAGAGTCCCTAGTGGCACGTCGACAGGCACAGATGGTATCCCTATCAAGCTGGTGAAGAATTTGGGTCCTAAATCTAAGGCAAAACTAAGGGAGGTAGTGAGTACCATGATAACAAAAGGAAATATTCCAGATGAATGGAGGCTTAGTAGGATGAGTATGATATATAAGGGAAAGGGAGATAAGTCTGATATTAGGAATTATCGTCCTATAACCGTGACACCGGTTATTTACAGGTTGGTAATGCAGATTATAAAGAACAGACTGGAGGAATGGGTAGATTGCGAGGGCATACTGGGCGAATTACAGAACGGGTTTCGAAAACAAAGAAGGTTGGAGGACAATTTATTTTCTCTAACACAGTGTATAGAAATAGCGCAAAAAGAAAACAGACAGCTCTGGCTGGCATTTCTGGATATCAAGGGTGCCTATGACAATGTGAACCAAAGAAACCTGTGGGACATAATGGAGAACTTAAACCTAGATGAAGGACTAACAGCACTATTAAGGAACATTTACAAAGATAACAAGGTGATTATAACATGGGAAGGAAAGGCGACAGGGAAAATAGAGATAAGACGAGGCCTTAGGCAGGGGTGCCCGTTATCGCCTTTGCTGTTTATGTTGTATCTGAGAGGATTGGAGGATAGACTAGAGAAGAGTGGGCTTGGGTTCAACCTTTCTTACAGTAAGCTAGGCCAAAATATTCAGCAATCCTTACCGGGATTGATGTATGCGGATGATATTGTACTAATGGCTAACAACAGGACAGAGTTGCAGGAATTAATGAGCATCTGTGGTAGGGAAGGAGAGGAATTAGGTTTAGAATTCAGTAGCGAAAAATCGGCAGTCATGATTTTTAACGAGGATGAAGTTGAGAGGCTGAAGATACAGAATATTACAGTTGAGAGAGCTAGTAAATACAAGTATCTAGGAGTATGGATATGTGATGGTGCAGAATATCTCAGAGACCATGAAAAGTATATAATAGGTAAGGGCAACAGAAATGCAGCTGTAATGAAAAATAGAGCACTTTGGAATTACAACAGGTATGAGGTGGTGAGAGAGATTTGGAAAGGAGTCATGGTGCCTGGCTTGACTTTTGGAAACGCAGTGCTATGCATGAAATCCGAAGTGCATGCGAGACTAGAAATAAAACAGCGCGGAGTAGGTAGACTGGCTTTGGGGGCACATTGCAAAACGCCAAACCAGGGAGTACAAGGAGACATGGGATGGGCATCATTTGAGAGCAGGGAAGCGGTGAGCAAGGTAGAATTTGAGGATAGGTTGAGGCAAATGGACGGGGAGCAATGGGCACGAAAGGTTTTCAGCTATTTATACATGAGGAGTGTAGACACAAAGTGGAGACAGCGCACTAGGAAATTAAGAGGAAAGTTTTTGGGCTATAGCGAAGATACGGAAGAGCAAGTCTCAGTTAAGAAGAAAGTTAAGGCCACAGAAAGAGATTGGTGGCTAGAGGGAATGCAGACAAAGACGGCTCTGGAAAGCTATAGATTAAACAAAAGAGTTATTGCCAAAGAAAGCATTTATGACAATTCTAGGGGAAGCTCATTGCTGTTTGAGGCAAGAACGGGTGTTCTGCGAACCAGAACATACAGAGTGAAGTACCAGGAAATTGATACAGTGTGCACTGCTTGTGGAGAGGAGGACGAGACGGCTGAGCACTTGATACTCTACTGTAAAGGGCTTCACCCTATGCCTACCGAAGACAACATAGATTTAATAAAGTCATTGGGTTTTAGAGACAGCGAAGGGAGAGTGGATTTCAAGACTGTAGAGATTACCAAGCAAAGATTAAGTGAATGGTGGCAGAAATCGAGAGAAAACTAGGTATTTTCTTATCCACTGATGGCAAGGGGGTTTCATAGCCTCACTTTCTTTGCACTGCGGAGTGAATATAGATTTCACATTTAAATATTCTAAGCTTAAATGGTAAAACAAAATGGCTAGGTGGCGTAAGCTACCGCCCGATCCAAAGGGCTCAGCCGTATTCATCCATCATCCATCCATCCATCCATCGGCGGATTGAAGTGAGTGACGGGGGGTACCGCCTTCCGCTTGAGTTCCACAACCAAATTGCCACAACTCGCCAGCATTTCGCCAGCATTTCTACGGCCAACCGCCAGGATCACGACAGGCAACATGACACTCCGGCTCACTGATCAGTACTGATCAGTGCTCCGGCTTTTGTGACGTCATTTGTTGCCACTTGGGGTTCACTTTTGATGTATGGGCGGGATAGGACGCTAAACACACCAGTCGAAGACGCGATACAGGCACCATAGCTAAACTAGGCACGATTTAAGTTCAATTTGCGCACCTTATGAACTCTCAAGTAGATAAGATTAGCTGCCCAACCCGTTGTATTAGGCGGCAGCTTGCGCTACCTAGTGACAAGTACTTACACCATCTAATTTTTATTTTTTAATAATTGCTCCAGTGATTTCCCTACACACCCTTTTCTCTTTCTTTTTTTTTTGGGGGGGGGGGGATGTACACTCTTTCTTGTTTTTCTAAAGGCACCCCTTTATTCGTAATAACTCATCTATTCTCAATGCCCCCTCAGTGCAAGCACATCAGCCCTAACGAAAAGATTTCCTGACAATCACTATTTTATGTTTTTTGTGGTGAATGTTTTACTAAGGAGAGAAAAAAAAAAATGGAAATGCTGTAAGATTGTTGACTTGTATTCTCTTGTGCTTAGATGATGGAAGCTGTGGCGCAAGAACAGGGAGGGGGGAGGGGGCAGTCAAATTTGGGTGTTTTACGTGCCAAACCTACGACGAGCATCTGGCACGTCCCAGCGGAGGACTGAGGATTAATTTCGACCACCTGGGGATCTTTTGACGAGCAACCGAAAGCTCGGTTACACGGCGCCTTCTCCGCAATGAGCCCCCGTCAGATTGCGGGCACCTCGGCCGGGATTCGAACCCGCCACCTGGGGATCCGTAGGCCGGCGCTCTCGCCTCGGAGCCACCGAGGCGGCGGGAGGGGGCAGGAAAATCAGTCCTTTCCAGTAAACACAAATTATGAAAGAAAAAGCCCGCCGCCGCCGCCGCCGCCGCCACCGCCCGCCCCGCCCCGCCCCGCCCCGTCGTAGAAGACTGAGGGCGGCTGTTGACGACACCAACGGCGCACTGCGTCGGTAACCTCGTTGTCGGACGAAAACTGAGTACCCTTCAGATGCTCCTCTATTTCGGAAAACAGCCCAGAAGTCTGATGGCGCGAGGTCCCGGTTGTAAGGTGAATGAGGCAAAACATCTTAAAACTGGAGCTCCTCCATCGCGGCCACAGTGTGGGATAATACTCTTCAGGTGAGGACAGCGCGCTCCTCGCGCAGTGCAGATAAAGTTCGCTTTTCACTCTCTCTCTCTCTCACTATGGTTTCAAGCGGCGCCGCCAGGTGACTCGTTGAACCATGGGCACGGCAAAGACGGCTCGTGCCGCCTCATGCTCCACACGCGCAGAGCTCCAGCAAGGTTGTCGTTCGTGCAGAAAGACCACGGTGTACCGGGGTGTCATGGCAACGAGATCATTATTTTCGCTCTCGGACAGTTTCGCCGTTTGGCCGCCGGCGACACTGTCAGCCGCGGGCACGGTGGCCGCGGAATAATGCAGCCCTTCGGATGCCCGTCGAACGAACACTATCGGATTCCTCGCGCCGCGCGTTCAGCCCCGCCGTGTAGCGGCGACACAGAACGTTCTTGAGCAGCCGTTTTCAATCGACCTCGGAAGGGGGAGCTCTCACCCCAAGGGAACTAAGAGGAACGGGAGAGGGAGCATTCAAGCCCGCTCATTTCAAAGGATACAGCCACGCGATCGTAATTTCAAGCCTTGGACGGCCTTCCACGAGTAGTGAAGACTGCCCGAAAAACAATGTCACGCACACCTAAACAAAAAAAATAAGAAAAAAAAAAGAGAAAGGAAGAGATAGTGGTAAGCAGGAAGACACAACAGAATGAATTATACATTGAAAAAGTTCGGTGACACGTAAGACCCATTCCACTGACATCCATCACTGCGCCTGTCTGCCGGGGTCAAACAGATCCGAACAGAAAATGTTTATTAAAGCTCATCCGACGGCAGAGATAAATGACAGAAGCTCGATTAATATCACAGATTCACACTCTTGCGACCGAGTACGACTGAGAGAGACGCGATCTCTTACAACTTCTTAAATGTTTCCAGACTGAGGGAACACACTGACATTGTGGCGCCATCTATGCGGTGACCCTAGAACTGCATTTCACAAAAGCGAAGGTTTTGCGGGATTTCCGAGGTCAAATGTGCGTAATACCCATAGAAAGGCTCGTTTATAACATTGACAAAAGTTTTTCGAGCCGAAAAAGAAAGGATATTGCGCGAGAAATAAAAAAAAAATATGCCGGACCGCCGAGTTTACACTGCTTCCCAATAGATGGCGCCAGTGTGTTCTCTGGTTTAAGAAGTTTTAAGGAACCCAGGTTTAAGAGGTCGCAAGCAGTCGCAAGAGTGTGAACGGGCCTTCAGTCGTACTCGGTCGCAAGAGTGTGAACGGGCCTTAAGTTCTAGGCTGTATAAACATACACACACCCCAATGTTTTTTTCTTTTTAGTCTATCGGTGGGGTAGTAGGATGTACTAGAATGGGGAGGTGTGCCTTCCAGCGGCCATGAGAGTGTCGCCATGTGCAAGCACGCCGGCGAAGGCGATGGGGGGCAGAGCGCGGCCATCCGACGGTTGACAGTGGCCTGGCGGCCGCAGCGGAGGTGACTTAGCGCTTACCTCGCGCTAAGCGCGTGCTGACGGGAGGGTTCACCAGCTTTGTATCGCACCGTCAAAGCTGTTGCTCATGGCAGACGATAAGTAGCTGACGGCACGTGAGGAGCGCTTCATCAGCGCTTCGCTGCATGTGAGAACCTGCCTTTATTCGGCGTAAAAATGGTCGCATTCTTCGTTGGTTTTTGTCTGCTCGGTTGTGAGGAAGAATAAGTTCCATCCTATCTTGCACCCTTGAGAAAAAGCGTCACTTGCGCCAGCGGCAGATGTTAGCGGGCAGTTGCTTACATAGGCTCGGTTCTTATATATATATACAATTGCAAGCATGGCGCCACAAGTGGTGCCCCATGCGTGCAAGCGCGTGCAACGCGCGGGTGAACGTAGCTTTGGCAAGCTCGTAATCGCACGGGCGTGCCTGCTCGAGCAGGGACATGGCGGCGGCCAGTCGCCCAGCTTGCAATCGTCTATACAGGGTGTTTTTTTTTTTAGAGCGCAGCTCTTAGGGGCCCGTTTCCGGCTTGAGCGGCGTCGCCGTCGGCGTCGCCGTCGCCGTCGGCGTCGGCGTAACCGCGCGGTGCATCATGGGAAATGTCCTATAATGCACCGCGCGAGCCCCCCACTAAGGTCACGTGACCTCGTGGGGGGTCACGTGACCCCCCGAAGTCACGTGACTCCCCTGAGGTCACGTGGCCCCCTCCTCGAGGTCACGTGACCCCCCGATGACGTCATCGTCACTGATGACGTCACCGGCATCCACATCGTCATCGTCATCATCACTGATGACGTCACCGGCATCCACATCGTCATCGTCATCATCACTGATGACGTCACCGGCATCCACATCGTCATCGTCATCACTGATGACGTCACCGGCATCCGCATCGTCATCGTCATCATCACTGATGACGTCACCGGCATCCACATCGTCATCGTCATCATCACTGATGACGTCACCGGCATCCACATCGTCATCGTCATCATCACTGATGACGTCACCGGCATCCGCATCGTCATCGTCATCATCACTGATGACGTCACCGGCATCCACATCGTCATCGTCATCATCACTGATGACGTCACCGCCATCCACATCGTCATCGTCATCATCACTGATGACGTCACCGGTATCCACATCGTCATCGTCATCATCACTGATGACGTCACCGACATCCGCATTGTCATCGTCATCATCACTGATGACGTCATCAGTGACGTCACTGATGTCGTCACCGGCATCCGCATCGTCATCGTCATCATCACTGATGACGTAATCAGCGACGTCACTGATGACGTCACCGACATTCGCATCGTCATCGTCATCATCACTGGTGAAGTCATCAGTGACGTCACTAATGACGTCATCGGTACCCGCATCGTCATCGTCACTGATGACGTCATCAGTGACGTCAGTGATGACATCATCGGCATTGGGGGTCACGTGACCCCCAAGGTAACGTGACCCCCCCCCTGGTTAGTTTAACCCCCCCCCCCCCTCCAGTGCCCTTCCCTCCTCCTCCTCAAGAGCTGCGCTCTAATTCGGCGTTACAGGGAGTCGTAAGCGGCTTTCATTTTTTTTTAAGCTTAACAGAATTTTTAAAAGGAAACCATGAAAGCTAGGTTAATGCGGTCTGCGCAGGTGAGTTATACGGCCAGGGGGACATAGTATAGGGGGCTGATCGTAACGATCGGTCGGCTAATTAGTTAACATTTGTTAATTAACTTTTTAATTAATGAAAATAGAGATATAGTTCCAATTATAAACTTGCTCAGCGTTACCGAAAACCACTAAATCAGTAATTTTCAGAAAGACTCTGAACGCGTGAGAAGCGTAGTTGTGCACTAAAGTTACCGCTTGTGGAGCAGGTAACTTTAGGCTGGGGCTAGATAAGAGACGGAAAAATTACGCGGGCGCCTTATCGCAACCGCTAGCTTTGTACGTGCTCCACGAGTGCTAACTTTAGTGCACTACTACGCTTCTCACGCGCTCAAAGTCTTTCTGATAATGACTGATTTAGGGGTTTTCGATGACGCCCAGCAAGTTTCTAAATGAAACTATATGTCTATTTTCATTAATTAAGAAGTTCATTAACTAATTTTATCTAATTAGCCGACTGATTGTTACGATTAGCCTCCTGTAATATGTCCCCCTGGCCGTATAACTCATCTGCGCAGACCGCATTAATCTAGCTTTCGTGGTTTTTGAACAAAATTTCTGTTAAACTTAAAAAAAAAACAAAAAAAACACCCTGTATATACACGTTTGCAAGTCCGGCTTCAGGGCGCTGCCATCTTGCCTGTCTGGGGTGCGCTTGGACCAGTCATAATCCGATTACGAAGCCTTGCTAAGGCGTCGTAATCGGATTATGGCCGCTCCCGAGAGCGCACCCCACTGAGGAAGATGGCGGCGCCCCGAGACCGGACTTGCAAACGTGTATATTGTAGTGGTGCTGCCGAGGCGCGTGCTAGAACCCACCGAGGACGACGACGAAGCGCGTGCACACGGCGCGTGACACACTTCCAATCTGGTATAATTTGGTTATGGACGTCCTTTTGTAAATTAAAAACGTAACAATATATATATATATATATATATATATATATATATATATATATATATATATATATATATATTTATTTTTTTTTGCTGCTATAGAAGAATAATTGTCTATCTCGCCCATAGAGTTATTATAATGTACGCTAGAGGTTTAACTGGCGCTAGTGTGCTGCTGCAAATTGAAGCAGACAGCAACCAGTCCGAAATTGACTTCCGGTAATGCATTTCTATGGGAAAAAGCGAGTGCATTTTCTCGCTGCGCTCGGTTATAAGAGCAAAAATCACGAATATTTCGTACGTACTGGCACATTGGAACATTTCTCAGTCACGCAGACAAAATAATTGGTCAGTTACGGCGTTTTTATTCGAAATTCGTGGCATGAAAAGCGGTGCTAAAACCGCTTCGTTCATGTATTTATGTGCACTGTCGGACACTGTTAGCGCGAACACGGGAAAGACATGTGGAAAACCAAGAGAGGCGGCAAGAACTATGCAGTAACACTGCATAAGTAACTCCTTGTGCATGCAGGTGATCAAAATAAATTTTGCAATAAATAAGTACTGCTTTATTCTTTCTGCTCATGAATATGTGCAAATGATGCAAGTTCCGGGTTCCAATCATCAACCGCACGCCTGCGCACGCTCCAAATCTTTGCAAATAGGGAGAAGTCAGAGAATAGGTGCCCGATAAAAACTGCCCGGCATAGGAAATAATAAAAAGGCACACCTTTCGTAGTCCACGTACTTTATTTCTTACATTCGAATGTTGTTTAACCGTCGTAAAGATGCACGACGGAGTCATTTTCATAAAGTGACCGGACGGGCATATTAGCAATATATAAGCGCCACCGCATTGCTAGCGAACCTTGAACACACTCTACATTCGTTTCGATCGTTAGTTTGCTTAGAATCGTCGCTTGTTTTTACATACCCTCCATGAAACATAGGTTTGGGCCTGAAATATAGCGAAGCTTAACATTGTTCAGTGGTAATGAAAAATGCTGTAATTAAAGCAATTACACTTTTACAATATTAATAAATGTACATACTATCCGGTACAACCGAAATGATAAAAGTTATTCATGTTATTTTCCGGCGAAGAGACAAAATGCACGCGCGTTTTCCCATAGGAATGCATAGGAGCACCGCAAAAGTAGACTGGTTGCTGTCTGCTTCAATTTGCCTCCCGGAAGTCGCATAGACACTAGCGCCAGTTGAACCTCTAGCGTACATTATAATAACTCTATGATCTCGCCGTACATACCAGCATTAAGAAAGCGAAGTTTGATTATGCTAAGATATGCGATGCTTTCCCCTCCACTTTAGTGTTAAATCTCTTTTAATTATTTTTTTCGGCAGTTATACACGAACTAAACTCTCCTACGTCATGCCGCGGTGGTGGCGCGCCGGACGCACTTCCGGTCTGGGACGGTGGGCAGAAGTCGCCGTGCCAGACATGCATTCCTGTGTTCCTTTGGAAGAAACGAGACAAAAAACTTGTCTTCTCGTGAAAATGCTGCGATGGGGGCTGTACCAAGAGAATCTGGAAAGGTTTGAAGATCAGTTTTCATGTGTTTTTGCCCCCTCCGTTCGTCCGAGAACGTGGATAGTAGCCGTGAAAAGGGCAAACCAGACTCTGTCGAACTACGATTGCGTGTGCGGGCCACACTTTGTGGTCGCCAGATGTATTTGCTTTGTTCCACCATGAACGAGAGAAAACACCCAAGTTGTCTGAACCACCCACGGGTTCAGTGCGTCTTCAAGTTCAAACGGCCGCCTGATTGTTCGAACTTTCGTCTGCTCTTTCAAAGTTGTCTGCTTTTTGTCGTTTGCTCGTTCAAACAAAAGCGGCCCATAGACCAAACTTTGACCCGGTGATTTCAATAAGAAGTAATTGCAGGCTTTAAAAGACTTAAGTAGGCTCGGTGTAAACAGTAGATACAAGATGTTAATTATTGGCACCGGTGGACATCACCGACTTGTTACGCTTGGTCTGTTCCCGCTTCCGATTTTCAGTATCGACGTCGATCATCGCCGCCACCTTCTACACTTTTGCAGCACGAGCGACGTCGCGACCGAAAATAGCTACAAGAATCTCATCATGGTTTTGGCGTCCATTCTGCGGCATTCATGCGAATTAATCGCCACACGTCAAATTATTTACGGAAAGTTGAGCGGCGTAACAAGCCTTGATAATTTCGCTCAGGTGATTAAAGTGGTAAGACATTGCGATGAGGACGTAGAATCGACAATTCCAACGCGAAAAAGAGTATGCAGACTCAAACAGACGCCGACAACGTAGCATTCGAATGGTTTGTTGACGCGGGACGCGGTGCTTCTTGCCCGTACTCCATTGCGCATGCGTTCGAACTCTCGTCTGCTCTTTCAAACTTGGCTGCTTTTTGTCGTCGGCTCGTTCAAACGACAGCGGCCCGTAAACCAAATCTTGACCCGGTAATGGCGATAAGAACTAAGTGCAGGCCTCAAAACACTTTTGAAGGTTGGTTGGGGTAAGTAGGGCTAAGTGTAAAAAGATACAAGAAGGTGTTGATTGTTGTTACCAGTGGCCATCACCGACTTCTAATGCCCGATTCTACTTGCGGTTTTAAATATCGACGTCCACCATCTCAGCTATGGTCCACGCTATTGCAGTGCGAGCAACGTCGCGACTGAAAATAGCGAGCAGAATCTCATCGTGGGAGTCAGGCTTTAGCGCTCATTCTGCGGCGTCCACGTGAAATGAATCGCCGCACGTCACATTATTCGCGCAAAGTTTTGCCTCGATAGTTTTGCTGGAGCCGCTCAAGTAGTCAGACATTGTTAGGAGGACGTAGAATCAACGATTCCAACGCGAAAAAGAGCACGGGGACTCCCACCGACGCCGACAACAACGCAATTCAATGGTTTGTTTATGCGCGACGGCGGGCTTTTTGCCCACCATCCACCGCGCATGCGCGGCGCCGGTGGCGTCCGCTAGGGGCGCTCCGGTTTGTTTGTAAACATGAGTTGGTGTATACATTTTGCAGTCCTTTAAATACCTAGTTTTTCTTCTGGCGTAAATATATCTTTTTTTTTTTTTTGTGCAGTATGAAATAATGAAACGAAGTTTTTCTTGACTTCTGCATTCTCAGCCAAAGCTTGTAGACTAGAAAAATGCCCGAATTGATTTTACGTAGTGAGCATGCATCATACGAAAATAAACACTAAGGCTGGAAAGATAAATCTAGCAACTTCCACTGCTGTCTTTATTGAAGAGCAATCCGCCCTGGGGAAATTTGTTTCCTACACATGTCAGGTCACACATTCTTCTTAGATTTCTTTAAATTATTTTTATCTGTCCATCAGTCTTGTTTTTTTCCCTTGTAACAAGACGATCTCATTCCACGAACAGAGACGCGTCCCTCGGCGTCTGAAACGGGTAAAGTTTCTTAGTGCATGTCAACCACGTTGCACCCCGGCACAAAACTTCGCCGTGTTTAAAATCGTTATGAGCCCCTTGTCTCTTCGGCACAGTCTATTGTATCGCTTCACACACAACGCAAAACAAGAAATATTCGCAGCAATACGCCCCAAGCCATCTTCGCTATACGCTGCCCGACCGGCCTTCTGGCCCCGCTGTGACTGGCAGCGCCACCGCAGGCTCCTGCGGCAGAAGTGGGCGTTTCAGGCACGTGACGCCGCTACGAGCAGGCGCAGTCGGGCCCATGGTAACGGTACTACGGTAACGGTTTGCTAAAAGTCCCTAGTATTGGGAACTTTTAGCAAACCGTTTTGTGTATCGCGGTAACGCACTGTACCGGAGCCTTCGAAGCATGCTTCTAAGCGCGCGCCCCGCCGTCAAGGCATCACCCCGGCGCGCGTTTAAAAGCGTGCTTCAGAAGCTTTAGTAGTTTCTTACGCGGAACGCAGTAACGGCTTGCTAACAGTTCCCATTGTTATCGAGGATGGTTGTCGAAGTTATCGAACGATGTTCTAAATTCCCGATTTTGCAACATAAAGAGTTTTAGCAGAACGTTTCAGTGGCTCCGATAAGAATCCCCGATACGCGACCGGTGTTTTTGCGCTTGCATCGTTATTGAAGCTGTCGAAACTGAAACTCCCGACTATTTTTGTTTTGACGTGACGGTACAGAATGACGGTTGCTTAAGGCGCCTCCTACGCGGTACGTTCCGCAACCGGTCCGACATGGCGATAATGCTAACGGTATGACGCTAACGCTATGCCGAAACCTTCCATTAAAATCCCTACACACTCAAAAAAATTAACTCCGCCGTGTCGGCCTCCGCAGCAAAACGTTGCGCGCACATTGTTTCACGTGTACTACGTGGTCTTTCAATAACGGCTATTCAATAACGCTGGTGCACGTTATTAACGCCTCCTTGCTCCCTCAAAAAATACCGACGGTGGTCGACCCGGCTACAAAGTCGCGCAGTTACCTAAAAGAATGCGGAGGTAACGTTTTTGCTTGTTTTTACTTCATTGACGCTTATATGGCGATTCTATTATGCACGGTCCCCCGTCCCCTCCCGTCCCCGGCTAAGTTCATCGATTGAGCGCACGGAACCGTAAAGCCACTTAAAGGTAAAATTTATTAACGCCGGCCCTGGAGGTCTTTTCAAACACCGCAGAGCGAAATCTCCCGAAAGCCAACGGAATGCCAAACGCTTGGCTGATCCCACAGATCTTTTTCTTTCGTCCCTTTTTAACCCCGTGATTTATCTTCGTTTTCGTTTTTATACTATCGCTAGTTATATTTTTACGTTGATAGCAGTTTTTGACCAAAGTTTCGCGCAGGATCCCGTGTGTGCTTTGTGCACGTCGTGGCCCGTTAAATTTGGCGCGAGAATTTCTTCACTAAATTTAGCGGGAATTTAATGTCACGTGACGTCGAGCGGTGTCATGGCGTCGCGTGACGTTGCAGCGTCACGTGACTTCACGGCGTAACATGATGGCTGCCGCCGCAGCTCATTTGCGAGACACGACAAGGAAGCGGCGATTCTTTTCTCACAAGAAACAAACGATAAAGTTTAAAGTTCAAGAGAAAGGAATACAGAGCAGGCGGGGTCCATTTTCAGCCTAGCCCATTGTTGACTTACCTCTTTGCCATGTCTCCAAAAAACATAAAAAAAGGAGAAAAAAAAAAAAAAAAGAATGAAAGGAAGGTTGAAAAATAAACAAAAACGAACCCCGGATGCCCCATCCGGGGTTCGTTTTCAGACGAATTTCGAGAGGCTTTCACTTCTCTTTTGGCTTATCGAAGCGAGAGTCCTTTTGTACCATGGGTGCATATGTGTGGATATATCTGACCATTTTCTCTTTGTTGTTTCCCCAAGCTCTTCTTGCGCAGGACAGATGTTTTTTTTGGACACTGCTTCTCTGCGAAAGAAAGGAAATTGGTTCCTTTTCTGAAAGCCGAATTCCAAGCACCGTCGTTTGCAAGCTGCCGGTGTCGCCCGGGACCTTTCCTTCCCAAAATCGCCAGCCCGCTCACGCAAACAGTGGAGGGCATGTATACTTCAGCCGAAAAAAAACAAGCCCCCGTGTCGAGGCGGTCGCACTGTCCATTCCGGAACGCAGCACGGCATCAGTAGAACGTCTGTAGTCTCTTTTTGCTTACCGGCGAGCGACCGAAGAGGCAGGAAATGCACCAGGAAAGACGAAAGTGTTAAAGCATGAGGTGCTTTTTAAGGCTACCTCCAGTCCCGAAATTTTTGTCCGGGCGTCCGTTTGTCCGTGCGGGGAAAGTGGCATCACGTGAAATCACCTGACGTCACGTGACCTGTGTACATTGGGGAAATTGACGGCGCGTGAATTCGGTTACCCCGCTAAATTCAGCGGGAAAATTCACGTCTTGCGGCCAAAGCGTCAATTCAGTTTCCCCGCTAAATGTAGCGGGCAATTGACGTCCCGTGACCTATCCACCAATGCAGTTACCCGCTAAGTTTAGCGGGAAAATTGACGTCTTGTAATTTAGACACCAATCCAGTTTCCCCGCTAAATATAGCGGGGGAAATCGACGTCACGTGATTTATACAACCATTCAGTTTCCCCGCTAAATTCAGCAGAAAGATATCCGTCACGTGACACGCATATTCCCCATAATGCTTTTTATGCATCCTAGCACTTTGAAAGTAAAAGTCGCTGTAAATATTTTAAGCGAACACGAATCGCCATTGAAGGTGTTAGCAAAAGTGGACATGTAGATACAGGGATCTGGGCAGTATTTCAAATACAAGTATTTGAAATACGTATTTCAACTACTTTGTGTATTTTGCGTTTGTATTTAATTACAAATTGGGTAATGTATTTGACGTGTGTATTTAAATACTAAAATGTGGGTATTTCAAATACAATTGTAATTAAATACAATTTTGTGGGCGAAAATACATCCCTCAAATTTATTGTCACTGTCCAGATCAGGAAGAAAACTACGTTCTGAACTAAATGCACTGTCTCTCAATCAAGCACAAGCGTTTAGTGACTTTGTGATTACGGTGCTAGCCCAGGGCAAGAATAGTGACGAAATCGACGTTCACAGGCAGACTGGCTAAATAAGTGCCTGTGACAACTTGTGATGTTTTCCAGCCTGATTTCCATCCATATTTTTGCCTGGAACATTCTAAATGCGCGGGTCGTCCAGATTTTCGTAACTGGTGTGAGTTGCAACAATAAAACATTATCTAGCTAGTGCTCCGCATCTTGGTCGCTTCGGTTCTTTGTTGGTCTATACCAAAATGTAATCGACAAAAAAAGCTGCTTGAAGCTCTATACTTTTTTCACGTATTGTCCAAGCTGATTACATTTTTTTGTGATTATATTTCTATTACGTTACTAGAGCCTCGCACAATGACTCCCGAGTGTGCGATGCAAAATTTGCATCGCACATCGCACGTTGCATGTGCCCTGAAGTCGCTGACGCAAATTTTGAGGAATGTATTTGGAAAAGTATTTGGAAAGACCAAGTACATTTGGTTGTATTTGTATCTTGTACTTAAATGCTTTTTTTGGAAATGTAATTAGATTTGTAATTAAATACATTTTTAACGAAGCATTTTGTATTTGTATTTCGATACATATTTGCATGTATTTTGCCCATCCCTGTGTAGATAGATAGATATAGAGAGCACCACTTCCTATACTTTGTTTCAGTTTAGAAGGCAACTCCGCTTCATTTCTGTTTTTGAGAAAAAACAATGCAGTCCTCTTCAGTATCACCTAGGAACAGGGATGGGCAAAATACATGCAAATATGTATCGAGATACAAATACAAAATACTTCGTCAAAAATGTATTTAATTAGAAATCTAATTACATTTCCAAAAAAGCATTTAAGTACAAGATACAAATACAACCAAATGTATTTGGTCTCCTCCAAATACTTTTCTAAATACATTCCTCGAAATCTGCGTCAGCAACTTCAGGGCACCTGCGACGGGTTTCTGGGTATCTCATTTTAATTTTGCATCGCACACTCGGGAGTTAGTGTGCGAGGCTCTAGTAACGTAATAGAAATGTAATCACAAAAAAAGAATGTAATCAGCTTGGACGTAATAGGTGAAAAAAGTACAGAGCTTCAAGCAGCTTTTTTTGTCGGTTACATTTTGGTATAGACCAACAAAGAACCAAGACGCGCAGCACTAGCTAGAGAATTTTTTATTGTTGCAACTCGCACCAGTTACGAAAATCTGGACAACCCGCGCACTTAGAATGTTCCAGGCAAAAATATGGATGGAAATCAGGCTGGAAAGCAACACAAGTTGTCACGGGCACTTATTTAGCCAGTCTGCCTCTGAACGTCGATTTCGTCACTATTCTTGCCCGGGACTAGCACCGTAATCACAAAGTCACTAAACGCTATGTGCTTGATTGGGACACTGCATTCGGTGCAGAACGTAGTTTTCTTCCTGCTCTGGACAGTGCCTTTAAAATAAAGCCGGAAAATAAAAATAAAAAAGCCCCGTGGCCGAATAAAAAATGGAGACTCTATCTTACAACCACATGCATAAAAACAAGAATTGTCGTGACAATACACTTGAGGGATGTATTTTCGCCCACAAAATTGTATTTAATTACAATTGTATTTGAAATACCCACGTTTCAGTATTTAAATACAGACGTCAAATACATTACTCAATTTGTAATTAAATACAAATGCAAAATACACAAAGTATTTGAAATACGTATTTCAAATACCTTTATTTGAAATACTGCCCATCCCTGCCTAGGAAGACCACACGTTAAGTATTACGACCTAGTTCTGGCTAAATGTTTCTCAAATGGTCCGGCAAACTTTACAACTCGCCAAGTTGCCGAAATCGGCCGACTCGAGCGAGCGGACAGAGACGCAACCAACAGCGCAGTCAAGGCTACGGCGTGGGCGTCGCCAACGCCGTAGCTAAACGTCATCGCCATTGCCCCTTTTTGCTTGTTTTTTCCTTCTCGGGACAAGCGCAACGGGTGACGTCAGCAACGTTTCCTCTCGGCGCTCAGCGGTGTCCACGTGATTGGCGTAGAGCGCCTGTACTGTACTCGAGCGTCGTCCCGAGCGTGCGCTGCGAACGACGTCCAACAAAATGGCGTCCCGTGAATCGCAACACGGAGACAAAACAAGTCCCCGGGCTTGTGCCAGCGCTCTGAACTTGGAGCCCGCGGTCCACCTTCACCCACCTTCACCCACCTTCACCCACCTTCACCCACCTTCACCCACCTTCACCCACCTTCACCCACCTTCACTCACCTTAATTAGAGCCCGTGGCTCTAATTAAGTTTGCGAGTTCAAAACAGAAAAGAGCGCGAACGAAGTTGGGGCACAGCAGACACTCAACACCGGCCAAGCCTCTCATCCGGGGATTTCACTCTTTCTACACAACCAGAAAGTGGGCAAGCGCCGGTAGCCCTTTCCCCTTTTCTCTCTCGCTCTCAAAATGGCGCTACCCACGATTCTGCCGCCGGCCACTCGATACCATCCAGCTGGAAAGCTGGACGTGCATCCTGCATGAACGGAGGATGCACGCGATCGTGCGCTGCGGACCCTCCTCGATTTCGTGTTCGAAGCGGGACTGCAAGTGCACATCTGACTCCCCTCACGGCATATTGGCGATGTGAGCGATCGAAACCGTCGCTGTGGTCGGCCCACCACAATAGCCCAAATGCTGACTATGACGTCAGCAAAGGATCTCTCATAGACGGAAATAAGAGGAATGGAAGAACTTCAATTTTGACGGTGTTGGCAGTGTTGCTTTGAAAGCGCTGTGATTTCAGGCTTCCACCATGCCCATTACAAACACCATCGAACTTGTTGTTCACAGGGTAATGACGTCACGAAAGGTAACCGAACGAGGGCGCCGCCGAATCATCTCGCCGCCAGGCGTCCGGCCACCGCTACACTATCTCCTTCCCCTCTTCTTTTTCGGTCAAATAATAAACGTTTTACTGACTGACTAACTGATTGATGTGCATTTGTCGTCGTGTGCCCTTTGGAACGCCATGTGAAAGGCAGAAAAAGCGCCAGATGAAAAGGCTGGTTCACGTATTTGCAACGGTTGCGTTCGCATGCAACCGGAACGACAGAAGCGACCAAAATACCGGAACAACCGTGACTCATGGATTACTTCGCGAAGCTCCTCCTTGCATCGCTTACCACGCTGCGTACGGCAAACTCTTGTCTTGGTGACTTTGTCGTTGCGTTCGTTTCAGTTGCATGCGAACGGAACCGACGCAAATGTGTGAACCAGCCTTTAGAGTGTCAGATGTGTGGATGCCCGCAGTGAGCGAGCCCGAAATGTCAGAACAACTTAAGCGCGAGGCAGCGGGTGCACCAAGGGTGCACCACAGCTGCTTTTGCGCGAGCGTCGGTACACATGCCTGACGGTACTGACGGGATTCAAATGAAATGGGCGCTATGAAAGGGATTCCGCCAGTTGGGATTTCGCCAGTTAGGATTCCGCCACGTATGCAAAAACAAGTGAATGTTTCTAATCAATTGAATAAATCGTTTTTGCACTCTAACTGTAGGCTTGTCGGAATGATTCGACTATATTTTGATTCACATCCACCTCGGTGGCATCTAAGTGGCAAAGATATTAAAAGAAAACACGAAATATTAAAACGTCCCAGCGGGTCTGGAGTCTGAACCATCGCAATGGTCTACGAAAACCTATTTGTCGTGTTTGAATACCGGCCGAAGTGCCCGCAATCTGACGGAGGCCGATCTGAGATTTCAGTGTCACGTCAAATGATCTCCATTAATCCAAACGAACCCGCCATTCCATTTCCTTTTTTTTTTTTTGGAGGGGGGGGGGGGGATGGGGGCAGGGGCGTGTTAGATGATTCTCGCTGGTTTGGCTTGTAAAACCCTAAGGTCTGAATATTTGCTTCGCTTTATCTTAGTTCAAAGCGCAGCCAACGCTACTGGCTGATGAAACCACTGAACCAGCGCCTAGAGCGCGAGGTCATGCAGGGTAGCTAAACTCGTCGAGCACAACTTTGTGCCTGAAAGTTGCGGAACGCGCTGATTGGACTCTCGCGACGCTGACGTCAAGCCGAGCGAGGTGTCAATCATCCAAGCTCTCTCGGTGCTCAAATTCCAGCGAGAACGTAAAACATAAAGTCGTAGCGAGCTCCATCGAAGCGCGTGCGAGAAACACCGTGGTGCCAGCCGATTGAACGGCTGCACTGATGACGTCTCGCCCGAGTGTCCCTACATCCCTACGCCGCGTTAGAGTCAATGATGCGTTGATTGTACCTAGGCGGCCGGTAAATACTCTGAACTTTCTCGTCGCAAGATCGTCGTTTCTGGAAGTTATTGGTGACGACAAAGTGACGTTTCACAACTTTGGGAAGGAGTTATTCGAGGCCAAAATCTTCGCTTCGGAATCGAGGCGAAGATTGAACTTTGTGATGTTGTGGAGCCGTACGCGGGCGGCTTTATAGAGCGCATCTTCCGCCACCGTCAACAACGCCACCGGGGTCACCCACAGGCGGTTTGTGTAGACGTCGGTAATGTCTGAGAGATGACGAAAAACGAAGGATAACAAAAAAAAAAAAAAAAGCCGAAGAAAGGGAAATAAAAAAAATTAAAGACGTTTACAAATCTTTGCGATGCGAAATTAGAGCTCAACTTTTGAGGAGGAATAAGGGAGGGTAAGGAGCGGAGCGTATGCCCCTCCTCCTCCCCTCTTCCTCTCCTCTCCTCCTCCCATTCAGTTTCTCCGCTAAATTTAGCAGGGAAAAGGACATCGCATGACAGTCTAGTGGAGAAGTGAATGGCGTTGAAGTCACGTAGCTGGGAATTGAATTGGTGTTGAGGTCATGTGACGTCAATTTCGCTCTAAATGTAGCGGGCTGTTACGCCGACGGCGACGCCCACGCCGCGAAACCCTGAAACGGGCGCCGAAGAGCTGCGCTCTAAAGAAAGAATTAAGGTACGACCAACACACACACACACACACACACACACACACACACACACACACACACACACACACACACACACACACACACACACACACACACACACACACACGCACGCACACACACACACACACACACACACGCACACACACACACACACACACACACACACACACGCGCACACACACACACACGCACACACACACGCACACACACACACACACGCGCACACACGCACCCACACACACACACGCACACACGCACGCACACACGCACACACGCACACACGCGCACACACACACGCGCACACGCACACACACACACACGCACACACGCACACACGCACACACACACACACACGCACACACACACACGCACACACGCACACACACACGCAAACACGCACACACACGCACGCACGCACGCACACACACACACACGCACACACACGCGCACACACACACACACGCACACACACACACACACGCACACACGCACACACGCACACACACTCGCACACACACACGCACACACACGCACACACGCACACGCACACACACACACACACACACACACACACACACACACACACACACACAATAGGAGTCTCAAGAGGGGCCGTAGAAATTGTTCGGGAGAGAGAGAGAGAAAGGAGGTGATGGTGGGGAAGAAGGGTATTATTCCTTTCCCCTTATATTTTATTATAGCTCTGAAATGCTATGATGGTTCGGGGCTGGGGCAATACCCCCCCCCCCCCCCCCCCCCTTCCACCCTTATGCCCCTTGCCCCCTCTTTCGACGCAACTAGGGGAGGGGGGCTAAATCCCCCCCTCCCCATTCTCCTGTTTCGATGACCCTGCTTAGAGGTGGTCCAATGAGCAGTGACCAGGAACAGCACAGCCTGCAATTTTCGAAATAACGGTTCAAGAGATTGTGGAATTAAAACGGCTCGCGTTCCATGAACTCAAGAGTGGCCATGACAGACTTTCAAGCGAAAGACTCGTGCCAGGGCACGTATATACTGTGCGGGCGCGTTCAGTGACGTCATTTTATAGTTGATACCTTTGACGATGGAGTCAGGATTATCAGTTGTGAACGACAAATTTGATGGTGCGTGTTCAAATCGTCGATGCAAGTTTAGTGTCCTTGCGTTCTTGAAGCATCACCGCCAATATTGACAACTTGACATTACTTTTATTTCCTTATTTCCGTTGATAAACATACTTAATCCCAAACTGACTGATCTTCGAATGTCTACCATTATATGATTTTATCCCGCCGATGAAGAGACAACTGCCCGGAAGTGGACAACGGAAGTCGGCTGGTTGTGACCTAGCCACGTCGGGCTACACTTTGGCCAGATTCGAAAGGCCGAGATAAATCAAAAGAACGGCAGGGACGCTTTTTAGTAAATTCTGCTTTATCGGCGGAAATAAGAACGATACCAGACTATCAACTTCGACGGTGTTGATTTTAAAATGCAATTCCCAAGAATCCATCGTGCTTTTTACAGACCATCAAACATGACGGTCGCAGCTGATAATCTTTGTTGTGACGTCACATTTATGAGCCACGGTCGTCTCCGCGCGCTCTCTAGTGCTGCTCTTGTTCGGTGCCTAGGGAGGCGTAGGGATTTTTCGCCCCCTCAACGAAAAACGTCACGAAGACAGACGGATCTGCGGGTTTGTGAGAAAAGAAAACTTCGCAACAATCTTTCGGCTCCTCCCCCCACTATGTCATAACACAAAGAATATCTTTGTTGACGAGTTTAGCGACCCAGTTCGTTCTCTTTCTGTGCCTGTGCGGTTTAGTCACTAAATAATCTACGCTTCAGAGTAATGACACTTACACATCTTGTTGCTTAAAATCATGGTTGTCAGTTATCTGAAGTTTTATCTGAAATCACAAAAAACGATCCTCCGCCCTCCACAAATGTTTAAACAGTTCGCGACAACGCAAAGCAATATAGTACATGAGCTTCCTAACTCCGAAACTAATGCTGAGAAAGTCGGACTTTTTAATCGTGACGATCGGCAGTTGCGTCTGCTGTTTACTAAGCACTAAGGTGGCGGCGCCCACAACAGTATCGGGGAAAAGAGAGCCGAAACTCTAATGGCGAATTCCACTGGTCGTTTTGGAGCGCGCCGGGATCGACTTTTCTGGAGCGAGCCTATTTCACTGGGCGATCGGGATCGAGACCGACATGTTTCACTGGTCGTTTTGGATTAGCTTCCGCTCCAGATCTCGATCTGGATCCGATGGCGAATTCTACTGGGTGTTTTGGAGCGCGCCGGGATCAGTTGACCAGATCCGGAATGGAGCTCACAATCCGAACGAGGTCGCGCCGGCGATGGATCCCCATGGAACATGACCACTGCTCCGGGATCGGCATTTGCCTTCATGTCATTCAACTGCCAGGGAATCCCCTTTCCGTGGCCGCCGCGGTCGTTTCGAAGACGTTTTCGCAATCGCGGTGCTAACACGTGTTCGACGCACGAGCGGCAGGAATGGCTCAGGAGCTTCTACCAAAGATTGCGGGAATGCCCGTAGCGCCGCCCCCAAAACCTTCTATTCTCCTTCCTGGAAAACGAACCGGCTGTCGAGCCAAGAGGTAAAGGCCCTGTCACACTGAGGGGACAGTTGGACAACTCTATCCGGCAACACGGGGAAGTCGTGTTGCCGGCGACCCTGTCACATCGCGGCAACAACAACAGTCGGGCAACATGATGCTGCCGCCCGGCAACAGTGTTGCCCGATTTGTTGTCTGACGACCCTGTCACACCGCGCTGACGGCGAGGACAACACGGGGAACACTCCGCCATCTTGATTGTTTACCTTCGTTCGTGTGCGGCGCGGAATCGCTGGAAATGTGGCTCTACAAAGTGCTAGTGCGTTCGAAGGGCCGGGAATTACCACGGTACTACATCAACCAGTGGCTGTAATTAGAAAACTTGACACGGGAGTATTTTCCGCTCCTTATTTTATCGAGATATTCTTCATTCGCTGACAAAGCAGATAGCCCTAACCGAGGAAAGTGACATCGCTGATTATTTTCGGCATTTACGCCACCGTATGAAGTGTTTCTGTCCAGTTCTTGCATGCAATTCCTATTTCTACTGTGAAATTGCGTTAGCACCGGCAGTACCCCAAACCGTCTTTTGTAACGTGGTGTTGAGCTGAACTGACAGTGCTTCAAAACTGCGACACCGACCCCATCGGCCTTCATAACAATGGATGGAATAAATATTTTTCAACGCTGTCTACTTGTCTACCGCCTGCTATGTGATCGATTCATTGCCCTTAAACGTCCTGGGTATTTTTGAAACAAATCAGGTGTCTGGTAGCGGCTGGTTCCAAGTTCCAAGCATCAACGTTTTCACAATCGCGGCGCTAACACGTGTTGGACGCACGAGCGGCAGGAATGGCTCAGGAGCGTCTAGCAAAGATTGACGGAATGCCCGTAGCGAGGCAAAACCCTTCTCTTCTCTTCTCCTTCCTGGAAAACGAACCGGCTGTCGAGCCAAGGGGTAAGCAAGCGGCCATTACCATTTCTTCTGGGGCGAGATCAGGCGAGATGCCCGCGAGAAAGGAAGTCACGTGTGTGCGCCGAGGGCTGACCCGGCTGGCTTCCGGTTGAATCCGCCGAAATCGGGGGAGCGACTTTTCTCGGATCCAGATCGAGATCTGGAGCGGGAGCTAATCCAAAACGACCAGTGGAACACGTTCGTCTCGATCCCGATCGCCCAGTGAAATAGGCTCGCTCCGGAAAAGTGGATCCCGGCCCGCTCCAAAACGACCCGTGGAATTCGCCACGAGAAAAGTCACAGTGCTGGGACAATAAAGTTGTATTCTTCTTCTTCTCCCACGATTTTGGCAGGTTTAACCGGAAGCCAGCCAGGCCAGCCCTCGGCGCACACACGTGACTTCTTTTCTCGTGGGGCATCTCGTCTCAGAAGAAGAAGAAGCACGTCGCGGGCTGGGCTCCTAGATTTTCTCGACATCAGAAGAATTTGTAATGGCCGCTTGCTTGCCCATTGGCTCGACAGCCGGTTCGTTTTCCAGGAAGGAGAAGAGAAGGTATTTGCCGCGCAACGGGCATTCCGGCAATCTTTGCTAGAAGCGCCTGAGCCATTCCTGCCACTCGTGCGTCGAACACGTGTTAGCGCCGCGTAGCGAAAACGTCTTCGAAATGACCGCGGCGGCCGCGAAAAGGGGATTTCCGGGCAGTTGAATGACAGGAAGGCATCCGCCGATCCCGGAGCAGTGGTCATGTTCCACTGGGGATCCGTAGGCGGCGCGATCCCGTTCAGATCTTGTGCTCCAATCCGGATCTGGTCAAATGATCCCGGCGCGCTCCAAAACGCCCAGTGGAATTCGTCATCGGATCTAGGTCGAGATCTGGAGCGGGAGCTAATCCAAAACGACCAGTGGAACACGTTCGTCTCGATCCCGATCGCCCTGTGAAATAGGCTCGCTCCAGAAAAGTCGATCCCGGCGCGCTCCGAAACGACCAGTGGAATTCGCCATAAGCTAAACCAAGTGCGGTGGGGGATCGTGTTGGCGTACAGCAGATCAGAGCCAAAGTAACGTTGGTTCAAAGCATCTGTAGAAATGCGCGAGCGCGAGCTCCATTCAAAGCACGGAGCTCACGCTGCAGAACCTGCAGGGACCCTGGTTTCGACCGCCCATCTGCATCGTACCAGCGTGCGATCGTGTATCACTAGTGCGTGATGCCGTTAAAGACCCCGACTTTACAGTTGTACTGCACTGGCTAAATTTATAATCTACAAAGGGTAACTATGTCGCCGTACGAAACTCCGGCTGTCTAAAAAAAACTAACGACTAATTTTGAATGCGCCGTGAAATTGCATTTTTAATGTGGCGTCCGCGTGTTCGCGCTTTTCTTTTTTTCTACATCTTTGATTATGCGGCTCTTGCTTATTATAAAACAAAGCACAGTTGTCGGACTTCTGGAAAAAAATATTAAATATCTAAGAAAATGGCACGCTAAAGCAAAAACCAAAAAGACAAAAAAAGAAAACAAAAGGAAAACGTAGGCGCGCTCAATGAAAAAAGCGTAAGAATATAATTTATTATAATTGTCTTTTAAAATGTTGGAGCGCACTAAAAGCTATGAAAGCGAGCTTCATTCTTTGAACGGTGCGCTTGTTCACTGGAAGAGTAGTTCAGGGCAGCGTGCTCGCGCTTGTAGGTTCCGCTTCGCTCGCACGATAAAACCAAATATTTTACTTGTAATGTATTTGGTGAAAAAACCTTAACTTCCGGATATGTAACAATGTCCTCAGTTTTCACCCGACTACACACTTATTTATCATTCGTTATTTTCGTTTCCCACTGCGATTCAGGTCGTGATCTTTTGTGTGCAACATGCACTCTATTTCGCAGATTGCAAAAAAAAAAAAAAAAAAGGACTACTTGTTACGTATGCCACAATAAAGACAGAATATTCTAAACTTCACATGTAGTTGCTTGAAAGGGTGAACAAGGTGAACGGGAACAACTGCGACTGTATGAAATCACGTGGAAAAAAACTTTCTGTCATCACGGGACCTTGGCACAGTGGTGTATCCAGGAATTTTTTAGGAACTTTATTCGAAGAGGGGGGGGGGGGGGGGTGAAATTACATGTGTATACCATAAAGTCGGCTGAATTGTGTGTGGGGGGGGGGGGGGGGGGGGAGTGCTGAATCCCCGTGTACCTCCCCTCTGGCTACGCCACTGCCTTGGCAAGCAGTGAATATTCCCATATTCTACGCCGAGATGATTGGTAGCTGTCAGCAGGTGGAGTTTTTCTATCAACCCAGAGTTAGAATATTTCCTTCTTTCTGTTTTAAGCAATGAGGACCAAATTTAAAGGTAATAAAGTACTATGAACATTCAACCATTACGATCCGAGCAGCCTATGTTGTTGAGATCGACCTTGCATTCCTGTGCAGACAAAGACCAAGCGAACGTCGAGGCGGTTGGCGTGCGATCCGAACTCTTTTTGCACGTTTGATCTGTCCGAGTGGGCTGAAACCGAAGAGGCGTTTTCCCCAGGCCTCGGTTCAAGAGCACGGAACAGACGTCGTGTTTTGTCTACGGCTTGGATTCATGGTTTTGCGCAAAAAAAAAAAAAAGACAGACACAAGAGAGAGAAACAAACACGATAGATAGGGGAATGGACGTCAGCATGGCGTCCATTATAGCCACGATAGGGGAATGGACGTCAGCATGGCGTCTACGGCGTCTACGGCGTCTGCCTTCCACAGAGGCGTCCGCATTCCGCGAGAACGCCGCAGAATATCCGATCCTGAACGGATGTGCAGTCTGTTGTGTCTACGTCTCCGGCATGTAAGACAATGCCGCACTAGACGTTTTCAATACGAAGAAGAACAACGACCGAGCATCGACGCCGAGAGGAGCTTGCTGACGTCAAGGCCAGCTTCGGAATGCAGGCCTAACTGACCAATGACTGGGCAGCTCCAGAATCCTGCTTTTTATTATATATAAGACGCTGTCGTTGCCCATTGTGTGTGCTCCATTTGCCGTTACGCTACTAGTTATGCCCATGCATGCAAATAAACTAGTTTATCCTTCCTGTTACTTTATCCCGCCACCACTTCGGACAACGAGCACTTGGCGATAGGGGAATGGACGTCAGCATGGCTCCTGGGGCCTTCGGAAAAGCGACAACAAATTCCACCTGGAACAATTTGTATATGCTTTAACTTTAGATGCACCCGTAACTTTCGACACTCTCAACGTTAGTGTAAAATGTAGTGCTATTTCAGTCTCAATCAGCGTGCGATGTACGCATACTTACACCAAATTTTATACAATATCACACTCCACCCCTTGCATGTTTTTTTAATTTTTGCACGCCGCCGCTTGCGCGCACAAATCACCAATTTAAGACTGGTACATTACTTAAACTCTGTGGAAAAGCTATCCACAGACCCATATTCTTTGCCTGGCCAGTCGCTGCATTTGTCACTGAACTCGTATTAAACTTAATTCTTATAATTCTTCAAAGGGTTATCCCAAGAGCAATTTTCCATCGTCGCATCCAGGTCACCTCAGACCGTGCAGCAGCCTCGTTGCACAATACAAGTATTACAAAACCTTAAAAATGGTCGGATCTCCAAGACCGGAACGAATCGCAAGGGTGCAGGCGAGCTGGTGAATATTAACCATGTTGAATTAACCTGAGACTGGGGTAGAGAAGAAACATCAAAGCGTAGAAGGGACAGAAAATAGACAGGACGAAAACGTCGTCCAGTCTATTTTATGTACCTTCTACGTTTTGATGTTTCTTTTCTACCCCAGTCTCAGGTTAATTCAGCATGGCTCCAAGACCGGATTTGAACCAGTGTTGCGGAGTTGCCACTCCGGAGTTGGAATGATTCCGGAATCATTCCGCATTTTCACGACCCCGGAATGGAATGGGAAGGGAATGGGCCCGGTTCTTTATTATTACTATTATTTTTTTTTTTTTTTTGAGGGGGGGCTGGGGGGTTACGTTCAGCTAAACGGAGCCAGTCAGCGAGTCAGTTGCTCAAAAAAAAAATTTGCGGGAAACTGCTAGCAATACAAAAAGCAAGCGTCAGAGCAAAGACCAAAGGGGGGAAGGGGGGGGGGGGTGGCAGTGGCGCCTTTCACGGACGCGCAGACGGCGGGCTTTACTGGTGTTACGCGAGAGCGAAACGAGAAACCAAGCACCAAGCGAAGGTAGCGGCAAAGAAAGAAGCCGCCATGCGCGGCTCCTCATCGTGCTTGTATTACATTTTATTTATTTATTTATTTATTTTTTGCGACGGCATGGAGAATGCACGCGCGCGCACAGACTGAGATCTGGGAGCGGGGTGCGACTCATAACTCGCAGAGCTCTGATAACTCGTTGACTCGCACGCCGTCGCAGAAAGATGATCAGTTATTGTTTTCTTGTAAATCGAGGAGCGTTGTTTAGCAGGTGGCCAACCTTGCTGCCTCCCACGTTCATTCGCGCGCACTCCTCTGAAGTGCGAAAAAAACGAGATTCACTTCTCACTTCTCCTCTTGCGCTTCGCTCCGACGCTTGTTTTTTTTATACTGCATTTTTACGTGTAAGTCCACCTTTTACTTGGTGTTTGTTCCAATGCTTGTTTTTTGTGTTATACGTTTTACATTCAAGTGGGTTGGGGTTACAAACAAGCTAGCGGATGCCCGCTCATTTCCTTTGACTTTAGTTTCTGCATACTTTGTTTCACCTGCGGTGGACCGCTGCGGACGCTTCGCTCCAGGCAATCCAGCACCGTGAGCTTAGTAAAATTAGTGCTTTTTTGAGGCGTTTAGCGTTTTTTTTTTTTTTTTTTTTTTTGCAATTATCTATGCGTTTGACAATGTCAGCTTTATGCTGCTTATGCCGGAAACATTGCGAAATGTAGCTGTCAAGTCCCAATTTTTACGTTTAGGAATTAGAGGAATGGAGTGGAACGATTCAGCCATTCCAGGAGTGGGAATGGGCCCAGTGTCCCCATTCCTAGGAGTTGAAAAGAATTGAATTATCGAAAACTTTAATTCCCGGAATGGAATTGGAATGGAATGGGGGTGCCCATTCCGCAACACTGATTTGAACGGCTCCCTGAAGCTTCAACTACAACTGCCTCCACCGACCTTCCCAGTCTCATTAGGCGAATAATTCAAGATGAACTACGGGATTCCTTAGGGTCACTGCGTCTGTCAGACGATTCTTCACTCTCGCTACCCGAGGCGCCTAAGACTGAACAGGAAACCAAAGACGAACTCCTTGCGGCCCTTCGCCCTATTTGTTCGTCGCCTTTCATATACATGGTACAGTCGACGTCCTCACCACCCATTTGCTCGCTACAGCACTCCTCACCACACATCTGCGCTCTGCAAACTCCTCACAGCGCATCCATTCCCTCCCCACGCTACGTATCACCCCGGCGGACGGAGGCATGGCACACAGATCAGCGTCCGGTATTCTTTTACTGTCACGCCCCAGGGCCTATCATCCGCTACTGCCAACGCCGCGTGAATGCTGAAGCATACAGTCGTATCCCACCCAATCAAACCCGACATTCTGACGACCATGACACGAGCCCAAAATTTCGACAACCGTCCCGCCCCCCATTGCTGCTTTTATCTCACCGCACTGGACGGGAACGCCGATGGCGCGGCAGCCATGAGCCTAACGCGTAGCCAATTGGCCAGCCGCTTCGCTCTAACCCTCAAATCATCAAATTTTTCAAACTGTCCACGAAGCAAAAATATTTTGCCTCTTTTTGTAATTTTAATTTGTGTCTAACTCCAACGAAATAATTCGAATTTCAGGAAATTTTTTTCCCCCTTGTTCCTACGTTTGAGGAGGTCCGTTTCAGTGCAAATTTCAAACCAGTTCAAAAATCACTGGAGTTCCCCTTTAAGGTAATACGAAGTATTGCACAACGAGATAAACAGGAAGAAAAAAATTGCAACAGGCCATCAATCCAATCAGGTGTCTCAAAATCGCCACGTCATCGCGCTTCTCAACATCGTGGACCAATCAACCGCCAAGAAAAGAATACACCGCGTCATCAGGCCCTTCAATCCGCTCCGACCAGTAGGCGGAGGCCACTGCACTATACTTCGTCTCACCTTAGCATGGACTATTGTTTGCCGCGCATGCTAAAAGCGCGAGCTAGTTGCTTTGGATGAAACCGTGGCGGGTGCACGAGCGGTCGTGCAGCGAGTGCTCCAGTCAAGGCAGTCAAGGCTAGCCGCTCGCGCTTGCACAGCTTTCGCAGTTAGTCCACGCAAAGGTGAGACAAAGTATAAATGGAGTTTATCTGCACGTGCGTGCCTCAAGCCAATGTCCGTCTGCTTGTGAAAACGAAAACAGAATCCCACCATTGCGGGCAGTGTTGGCAGATCGGTGGGATAATAACCCGATTTTGATTCCAGATGGCGGTTAGGCAACTCTGGGAGGAGAAAGGGGATGGTGATTGGTTGGAGAAACGCGGAACATCGCGGATGAAGTAAGTTGCGCTGCGTGGCGTGCGTCGGCGATCGCTCGCCTACACCGGTATTTGACAAGCATGCGTGAGGCGGAGGGGGTGGGCACGAGGTTCATCCGACGATCACGCAAGTGCGAGATGGCGGGGAAGCGCTCGCGCGGCCTCTTGCGTCATCGTGTTTAGTACGCCAAGCCCATTGTTCCGGGCGGGCGCACACTTCGTAACTCGTTGCTTCACAGACCATCCCAGAAAAGGGCCTCTGGTTGCTGCCATTCTCAGCGTTCGTGCGTCTGGCACAGTGTTGGGAAGTACTTTGAGCACATTGTACATAAAAATACTACTTCAAGCAGGTTTGGAAAACTTGTACTATACTTAAAGTATATTCTCTAGGTTTATACTTGCACTTTATTCAAAGTCGAGGAAAGTACACTTCCCGACTTTAAAGTACATTTCCTGAATTCGGTGTTGTTAAATTTGTATCGCAAGATAACGCTTTGTCAACTCTATAAAGCAACACTGGGAGAAGATTACAGGAGCTGACGACGCATCACTTCGTTAGTACTGGGGACGGCTCTCTCGTAGCATATCAAACTCTCGCTACTTTTAGCGCAGTGAGCGCAAGCGACGAGGTCTTGTTCGCACTGTTTTTAATTCTCCGATACGAGGTTAAATTAGGAGATGCATGTGCTCACGTCCCCACCCCTACCGTGCGCCCACGCGCTTGGCTTTTGCCGCTACTATGCACAACTTCTGATCTCAAACATAAAAGTTCATCAACCTCTAAAAAAAAAAGAAAAAAAGAAAAACGTTTACAATCCCCTGTAACGCCGCGCAGCTCTTGAGGAGGAGGAGGAGGGAAGGGTACCGAGAGAAGCGTATGCCTCCTCATCTACTTTCCCGCACCTTGCCTCCTCCTCCTCCTCCCCTCCTCCCTTCTCCGCCCTCCCTTCCTCCCTCTTCCTCCTCCCTCCTCCTCCTCCTCCTCCCTCCCGCGTGGTGCATTAGGAAAAACGTCCCATAATGCAACGCGCGCGTCACCACGGTGCATTATGGGACGTTTCCCATAATGCACCGCGTGGTTGCGCCGACGACGACAGCGACGCCAACATTGCTAATGCTAGCAACGGGCGCCTAAGAGTTGCGCTCTAACAAAAGAAGAATTGTTTTTTTAGACGTCCTTTGGTCCTTCCTCTGAGTGAAGTATTAGGGTCTTTTAGTGCACCGTACACTAGGGATTCGATTTTCTAACGGGAGCTCGTGGCGTCACTTCGAAGCATGGATTGAGCATGCGCCCGCTGGACCCGCACTGCGCAACGGTCGATCTACTAAAACTCTCTATACCCGTTTTCACCTCAAGAACCGTAGTAAAAAAAGTCTGGCTCATCGCAGAGCATTACTGATTTCCCCCTTTATGTAGACAAGTAAGACACATGTAGGTGAATTGTATCGTGGTACCGCCATGTTGAGAGCGAGAGAGAAAAGGGGGAAAGGGGTACCTCGCTTTCCCCTTTCTGGTTGTGTAGAAAGAGTGAAAGTCCCGGATGAGAGGCTTGGCCGGTGTTGGGCGTCTGCAGCGCCCCGACTTCGTTCGCGCTTTCTTCTTTGTTTCAAACTCCCAAACTTAATTAGAGCCATGGTCTTCGATGGCGACAGTTCCCCGGTCATCGGGACACCATTGCTGGATGATAGGGTGCAGGAATAACGACAGAAAGCGTCGAATACTTCCGAGGACTTATATGTAGCTTGCATACAATCCGGCAAGGCGAGTGCGGCTGCAATGTTTTTTAAGCTCCATCGCTTTCCGCATGACTGGAAATGGTGAACCATTTATCACTTTTTGCTTGCAATGGGGGCCTATATCAACGTAGCTATTTTTAGTAACCAAAAAGCGATACACGAAACAGGAAGCTCAATTAACTTTTGTAAACACCCGGAGCTGCTACAGATCGTTTTGCTGCGCTGCTTTTTTCTTCCTGTCCGTGTTCTTATATTTCCATGTGTATGAACGTTCTAGATGTACTTATATCGAACCGCAGAAAACCTCAAAGCAGCCACTAATTATTTTACTGTTTGATGCAATATTTTGAGCACTCACCTCCAATTTTTATCGCTGGCACGTTCGCTGCCGCTGTTCCCCCCGTCGCTGCTTTGACGGATGCCATGCCTCGAACAAAGAAACTTGTACACTGGGCTCGACAACGCAGATCGCAACACACGATACGAACCGTGCAGCGACTATCCAGCGTTTCAAAGCGCCCAATCAACGGAAACAACCCACCAGCGGCACTCCAAGGAGCGCTTTTGCCGGCTCTCTGGTATCACGCAGGAGATCGCGATTCAGGAAAACTGATAGAACTACCATTTCAAAAATTTTCCAGCCTCACCCGGCAGCAGAAATGAGCCTTCAACTAAGTGTTGTCGATGATAAAATCGGATCAGTCATCACTGCAAATTATCAATATTAAGATATATTCAGATACAAAATTTTACAAGCTCGAACAGCAGTTATCACGAGAAAACTCGCACGCACCTTGCGAGCGTACCCCATGTTCTTCGGCGGTACAGCGTTGTACGGAAGAGGAGTAGAGGAAGGAGGAGGAAGAGTAGAGAAGGAGGGCGATACTGTCCCCCCTTACATTTGAGGAGAACAGTATACAGACATAATTATTTGCAGAAGTTATCAAATATAGGCTTCTTCACAGCACGAACATTGCCTTCCGTCCCTGCGCGTAGCGGTCTACCACCTTCTGTTGGTCGACGTTGACATCTCGATGGACGTTGAGGAGGGAAAGACCGTTAAATAGCTTTTCGCCGCACCACGATCTTATCCAAGCCTTAATCCGACGAAGGGTAAAGGAGGACAACTCAACCGTCGCAACACTAACTGGCACTGTAGCCAGAACACGCAGCAGAGTCCTGATGGTGGGGTACAGCTCTGGCTCCGACTCTTGAAGTGTCTCCACAGCCGACGATGTAAGCGACCCCTTCTCTTGTTCTCGTCTCCATTTCGCCAGCCACAGTGAAAATTCGGCTCTGAGAATAGTTTGCAATGCTACATATCCCATTCCGAGGGGCACGCTGCATTTCGCCGCAAGTATACTGAGCTTTGCTTGAGCTTCCTTGTCATTAAAAGGGCGAGGCAAAAGCGTGTTGAGGCAGCGCACCTCCAACCCCTCTTCCGGCAAACGCTGCTTGAGATCTCCCACGCGGATTCCACAAGAGGGATGTAGACATCTGCGCGGAAGTATGACTCGGCTGTCCATGGAGGCAATTTCGCGCAGTTTATCTGTCGTTGCAATATAACGAAGCACATGTAGTTGTTGGGCACCCATATTCTCGACCATGTCTTCTGCATCTACGAACATTTCTTTGAAAGTTTTCTCGACGTTCAAGTGGTTCCGCTTTTCGCTCAGGACGACGATCATGTCTTTCGCGATGTCCGAAGCAATGTTCATTTCGAGATCCGGCTTTTCGGGCTGCCGACTCAGTGGAAGCGTGACTGAGAGAACGTTGAGAAAGCTGCGATCACGAATTCGGCATCCAGGACTAAGGTAAGCAGGGACCTCGCCTTGTAAGCCGAGCTTTTGTTCTTTGCCACTGGGAAACAGTTTCTAACGCGTTTGCGATGGTTCCCAGGCTCTCTCTGATGTGCAAAACAGCACCGTGACGTTCGACCCAACGTGTGTTGGGTCGAACGCCGAGCTGCCATTTTACGTTCTTAGCTTCGAACAAGCACCACTTTCCCTTTGCCCGTATATATCGCATCTGGTAAAGTCGTCTACTCATCTCTTTCCTTTTTTTTTTTTTTTTTTGATTGAAATACCAAATACGTTGCCAAGGAAAAACAGTATGCCAACTCCACTGTCCTGCTTTGGCTGCACAAATCTAGTTTGTTGAACAAATAAGCACCACTTGTCCAAAAACGAGGCATTCTTTCAAAATGTTTTTCATCCCACTTAGGCGCGTCAAGGTGGGGGCGGGGGCGGCCGCCCCACCCCCCTAAATCCTCCTTTGAACTACGTATATCTCAAAAAGTAAAAAAAAGAAACAAAAAAGAAAAAAAGAAACGAAAAGAAGCCAAATTTCTGAATCTTAATGTCTGTTGGTGTCGTCCTCTTTCTATCTCTCTACCTCTCTCTCCCCGCCCCCTTTTCTGTGTGTAAGAAGAGAAGTCCCGTTATGCCATTTGTAAAATCCGATTTCTGGGTTTGAGGGGCATCGCTTGTGGAGATCGGCTCCCCGATATACCTCAGCTACCTGTCATCCTTTTTGAGGGGCAATTTCGTTGTCAAGGAGGTTCGGGGCGCGGCACTTGTCTCGCGCTCCGCCAGAGTCCTGTGCCCTTCAGAAATAAGCCTATCGTGATGATCCGCTGTTGTCGTCGATAGCGCGGCGTGGCTGTTTTTGTCCTCTTGGGCCACGGTCACACTGCGAGTACACCACACAAAAGACGATCGGCAGACACCGCATGAGGCGCGTTTCTTCCTTGGTTGGCAGTCCTGTCACGTAGCTCTTCCCATAATTACGCCACGAGGGTTACGAGGGTTACTCTCACGAAGGTTACGAGGGTTACGAGGGTTACCCTCACAAGGATCACGAGGGTTACGCTGTCCACAAACTATAGTCTGCAAACATGTGTATGCTTTGAGCTATAGTTCAAAACATGGAAGTCTATATTTATGCTTATTTATGTGTGTAGGAAGGCGTGCGTCGAACATTCTTGAGACATGTCCGCAGATACTTTTGTCGTCATGTCTGCGGAAAAACTCCGCGTCTCTGGTATGACGTACAAGCCGCGTGACTGCGCCTTCAGAAAAAAAAAAAAAAAAAAAAAACACAGCTAGGTCAATTTAAGGATATATATCCTGTTGTTTGGCTTGTCTCACAGCCTGCCAAAAAAAAACAACCAAAACTGTTTACCAACGTCATACACACTTGAGAATGCTACGCTGTTGTAAGGCCTTTCCAAAGGCTGCATAGCTCATAGCTGCACCCTTTCAGCGCTTCTATTTGGAGTAATGCATCTTTTTCGTTTCTTTAATCGTAAAATAGGGTGTTGTTGCATGGAGCACCCTTCATTTACTTTTCATGGGTACTAAGAGTGCGTACAATGTACAAAAGGGGTCTACCATTATAAAGGTCGGTTCTCACATGCAGCGAAGCGCTGATGTAGCGCTCCTCACGTGTTGACTGCTACTTATCGTCTGCCGCGAGCAACAGTTTTGGAGGTGCGATACAAAGCTGGTGAACGCTCCCGTCTGCACGCGCTTAGAGCAAGGTCAGCGCTATGCTTGTAGCGCTCCGCTGCATGTGTGAACAGGCCTTAAAAGAGCGATGCAACAATTTTTGTACTTTGCGCAAATACCGCTTAAAACGGATCCCTAACGTTAACGACCTATGAAACACGCGTTCGTTTTTCACCCCACGCAATAGAAGTCTCAGAAAAAGAAATGTAAGAAAAACGAGCAGCGTTCACCCCCTCAACTCGCAGCCAGAACAAGCGGCCACGTGATCTGGAGCCGATTATATGCCGCCAGTGTTGCTCATAGCCACGCGCTGGTAGGGTGCCTACATGTCTGTCTGTCTCAGGGTGAAGACATCCATTGTTGCCCTGAATGTGCCAGCTCGTGACGCTCTCGCGCACTTGGTGCGTGACTTGGGTGGTAAAATGGCGTCTATGCATTAGCCAAAGCTACGCGCTCGAGCTGAGCGACACCGGATTGCGCGCACTTCAACATGCATAAAACAACGATTGGGCGGAAAAATGGCTGAGATGTCACCACTCAAGCAAAAGAGCGCGTGTGTATGAAGGCACTCTACGCGCTGGGATTGGCAAAGCGCAGGACACGCGCTGAGTTCCAGACATTGTTATGGCTCGGCTGTTGTCGTCGTTGCAGCGATTGGACACGGGTCACAACCCGAATGCTTCTCGAGCTAGCAATTGTCACGAGCCCAAGTCGAGTGCCCACGCAATGCTCGGGTCCAATCTATGAACCGCATTAAAATATCGTCACTTGGGTGTGCTGCGATCCCCGAGTTACGTCATCAAATTTTGCAAAGGAGAGATTGAATGAAAATGATCGCTTTTGTCCTTGAAATGACAGCGTAACAAAGGAGTTTCTCGGCCAATGGCGTTGCGTGTGAGTATCCTTGAGTCCCAGGTGTGCCAGTAAGCTCGTGTAGAGAGAAAAACATTTCAGTTGAATATCGTTGCACCGGTCCTTTAAAAGGCCTCTGACACGGAAAAAAAAATTTTTTTTCATGCTAGGCGTTGAAATGGCATGTCAGGACATTACAAAAATATTTTTTTTTCACTATAGAGGTGCGTAGTATTTTTTTATAAAAATGGAAATTCGAGGCCTAATTCAAAGTTCCCACCAGTACACTGTGACGTAACAGTGTACCGCAAGGTGTCGGGGCGGTCAGAAGGGAGGCATCTGCGGAAGTCACGTGAGTTGTATCCCTCCTCGTGCTTACCGCGAGCGCGTGTAATATGTTTTTAAATATTTTTGTTATTCTTCGCACCTCCTCGAGCGATCCAAGCCGTCCAAGCAGACAAGGTTTATTTTATTTGCTTTTCATCGCTTAATGTTGCTGTAAAGGTAGAAGAAGAGGAATCAGTGAATTGACGTGATAAACTACAATGCCTAGAAGGTGCTGTGTGAGGGACTGTCCCGGTATTTCAGCAACTGAAGAAACGATCACACAGCATGCATTTCCGAGAGACGGCAGGCATCTTCAGCCTGGGGAGCATATTCGACGACCTCGGTGTTCGAACCTTCAGCAATGCTTGCGTGTCGTACGCAAGCAATCGTAATTTCTGCGAGCGTTCTAAATTTTTTTTTTCAAAAGTTTTTTTGTGTGCCCAGTATAGCTCTGTATTATCGGACTGACGGCATGCACTTGTACACTGGCTTGTACTCGCAACGCTTTCATCATTGACCTCCAGCACGCCGATCTACTGACTCTTCGTCCTCAACTTTTACAGCACGCAAACTAACCAACGGTGCAGCGATAAAGAGGTTGGTATTGAAACTTCGTTTTCTACAATCGCTCGTACAAAGAGCAGAACAAAAAAAAAAAAAAAAGTCTTCGGCACGGTCGCGGAAAGCACGAGGAGTGAAACTCACGTGACTTCCGGCGAACCCACTTTTAGTGACGTAGGTCGATGCCTCCCTTCTGACCGCCCCGACACCTTGCGGTACACTGTTACGTCCCAGTGCACTGGCGGGAACTTTGAATTGGGCCTCCTATTTCTATTTTTATAAAAAAACACTACGCACCTCTATAGTGAAATTTTTTTTTTTGTAATGTCCTGACATGCCATTTCGACGCCTAGAATGAAAAAAAATATATATTTTTTTTTGGCGTGTCAGTGGCTTTTTAAGATTGTTGCTGTAGCACCCTTAGGATGCCAGCTCTGGGACAAGCATTTCTGTGCCGTTTATGTAAAAAAGTTTGTGTCTGTACGAACTGCGTTCTGGGAACCCAATAATTTCCGGCAGCGTCACCCTGCTCACGAATGGGTAAATAAGAGTGGACAAGTTAGACACCATTCACTCACCAAATGAAATGAACGCAATAGGTTGAGCATCGAAGGCGGCGCTCTCTAACAGCTGAAAGTAAATGGAAACTGGCATTCGGGCATAATAAAAATATGAAGACGAAAAAAAACACAAAAAAAACTACTGTGTGCGCACACTAATTTTCGAATTCTAGGGACTCCAACGCAGAAGCACATGCCAAAGCAGATATCAAGATTTATAAAAAATTCTAAGCCTGACGTCCCGGTGTGTGTTGCCCATGCGCAAAAGTACGCGTACGTCGCACGCAACGCTAATTTCGTAGGAACGCAATGGATTCTTACACAGCCCTGGATGTATGTATGGATTTATGCGGCCGAACCCTTTTAATCGGGCGGCGACTTGCGCCATCTAGTCAAAGCTTCTAACCTACCAAGGTGACACCTAGCGGGGGAAGTACGAACATAATTTGGTGGAAGTTTTCTGCTGCTCTTCAAACCGGCTCGGAGAGCAGCTGATACGCAAGACTCGTCCGCTTTCTACTAAAAAAAAAAAAAAAAAAAAAAAAAAAAAAAAAAAAAACGCGAATTTACAGTTTAGGTGAAAAAATGGTGCGGGCATGCGCAGATTTCTTCTTGAAATTGGTAACTGCATATGCTGGAAGGCTGGGAGCATGTGTGGGCTGGCACCCTCTGCCGCCGGATAACGTCCTACATTGATGTCGATAAACATCATTCCGTAGTCACAGTCGCGTGATTGTTGTAGAATCGCTCACTATGAGATAAAGACGAGAACGATGCTAACACGGGGCTTTTTTTTGTATCTTATTTAAAAAAAAAAACACTTTTATGAAAAATAACTCACCCAAACATAAAATAATCCGCCTCCTGACTGCTTTTGCAACCGTGATACCCGATTTTAACGTGGCATTTGAAGTCAAAATATCTCTATAAGAAAATGTGTAAAAAAAATGGGATGTGTGTATGTTTATACAGCCCGAACTTGGTCCACTTCAACGGGCGACTCGTTTCCTATAGCTGGACATGAGAAATATAGCCAGTGCGGAACAACCGCCAGCCTGGGGTCTTTAACGCGCACCACGCAATAGTGATACACGACCACACGCCGGTACGATGCTCATCCAGATCGAAACTGCGCCACCCCGTCTTTATAAAGTTGGACGTCACGCGTTTGATTCAAATTGTTCCTTGTACTGGCAAGGCAACTTCCGCAAAACCAACGCTACCTAGCGGCTACATTAGAAAGCTGTCACGGCAGGTTAGCTTGCTCGCAAGCTTTTTCGAACGAATCAGATGTTTACAGCACCTAAGAGGAAGCCGTGAAATATTCTTCAAAAACTCGAGAGGCAAATTGCCAATACACAAAACGTACCCGACAGCCGCGGGTAGTCGCGAAAGTACAATAAATCCTTTCGAGCCCATTAAGGTCGACCTCTACTTGTGTTCACATGCATAAAAAGAAACGTCTGGAGCACGTAACAAGGTACAAAAGGAAAGTTCATGGTGGCTCATTAAAAGGAGACGTCGTATTATGATGTATAAATATATATATATAAAAACACATTGAATATGCAACCTTAGCGACTCAACTATATATGCAACACCCACTTTGCATAGACGACGGCTTTCGCTGCACGTGGGCGGGATTTCGAGACCTCAGTTTCCCATTTTGGAACCCAACGATCATCCATCAAACTCAAAAATGGAGGGTCCGACCTCCTCTAGATCCGTCTTTTCTTTCACATGCGTATACCTACGCACGTTCAAAAGTAGGTTCGTTTAGAGGAATATAGTATAGGCACTATACTCTTTTCAACGTCTCTCTATCCAACATAAACACGTTCGAACTTGAAACTGCAGTTTTTTTCCCTTCACAACTCCCCATGTTGTCCTACACGATATATATATCTATATATACATGTATATTATGAAGACAACATGGGCAGTTCTGTGTACATATTTATTGAGCGACTGCTCTCGGGAAAATCCAAGCACAGACGCCCGTGCTCGAGGCAATCAGAGAAAGCAAAGTAAGGCGAGCAAATGGTTCTGTGTATGTTTATACAGCCGGAAGTTAGTCTGCCTCAGTGGGCGTCTGGTGTCTCCGCTGTAGATGAGAAATTTAGCCAGTGCGGTACAACCACTAGCCTGGCGTCTTTAACGCGCACCACGCAGTAATGATACAAGACCGCACGCCGGTACGATGCTCATCTAGATCGAAACGGACAGGGGTGGGGATTGAGCCCAAGATCCTTGGTCTCTGCAGCGCGAGCCTTGGCTCCACGCGCTCCGAGCTGGTGTGCGCTAGCCTAGGGTGCCCTACGCTAGCCTAGAGCCACTGTACGCTAGCCCACTCGGCCACCGATCTCCCCCAGAGAAAGAGAAAGTGAATATAGAACAATTGAGAACGGCGGTGACGATGATCAGGATGAAGATGAAGTGGGTGTTGTCCTTGACCATTCTCGCACGTTCCCCCCTGGTGGCTGAAGTATGGCCTCTTGGCCATTCGGTTTTGGAGGCAATGTGCATTAGCGGGGAGTGAATGGTTTGTGTCGTCCAACATGAAGAACTTCGTGCGCGCCACGTCTGCGATCCGAGTGACGCTGTCTGGGCTCGACGAGATAGTTTACCGGGGATGTCTGGGCGAGAACTCTGTTGGGGGCAATGTAGTTTGGGGAACATTTTTCGAAACAGCCTGGTTGGCGTGCAGGCAACGAGACCATGACGAGGTCTTTCGGGTGCTGGGTGTGTCAGGGTGGAGTTTTGTGTCAGGGATTGTTACATTGTTTACGGTGCCGTTGATGTTCTTTGGTTCGAAGTTGTGCAAGTTGACGTGTGTCTTCTGTACGTCGTAACTGGTCATTCAAGGCAATGCTGTGATTTGCAATGGGTAGAGAAGGGAATACAGTATCTAGATTAGACGTAAGTTCTCTTTCATATTTAAGGGGGAAGGGGAGTAGCCAGTCGTACTCTGGGTATGAGTTTTATACGCGTAGGTAACAAATGGTAGTATAATATTCCAGTTCGTGTGTTTAGGAGAAACGTACATCGAAATCATTGCTGCAAAGGTACGGTAAACACGTTCTGTAAGTCCACTTGTCTGTGAATGGTAAGATGACGTGGTTTTGTGGACAAAATTGTATGTAGACAACACTTCTTCCAGCAAACGAGAACGAAAAGCTCGGCCCTTTCGCTAAGCAGAACACGGGGTGACCTGTGGCGCAGGTTTCTAATGAAAAAAGAAAGTGACTATTTCCGTTGCGTTGACGGTGGGATAGCAGGCGTTTCGGTGGAACGAGTGAGGTTGTCTACAGCGGCGACCATCCGACGGTTTCCATGAGCGGTGATCGGCAATAGTCCAAATAAGTCGACGCTTATTGTGTCGAAGGGCCGTGAAGGGCAAGGTACGAGTTATCATTTTCCAGAAGGTGGTGTGGTGCGATGTTTGTGTTGTTGACGTAGATACAAGATTTTATGTATTTGGCAACAGAAAAGTAGAGGCTAGGCCAAAAAAAAATCATTGCCAAATATGAGGTTATGTTTTGAATAATCCGAGGTGTCCTGCGGTCGGATCATCATGCAGCGAGTGTAGTATCGCGAGACGTAATGAGCGTGGTATCGCGAGCACTCAACGATCGCCATCGGGACGGTAATTCTGACGGTACAAGGAGCACGTGGTGCGAAAGCTCGCGCTGCAGAACCCAGGGATCCTGGGTTCGAGCCCCACCCCTGCCCGTTTCGATCTGGATGAGCATCGTACCGGCGTGCGGTCGTGTGTCACTACTGCGTGATGCACGTTAAAGACCCCAGGCTAGCGGCTGTACCGCACTGGATAAATTTCTCATCTACAGCTGGGAGACTCGTCGCCCCTGTGAGGCAGACCAAGTTCTAGGCTGTATAAACACACACACAACCCAATTTTTTTTTTCTGACGGTACAACATGTTGTTGTGAAGCCGGAAGTGGCGTTGTTTGCGTCTGGAACGCCTGTTTCGTGGTCTGACGTCCCGTCCATTTTATCAATAAGTTTCCGAATTTCAGGATATGTGCGCTGTTCGTGCTGTATTGTGGTAATGTCAAGGTTGAAATCCGCGGGTGTGTAAGGGGGCAGCGAGATAGACCGTCTGCATCGCCCTGTGTGCGGCCAGACTTGCAGTTTGCGGAAAAGTCATATTCCTAGCTGAAGACGCAAGGTCAACCGACAAAGCCGACCGGATAAGTTCTTAATCGTGGCAAGCCAGCATAACGCATTATGATCTGTGACCACGTTAAAATGTCGGCCGTAGAAATAATGGCGAAATTCTCCAGTCGCCCACACGACAGCCAGGCATTCTTTTTCCACAATGGTGCAGTTGGATTCAGCTTTGCTTAGATTAGAGAGCGACTCGCGTAGGCGTAACCTGTTCAATGGCACATTTCCCTCGTTGTAAGAAAACTGCTCCTATGCCGATGTCAGTAGCGTCAGAATACGGTTTGATTTCGGCGTCGTTGTTGAAATGTTAAAGGACCGGGTCCAATGTAAGAGTTTCCTTGAGGGTCGTAAAAGCGTGTTCACGAGCGGGTGTCCAAAAAAATGCGGTCTCGCTTTTCAGGAGATTATTAAGTGGACTAGCGATGCTAGCAAAACCCGCCGTCTACACAAACATCAAACGCGGGTGCGTACCCCCTCGATTCGCGGGTTCACAACTCGCGTAACAGACGATGTAGCCTCGTGCGAGTGGGTCGAATTCTCTTAGTCTTTGATGTGCGATAATTTATGCTAGCACTCTCTTGAGGCACGGCTGAAAAGCGCCCGGTGCGAAACTATGAGCATCGTGTTCGAGGGTACGGACGATGCTTCTTTTGGTTTACTTGTCTGGGCATGGTGGTCGAGTCCACTCCTCAGTTTATAGTCAACTGTCAACGTAAAAGGAAGGGGGGATTTAGGCCATCTAAGGTGTGCTGACAGAGAAAGAGAGAGAGAGAGAGAGAGCGAGAACGCGTAAAAGTGGTGTGATCCTCTATTGTTTTGTCAGACCAATGGCCACCGCTTCTCTCGCTCTATATGCCATCCCCTCGCGCCTGGCCTCCATGAATATTGGCATGTAAGTGAGAACCGATGAACGATCGATATCCCGTAACCGCCATTTTTTCTCTGACAGGTCGAGTTTTCGGTCACGGAGTGTCCGTCTTCTCCATGTCCATCTCCTAATGCGATGTTCCAAATTCAGGGCATTGAGGAGAATGGAAATCTAGAGTTTCAACTTTCAGTGCATGCTTTGCTTGCCAAAAACACACACATTGTCATCAGCAAGAACAACAAACTCAAATCTACGGAAACACATCAACGTAAGCTGGGACACCTGCATTCTGCGTTGGGCTATTAGCCCCGTGTGCGACCGAAAGCGTCGCTGTGGTCGGCCTTCCACGATTGGCCGAACGCTGACTATGACGTAGGAAAGGGGATTTATCATCGACGGAAATAAGAGGAACGAAAGAACTTTAATTTTGACGGTGTTGGCAGTGTTCCTTTGAGAGCGCAATGATTGCAAGCTTCCACCACGCTATTTACGAACACCATCGAACTTGTTGTTTGCAAGGTAATGACGTCACAAGGGGGAACCATAGGAGGGCGCCACCAAAACATCTCGCCGCTAATACATTGTAACGTTAGAACCAAGCTTTTCTTTTCTTGTGGAATAACAGGCGAAACACCCGAGTCAAAAGGAATGGAGCTTTCGTAGATCGCGTCTTTAGTTCCGCATCTCGTAGCGGAGATAGACGCTGCTACTGAGCATGCGCACCGCTAGCTTTGTCTGCACAATTCCAGGGATCATTTCCGGTAGCCGTAAGCTAGGGGGATGGCGGGTGTGGTTACAGGTTTCGGTGCCTTGCCAGCTTACACGTGAACGGGGTGCACCTACACTCTTTCTCTTACATGCAATGTTTTGTTTGTACAAGGGCTACCATAATAGGGGCGTATGAGAAATGAAAATTAGGGTTGCAGAATACTTTTGAAAAATATCAAAATTGTTTCTACTGTTTCCTGGATAAGTACGGAAAACGCAACGTGAAAGTAATTTGTAACCTAACGAGAAAAGTAATCCGTTGCTTTTCAGTGAAAGTAATTTGTAACGGTAATTCCTTACATTTGAGGCTCGGTAATTTGTAATTGTAATAGATTACATTTTTCGACTAACGAGCACAAGTGTGCTTTGTTGAAACGGAGCATATAGTAAAAATAAAATAAAATAAAAAGCACAATGGGGAAAAAAAAAAAAAAAAAAAACGTTATCCTGCGAAGCCTTTCTCATAGCTGCGATGCCAGCCAGAGAATATGTCTATACTGTATAGTGTACAAAAAAAAAAAAAAAAAGTACGCCGCAATAAGTCCAAAAGGGAGAGACAGAGAGAGAGAGAGAGAGAGAGAGACAGAAAGTGAAAGCGTACTCACTACAAGGTCCGTGATCAATAAAAGAGGGCAGAAAAAGATGGTCGAACCATCTAAACGCCATTTCATGGGATTACGTCGGTAAATATATGTTGTGATGATCGCGTCGGACAGTAAGAAAAAAAAAAAAAAGTGAGATGGGCAGCAGACGAAGAAAAGGACGACCAAAAAATGGAAACTCTTCGCGTTCTTTTCTCTTTTTTTTATGTGCTTTCGTGGTATAGGCGCCTTTAGACTTTTCTTGCGTCATCAATCCCTTTTCAAGGCAAATGAAAAGAAAAAAACACACACACAATGACAGTAACAGAGAACTAGAGAAAGAGGCAAAGTAAGACCAGGAAATATATGAAACAAATTATGAACTCTAACCATAAAGAGAAGGGAAAAAAAAAATGAAAACCCTGGTAATATCGCTCTTACATCCATTTGCTCAGGGCGACCACTTCGCCAATTCTACAACACAGTCCTTTTGCTTTGATCGCGTTTTCTCTTTTTCTACTCTTTCTTCCTTTCTGCGTATAAGCTTTTTCCTTTTCCCGAGTCGCGTTCTCTCCAGGATAATGGCGTCGTTGGAAAGTACACCGGTCGGAATAGCGCCTCGTCATTTCCAAAGGCAAACACATTGTTCTTGGGCAAACAGAGAGCGACGACACACTGCGGCGGCAAACACACGCCGGGTGCGGTGAGGCCGGGGCTTTGAATTCCTTTTCATTCCCATCGTGTCGTTGTCGCAAAGTTTTCTCCCAGATCGAGCCGCGGATGCCAAACCCGCGATCGCTATTCCTGGTTCTGGCAAAATTTCAGTTACGTTCCAATTTAAAAAAAAAAAAGAAAGAAAAAAAAAAAAAGATGATACACGCGACAGCATTCCTTTTTTTTTTTTTTAAATTACATTGTTCTATTCCGTTTTACTTGAGCGCAGCCGACATTGCGATCGGACGAAGCCAACCAAGCCGCTTCAAAATTACATCGTCACCGCGCTCGTCGCCCTTGTGCATTTCTATCCCCTGATGCTGGGATGCTGCGCTTTTTTTAAAAGTTCTTTCTATCGTTACCCCCCTAACCCTCCCCCGTTTCCGATTCCCAAAATGTTGTGTTCCCGTCCGTGCCTTCCCCGCCAAATTTAGCGGGGAAATTAATATCGCCAGACCTAGACACGAATTCAGTTTCTGGGCTAAATTTAACGGGGGAATCGACGTTCGCGTGACCTCACGTCACGGGATACACAGACCAATTCAGTTTCCCCGCTGGATCTAGCGGGAAAACATCGACGTCACGTGACCTGTGTACTGATTCAGTTTCCCCGCCACATTTGGCGGGGAAAGTGGCGCCTCTCGGCGTCACGTGTCCCGTACGCCTCGGAGAAATTAGGGAGCTTTCGTAGACCGCGTTTCCTCCCCCGCTAAGCCCTCCGCGGCGAAGAAGCCGCGTCTGCGCCTCCGCGCCGTTGGCCCTGACTCTAGCGTTCCGGACATCGTAGCGGGTTGCGGAGAGCCGTTGCGGGACGGCAGAAACGATCTACGCAAACTTGCTATTATTTTAATTTACCCACTAAATTCAGCGGGAAAAGTCACGTCTCGTGACCGAGACGCCGATCCGGTTGCCTCTCTAAATTTTTCGGGGGAAATCAACGTCACGCGTCCTGTAGAACCATTCAGTTGCCCCGCTAAATATAACTGGGAAATATATGTGACGTGACACACCGATTCCCTCACCGATTCTATATGAAGCATTTCATGCAATAATAGTATAACTTTAAAAATAAAAGTCGCTGCCAATTTTTCTTTTTTTAGCTATGCGTGATTAGTTTAGTTGTGCTTGGTTGTGTTGTCCCAGTGTTAATAGTTTATTCTTTCTTCATCCATCATTAGTTGGTGAAAGCAAAGCAGACAAAGGCGACGAGCGCAATGACAGTGCACTTTTTGGCGCTGCTTTCATTGGCTTCGTAGGATGTGGTATACCGTCGGCCGCGGGGACATTACGTGCCAATGCAAACCGGTTCGAACCGGCACAAACCACCGTATTCTTTTATTTTTCACTCCGAAGCTGAACCGAACTTAAACCTATTCGGAAGAAAGATTATTTTGATTTGGCTCCTAATACATCGCACAAAAGAGAGTGGTAGTTAGGCTAGGTGGCGCAAGCTACCGCCAGTTACGAAGGATGTATAACATCCATCCATCCATCCATCCATCCAGTCTGCAGGCACTGCCCGAGTCATGTTTCTTCCTCGTATGACGGTCCATATCAGATTGGTCGCACAAAAGCAGACTGCTGACATGTCCCAAGCAGACACATGCATGCAGTGTGAAGCAAACGTGCTTTTAACACTCTTGAAACGCGTCCTCGTGTAACTTTTGTCATCAGGTCTTGGGGCGAACACGCCGTGTCTTTGTACCACGCGTGCGCAGTGGGACTGTATTCACACTGGCGGTTGAGCTGCGTTTGCGAAGCGGTTGCGGATGCATGCGGTTCGCGGGCGACCCCGTTCAGACACACCGAGAGGCGGTTGGCGGTTGGCGTGAGGCGGTTGGCAGTTTCTCGGCGATCACGTGTGATCTTTCGAGAATGGCGTTTGGCAACCCTGTTTTACAATCCAAAATCGACTTTAATTCACGACCCAAAGCCACCATTTTGCTATTTTGTCACTCTTCAGAGTTTTCTTCGGGATGTTCGCACGCGTCACGAGTTCAGGCAATGAAAAAAGAGACATGGACCAGCAAAACTCGCCTGCGATTCCCTCGAGTAATGCCCAGCTAGGCGCACCTTGCTGACTCAGAAGAGGATGCGCCTGACCATAGCCTGTCCGTTCGACGACGGAACCACAAAGCGCCCGGTCGCAGATTTGGAGCGCGAGGATCTGACAGCCCAGGGTATTTCTCGGGGAAGCTGGTAATGAGCGCACAGCGTCTGCAGCGGCGGGGACGCGCGAGGAACGCTAGGAGCACGAGCGGACGTTCCATCGCTCGGGAGAAGTGTGTTTCGGCGTCTCGTCGCAGCGGGGCGCCCGTTACGTGGCTCTCCTCTCATCCGTTGTCTGCCGCCCTACCTTTTCACTTTCGGCGGCCGCGTCTCGTGGCGATCTGCCAGGCTTTGTCAGTGTAAGAAGTATGCACTGGCGGGCCATAGCTGTGTGCGCGACTGCTGAGCGCGTGGTGATGGCGAGCTTCCACAGTTCTTTTGTAACGTGCATTCCGCACCCTCATGATTGCCGGTCTTAGCAGCCTATTAATGTGGGCTCGTTCTGACCGTGCGCTCTAAACAGCACCCACAAATATGGGGCCGATGAATACTCCTTATAGAGGAGGCTATGCCACGACCTATTTTTCGAAGTGGACTCTTCCCGTATGAATAGCTGGCCTTGTTTTCGGAATTAAGGTGGCGATGCAGGGCGAGTTGGTTCATGACTTGAGAAATTGGGAACAGCGGGCAAAAAAGACGAGGACAACGAGAGTAGAGCACAGCAGAGGACAAGCGCTCACTATCAACTGAAGTTTTATTAAAAAAAGGCTCAAACAAGAAAATACCACAAAGCCATTCAACGCCGAAACAACCAATGGTGTGTCGCTCACCATGCATCTATAAAATCGATCTTTTTTTCTTTTTTGTGAAGATAAACCGATGGCTGGTTGACGCAGTGCCCCGAGCCAGCTTTTTCGATAGCATGCGCCTCCAGCAACTCTCTTTGCACTTTTGTTCGCTCCCTGCCAATGTTTTCAGAACAGAGGGCCAGTTTTCCCCCATTTTGTTCGCTCTTATCATTTTCGGAGTTGTGAGCGTCACTGATGGACCTTGGCGCGGGGGAATGGGTTCGGAGCTATAGCGGGTCGTGGCTTCGTTGGTGGCGGGCTCTTGTCACGTCACTCGCACGACAATCGAGTCTGCTGTTTGTTTTACATTAAGCTAAAATAAATGCCGTGTGGATCACCTGTGATTGTCTGGTACGTACACTTTATTTCTTGAGTAGGTTCCCTTTATTCCTTTTGGTAGTAGTTAGCGTTAAAGGTCGAGCTAGCGCAGGTACCCTGCCAGCTTCGCGGCAGTGTTTTAGCTACTCAATTAGGCTCACGAGGTTTTTATCGGTCTTCGTGGTGGTCATGCACGGTGTGGAAAGCTTTCAATAGTTGACGCGACTGTCTTAGCGGGTACAAAAGCTGATATTTCGCTCGATCAGGGGTGGGTTCCGACGTTCTTCAGGCAAAGACTATAACAAAGTAGCGAACGACGGGCTGTGGCATTCCAAAGAGTAAACAAACTCTTACCCTAACCAAATCACAGGAGCGAAGCCCGTTAAGATCACGAGTGAATTCTTTTCGCGGCGGATTTAAGTGACGGACGTGAACATCACGTTTCTTCGTTGATTTGTCTGCTGCCCTGCTAGGACTACAGCGCCTTGGACGTCTCACCAGCGACAAGTGCCAGCTTGTTTCGAAAGTCACTTACGTCATGTCAGCGTCGCGTTGTGATTGGTTGCCGCTTCGTGGTTCCCGAAAGTGGTCGGGAGAAATCGGTACCGAACGGTTGACAAAAACGCGCTCCAATCGCTGGATCCCCGCCGCTTTGCGGTGGAGAACGCGCGAATTCGCTTCGCGGTTACGAATCTGCTTCCAGTGTGATCGCGCCATTATAGAGTGTGCATAGCCTAAAGGGTGTGGATCCTAAAAGAGTTTGTCTTACTTGATTCCTTCTTTTTTTTTCTTCTTTTTGACGCGGGGAATTGCGATCGATGCAGATACTCCCTGGGGCTCCGTCCAGACGTGCCAATCGATGCGCTTCGCGAAAAAAAATAAATAAATAAAGATTCGCGAAGAACGAAAGCTTCTCGTCGAATGGGAGAACCGCGCTTGCGGCAGCGCGTTCGTTCGGGTTCTTCGGCGATAATTATCTCGGAGGCAATTTTCTTTTTCTTTTTCTTTTTTTTTATATCTGCGTCGCTCTCACCCTGAATCGCGTAATGGATTACGCGTATGTAAAACGCCTCGAAGGACGGGGATTTGTCAGCGGTCTATAAAGTAAAGACGACGAACGTATATATATATATATATATATATATATATATATATATATATATATATATATATACATATATATATATATATATATATATATATATATATATATATATATATATATATATATATATATAAAAAACAACAACAAGAAAGCTGGTGATTAGAAAAACGAGTGCGATAAGAATGATTGGTGAGAGAGTATTTATATGCAGCAAAGCAAGGGCTCCAAAATATGCGTCTTTGGAGCAGAGGAACGCCACTTTATGTTGCCCCTTTGATTGGCGTGTCCCATGCCAATCACGCCAATCCGAAATCCAGGCGCTCCTTAATATGCACATGAACCTTGACCCCCCGCCCCCGCCCCTTCTGGATACATCACTGGTTTCAAACGAAGGTTTATTGTAAAAAATACACACTATTAGTATCTTATTTTTCTGGCTATTCGTTTAGAAAATAAAACGCTGTATCTCTCAGGTGCATTCACGGGGCACTAACGCACTCGCTTCTCCCCTTGCTTTCCGACACAGAATGCGTCGTAATGATTCCACGGCACTTTTATCTGCGCATATCTTGCGAGAATCGTTGTTTGGGCTAATTCTGGGTCACACGGGCACCGATCCCGGTGCACTGCCGTATTTCCCGGCGGTTACTGTTTTACTGACCGTGCGTCTTGTCTTGCTGATGCCAGCCGGCATCAGCCAGGGGCCCTAAGCTGGACGCTTGGCGAAAACGACGGCGAGAAATTTGGCGGCCGCGATTGGCCAACGCCACACTTGACCTTGGCGCCGGCCAATCATAGCCGCCGAATTTCTCGCCGACTTTTCCGCCAAGTGTCCAGATTAGGGACCGAGGAGAGACCAGCGGAGTGGGAGCCTGCGGTTATACCCTGTCTCGTTATAAATTGGCAAAGTGTGAACGATAATCCTGAAATTGCACGCAGACGGCTTCCCCGATATGCGCTACGTATACGAGCACAACGCACACAAATTGGAGTTGGAGCATGACGCAGCGAAATACTTGATACTTCTTCGCAGTAAAAGCGCACTCCGGTAATATGTAGACACGTTCCCAATAGCCCTGCCAGGGCCGTAGCTTCCGCCGCACTGGCATGTTACGCGATCACGGCTTCCTGGTCTACCCAGTACTTCTTGCTTCAGGCACTAGGCTAAGCGGCGCCACCAGAGTGATAGCTCACGTCTGATCAATGCACCTGCTAGTCCCAAGCATACCCAATGTTTCTTGCTTCAGTCACCACATAGCGCTAAACCAAACAGCACTGTCATCTTGCTTGCTCGTAATCTTGTTGTGAGCGCCCCGTGGAATGTCTTGGCGGACTGCCGAAAATTGTCCCGCGTCGATATGGAGCGCACGTTGTCGACGGCGCGAAAGCGCCTTGTCCCACTAACAGCCGTCACTGTAACACAATGCACGGATTTCTTAGTAACAGACAACCTAAGAAATAAATGGCGTGGCTTATATTAAGTTCGCACCTCTTGCTTGACGATTCTCGATGTTCGAATGCCGCGACCTGATTGGCTGCGGAGGCATAATGACATGCACGTGACGCACCTTGCCCTGGGTTGTCTAAGTTGTAAGTGTCTATAGTTTTGCATGAAGCATAAAAAAAAATAGTTCTTTTGTTTTGTTTTCTTTTAACCGAAAAATAAATTATGTATCGACGAACGCTCATTATCGTTCCAAGCGGAACGCGAACCAGATGGGCGAAATGTTTAAGAACTATGACCGTTATTTTATTCAAAAAGTTACGAGTGAGTTTTCGAAAACTTTCGAAGGAAAAATAAAGGCCGACTGAGTTTTCGCATTGAAGTAGAACGGCACTTCATGCAGTTACCGAAAACGGGTGAAAACAGGTCAAATTTTTTTCCCATTGAAAATTTTGACAAAATAACTTCTAACTTTTTGTATGTGACAACGGATAGCTGCGAAACGTCGGCGTCTGGTGCGGAGCGCTAGCACTACATTTGGGCGGGGAATGAGCGTTCGGCGATGCTTAGCTTATTTTTTGCTGTAAAAAACAAAACAAAACACTGTGTTTTGGGGACACGTTGTACAAAAAAAGCCCAGGTCAAAAAAAAAAAAAAAAAAGAAGAGGAGGAAAACCTTAATATTACACGGACACAAAATAAAATCTGCGATGTGACAAATCAATTCAATTGAATTCAATTTTTATTTTCAGATCAAGTCATACAAGATAAAGAGCTGGCCCACAAAAGCACCATTCTGCTTGTATGTGGGGCCAGGCGACCAACTAGAATGCACGTAGTTACAAAAAATAAACAAAAAGGAAGGAAACAATATGCATTACGTTTCACTTGCCGACGTCACGCTCGCTTTCCGATCGCTGGCTCCAGGTCTCGAGGTGCATTAATGTGGCACTCCGCTGGCCTTCTTCGTGGTCCTCCGATTTACATCGCAATTGAGCGTAGACACCAACTATCGTAGCTGAGCTATGGTAACCCAAATAACAGGCCGCAATACGTTTTGTTTCGTGAAGTGACTGAATTTCCAGGTTCTCGCCGTCTTCTTTTCTGAAATGAAATCTCTACCAGCAACAATGGGAAAAAAAGTGCCACTAGCGGCAGACAGGGAGTTAACGTCTGGGGCAGTAGAATTCGTTCCCAACTAATTACAAGAAGTTTCATGGTGCGAAACGAATGCTCGGTGTGCAAGCTCGCTCCTGCACCGGCGCAGCAGCAGGAAACAAACGCGTGGCATATATTTACTGTTTCCAATATAGACTACCAGGTCAGCCTGCCTTTTAGTGACGCCACAGCACTGAAAAGAGCGCGTAGTTTTGAATGTTCGTTTTCACATCGCGTTCATTTGCCGATTTCACAATAACCGTTATAAAGTTTGCAGTACTAAATATCACGCCGAGAAGGGTAGAAGCCTGGGATTCATAAAACGCAGTTAGTTTGGCATATACCTCAAGGAAACGCCGGAGTACCCTTTTAACGCAGTCGCCCCCCCCCCCCCCCCCCCCCCCTTTTTTCCCCCTAAATCCTCCTAAAAGGCAAAATTCTTGCTTCACCGGGGGTTCTCGTTTGCATTCTGGCCCGAGTTCCAGAGTAACGCGTAATGGCATGAGTTCTCATGCACGTCTATAGTGTGGTGGCTCTGTTGCCGGACTACTTGAGTGCTATTGTTTACTTCCAGCTTGTGGAGAGCTCAATGGGCTGCGGTTGCGCAAGGCGAGTTCCATGCTCCCATTCTGCAAGCCCGCAGCAGATGTTTGCATCGAGTCTCTTGTTGACGCACTTGCCCTTGCTCCCTAGTGAAAGAAGCGGCCGAAATGCCTGCCGTCGGGCATAGCAGCTGTTCGCCGAACAAGGCAGTCTTCTTAGTCTGTGGTCTCATTGTATAACGCGTGTTATGCTTCTCCATAAAGTGAACGACACCGCAGACGCAAACTTGTGTACTTCGAAGTTGTGGTCCCGAAATACGGGTTCAAGTTACATGAAATGAAGCTTTCTGGGCTCTCTATTTTCTTCTCTTGGTTCGCTGGTTGGACAAACTTTATTTAGATGGCGTGTGCGTTATTGAGCCTCGTGGTCGGGTCCCGTAGTCTAGGGCCGCGCAGGTCTGAGCCACTCGCCTAGCTCGATCGACCAGCGCAAGCAACAGATCGGGCAGTGAGGCGAGCAGAGCGGCCTCCCAAGAGGATTGGGTTGGAATGGGAATGTGTAGGATCCCCACTCCGACCGGAGTGGGGCAGGCCCAGGTGCAGTGGTAAAGGGTGGGTTCGGGAGAGTGACAGCAAGGGGATTCGCACCGGTATCTGTCGGGGAAGAAGCGGCGGAGGTGGAGAAGGTTAGGAAAGGAGAGGATTTGGAGTTTCCTCCAGCCTGTCGCGTCTTGTCGGGTGAGGGATTTGTGGGGAGGGGGGTATGTTCTACGTGACATGCGGTAGTACTCAGTAACCTGGGTGTACTATCGCGGACAATATGAGCTGAAACAGCGCTCCGGCCGGCGCACCTGCGCCGCCTGTCGTTTTGCTCCGCACACGCGGCGCACCCTGAGGCCGAAATAAATTCTCACTTGCGCTCACAGCGCCGCTGCGCTCTTCCGGCCGTCTGCTAGCGAGACGGCGGGTGCGACAGCGGGCATGTCTGCGGTAGGGCGGCAGGGGGAACAAAAGATTACACTATACTTCGTCTCACCTTACGATGGACTGAAGGCAAAAGCTACGGACCGCCAGATCCAATCACAAGCCACTTTTAAATCGCCTGGTGTTGCGCTTTGATGCACGAATCAGTGCCCGCGTCTCGGATCACTAATGGGGTTGTCCGGTCAGTGGTTTGAATCGAATAGCAGTGAGTGACTCGACAATTTTACACTGCAAAAATGCCACGACGTACAGGCTGCTTGCAGTGTCAACGTTATGGAAATGATGCAGCGTTTTTGGTTTCAATGCTAGGCATGTCATAGTTTAGCGTGGAACGTGATTGAACCTGGCGGCCCGTAGCTTTGGCCTTAAGTCCATCGCAAGATGAGACAAAGTATAGTCGTCCCTCTTTTGAAACCGATTTACTTTACTCTATCGCGTAGAGTCACGCAGAAAACGATGGCTGGTGAAGAAAAAATGTTGAAGTATCCTATACTGCAGCTGCGATATCGTTTTTGAAAGTCACGTCAAAAGACGTTGCAGGTAGTTTTTGTTCGGCTAAATGCACGCACAAAGTAGGACATCGGAAAATATAGGCCAAAATCTGTATACCGGATTTAGTCAGGCTCCAATTGGGTAATTACTTTTTTTCTTTCTTTTCATTGATCACAGCTGCTTAAAAAATCAAAACAACGGCAAGCATACATGTTACGGAGAAGGTTTTGTAACCTTGATTGGGTATGAAAAGGTTTAAATATAGTATTTCTTGCGTATTTGTTTCAAACAAAACAAGGTGCTGACAAGACACCAGTTTTTTTTTTTTTTTTTTTTTTTTTTGTTTACAAATTCCTAGTCTTAATAAAGTGGGACAAACAGTCATATATCTGCCAGGAAAAGGAGGTTGAAACCTAATCGAAAAAAATATTCACAGAGGACAATATCAGACACAAAAGATTAATAGTCAACGTGAAAGTTCAACTGCAACATACCAGAAGATCGGTATCAAGCAGGCACCCCACAAAAGTATGCGTGGTTAACGGCGTCAAACAGTGTGCGGCAACCGTAACATCAAGCTTTGATCCAATCGGCAGAAGTCCGGTTCAGGGGTTTCTGAGGCGCAGTAAAACTTACAAAATAATTTCATTCCGCGTCATTCGCCCCTGACCCGCGACCACAGCTGTGATCCTGTCTCGTAAGGGATCATAGAGCGCGGCCACGAAGTCTGGCTCAGCCTCGAAGCCACTCCCATTGCTTTCCACAAATTGTAGGAAGTGGCGCGGTTGGGGGGACGCCGTGACATGGCTACCTTGATGCGCCTCCAAACGTGTCCGATGATATTGAGATAGGCTCCTTTTGGGGGCCAAAGCGGCTTCGTCGGGCAGCGCCCCTCGAGGAGATACGAGCGTGACAACGCATTTTCCACTTCGGCGCTTTCTTGAAATGCGCTGAAATGCATGTTAGCTGGAAACGTGAACAGTGGACTGGGCACAGCACACGCGTCGTGATGGTGGTTCCATCGGCCAATATTTTCGCAAGCAGACGGCCGGAAAAGCGCAGCAGCGCAGTGAGCGCAAGTGAGAATTTATCTCGGCCTCAGGGTGCGCCGTGTTTGCAGAGCGATGCGACAGGCGGCGCAGGTAGTACCGTGCAGAGGCCGGAGCGCTGTTTCAGCTCATATTGTCGAGTCCCTCGCATGGTCGTCAAGAGGCCGGTCATGCCGTCCCTCCTGAGGCAATGCCCTGAGAGTCGCATCTCGGGCTAAGACGTTTGCCGCCTCGTTGCCTGGAAGGGAAGCGTGGCCGGGGGTCCATACAATGCGGACCAGCGGTAGTTTGTTGTGGTCTAATGGGGAAAGAATTTGTTTGCTCCAGGGGGGAGCAGACCTCCAGCCCAGGCTCTGCACGCGGCCTGTGAGTCGGTCAGGATGGTGACCGTAATCGGGTCCGGATCAAAGTTTGGGTTGTCGTGTGTGGTCGATATATAGCCAGTGCTATTGCGGTCTCCTCAGCCTGCGCGCAGGTGGGGGAGCCACGGAGCGAGGCGACGGTTCCGTTGCAGCCGTCCGAGTCACACACTGCGACGCAGCGATAGCCCGAGGGAGAGGTGTACGAGGCCGTGTCCGTGTACAGTGCGTCTGGGTCGTGGTGTTTAGCGTTTGCGGAGGTAGCGGATTTTCTTCTCTCTAATCCTCTTATTTGTTCACCCGCATAAGCCTTTGGTTTCCCCATTTTGTGGCCGTGTTCCAACCTTACGCTAACCGTTGTATCTGTATTTACCCGACTTGGGAAGTAATTCGTTACAAGCAACGAATTACTTATAATCCATTAATTTTTAAAGTAATTTTGTAATTGCCAGGTTACCTTTTTTCAGAAGTAATTTGTAATTCAATTTCGTTACAAGATATCGGCAACGAATTGCATTTATTACTCGTTAATTTAAAAAAAAGAGAATAATACAGTAACTGGAACAATACGAGCAGAACATTCAGCAGCGTAACGAGAGCATGTTCAACAAAATAGGAAACATCAGGAAGGGGAGAATAGCCGAAAAGAAAACACGATTTTTGTATGACCGGTCACTAGAACCAATAAAAAAAACGGACAGGGCATGTTCAAATATGCGAAAGACAAAGTTCAAGTAAGACTACGCTGAGTAGGCTCTCCGTCGCCTTCCATCGAGTTTTTCGTCTCCCGGGCAGGAGAAAGCTCTTCGTATTTATTTGCTTTCATCGTTTACACCGTTTCACCCTTTCCAACTTCTTCGACGTCTACTGCCACCTGCACAGACATCAAACGCGGGTTCACAACTCGCGTAACAGACGATGTAGCCTCGCTCGAGGGGGTTGAATTCTCTTTGTCTTTGATGTGCGCTGCTTTATTCTAGCACGCTGTAGAGGCACCGCTGAAAAGCGCCCGGAACGAGGCTAAGAACATCGTCTTCGAGGGTACTTCTCTTGGTTTACTTGTCTAGGCACGGTGGTCGAGTCCACTCCTCACTTTACAGTCAACTGTCAACATAAAAGAGGGAAGGGGGGTAGGCCATCTAAGGAGGGCTGACAGACAGAGAGAGAGAGAGAAAGAACGCGTAAAAATGGTGTGATCCTCTGATGTTTTGTGAGACTGATGGCCACCGCTTCTCTCGCTCTCTATTCCCTCCCCTCCTGGCCTCCACGAATATTGGTATGAAAGGGGGAACCGATGAACGATCGATATCCCGTAACCGCCATTTTTTCTCTGACAAGTCGAGTTTTCGGTCATGGAGTGTCCGTCGTCTCCATGTCCATCTCTCAATGCGATGTTCAAAATTCAAGGCATTAAGGAGAACGGAAACCTAAGGTTTCAGTGCATACTTTGCTTGCCAAAAAACATACACATTGTCATCAGAAAGAACAACAAACTCTAATATACGGAAACACATCAAGGTAAGCTGGGACAAATGCATTCTGCATTGGCTATACATTGTAAAGTTAGAACCAAGTTTTTCTTTTCTTGTGACTGACAGGCGAAACACCCGAGTCCAAAGGGAGCTTTCGTAGATCGCTTGATCAGCTCTGAACCTCGTAGCGGAGATAGACGCTGCTACTGAGCATGCGCACCGCTAGCTTTGCCTGCACAATTCCAGGGATCAATTCCGGAGGCCATAAGCTAACGGATGGTGGGTGGTATTGCAGCTTTCGGTGCCTTGCCAGCTTACAAGTGAACGGAGTCCACGTACGCTTTTTCTCTTCACTACAATATTTTATTTTTACAAAGACTACCATAATACGAACGTATGAAAAATAAACTGCAGTGTTGCAGAACATGGCAATAGTGACCCCTGGAGAAAGGGAACAAAAGGGACAAAGGACAAACACGAAACAATGCGCCTGGTCCGGGTATCGAGCCCGGGAGCTCTGCCTTTTCAGTGGAGCGCTCTACCAACTGAGCTAACCAGGGGTTAGACATCGGTAGAGCAATCGGGTTTTATCAGCTGCCAACAGTCTAACACCAACAAGGGTGAACGGCCTGCATTTTTTTGAGGTTATGTTTAAGATGCAATTAATGCGAAGGTGCAAGCGAGCTGGACAAAAATGGTAATAGTAATCCCTCGAGAAAGGGAACAAAGGGGACAAAGCACAAACACAAATCTCCAAACACAGCCAAAGGTGACTGGTGCGTTTGGAGATTTGTGTTTGTCCTTTGTCTCCTTTGTTCCCCTTCTCTTGGGATTACTTTTGCCGTTTTTGTCCCGCTCGCTTGCATCTTTGCCTCAGTTGCATCTTAATCATAACCTTAAAGGGATACTTCAACGAAATTTGAAATGTCTCCATCGTATTCAGAAATAGGTCGTATATGATCCACGATATCAGTAAATGACAATCGCACGTTTGTATTTTGAGCCTGGTGGCTGTATTTTTTGTTATAAACGGCCCGCTCTGGCAAGCGCTCGGAGAACAGGCAGCGGAGACCACGTGAGATCCAACGCAATCGTGACGTAGTTTGTCTCGGGACGAGCAAAGCTGCGGCGAGGCTGACGTTGAAAGGATGGCCTAGTCGTTCCAGCCACCGAAGCGGCTGCTTTTGCACGAAATTTGAGTGACGGGTCAATCTTCTATAATTTTGTAGAGGGACAATAGCGACTTCTGGGCCACACAAAAGGGATTCTCGGGAAGAGGGGAGTTCCTCCTGCCCATCTTCTCTCGTCGTGTCCGGAGGTGAATCTGAAAGCATGAGCCGAGCCTGTAGCTCGCTCCACTCTGCCGTTTCTAGTTCACTCTATCAGCATATAGGAGGCTATTGTTATGGTGACTCGCGTTCAAATTTGACTGCAGCCGTTTCTATAGACGCTTTGCAGCAGCTGTGCATGGACGCCGCCATAACTGACCTTCAGTTTTTGTTTCCTCTTATTTCGTTTATTTCACTTCATCATTACCATAGCAGGCCAGGTTATTGCCATATTGGACTCAACTGTGTCCTTTTCTAAAGCATCGGCCTTTGTAGAGGATCGTCAATTACCGTTTCAGTTGCTCGGCATCTCGGTAAGACAAGAGAAGGTCAGTAATGGCGGCTGTAATTTGGCGCGTGTGTAAAGCGTCTATACCTCGTCGTTTTTTTTTTAAGACGGTCCTCAGGCTGCCCGATACGCCGTGTTTATCCTAAAACACCCCAAGCGACTTGCTTGGCTTCTTCGGAATAAAATAAAGTTGTAGTGCGGTACCGCACAGGTGTCTCGGCAGCTCACATTTTTGGGGGAACCGATGCACGCCCTGAAAACTTACGTCCACTTCGTCTGAATCAAAACCTAAAGCAAATATCTTCATTAGAACATATATTCAGACACCTTCCGTGACATAACAGACTACTCTTTTGAGGAAAAAAAAATCATCTTTTCGCTTAACCTCTCTGAATGGTCTGGGGGGATCGGTGGCCGAGTGGGCTGAAGCGCACACCCAGCTCGACGCGCGTGGAACGAAAGCTCGCGCTGCAGAACCCAGGGATCCTGGGCTCGAGCCCCACCCCTGCCCGTTTCGATCTGGATGAGCATCGTACCGGCGTGCGGTCGTATATCACTACTGCGTGAGCAGCACGTTAAAGACCCAAGGTTAGCAGTCATACTGCACTGGCAAAATTGCTCATCTACAGAGTAAACCATTGTCGCCCCTACTGGCAGACCAACCTTACGCTGTATAAATCACTAAAAATACATCCAATTTGATTTCTGTGTGTGACCGTTCGCAGAATCTCTTTCCTGCGTGACAGTACATCGAGCGAAAACAAAATGACAAAGGAAGGCATTTACAATAGGGCAAGGTAAAAGCAGTTTAAAAACATGCGCCTTTTTAATCTATCGAGGGGTATGGAAGGAAAACGCGTCACGCACCACAGAACTGTGCTGCGCTCCCCTTAGGCTGCGTGCACCCCGCAGCTTCGAGACTTCTGCACGGAACTTCTGAGATGACGTATAAGAGTTCGTTATCAAGGATGTGTTGCCATGAGCGGCTCCTAGCCGCAAGTACAGTGCCTAGCGACAAAGATGGGCGAAGCGAACACGAGCATGCAAGCTGTTAGTTTTTCGTGGAGCTTTGCATACGTTATTGGAATAAAATGCACCCAACTTGTTCTGTAAATGCGTGCGTGCGAAACACTCTATAGAGTGTTTCGCACAAGAGATAAGGGAAATGTGAGAAAGTCTTATATATGAAACGTCCTCACATTTCCCCAGGCTGTTCCCTTATCTCTTTCTATTTAGAAAATAATGTGACCGGGTGCAAGACCACGACCTGTCATGATCATCGCAAAAGAGATTTCGAGACGCGCTCGGGGACAAGCAGCAGTTTCTGACAGAACTATGGGGTCATGGACAATAAGGAGCTTAACGAACCCCTCCTGCCCGCTTGATGAATCCTCTCACCCAAACGATGACGCCGACGGACATTCTGCTAGCTCAGCGAAATTGGAAAAAGAACAACGAACCAATGCTTTTTTTTTTTCTTTCTCCCTCCAGCATCCCGTTCATTGTAGGGAGACATCGTCAGGGAGCCATATCGCCCGAACAACAACACCATCCACACGTCTGGAAAAAGCTCCTTTGTTCAAAATCGATAAGTACTTATAGCGACACACACACAAAAAAAGAAAGAAAAAGAAAGTACCAGTTTTTGCCCACACCAGGCGCCGGGCAAATAAAATGTGGTGCCGATGATTGGACGTTCGTCTTCTCGGGCAATAGGTAAGTGGAAAGGTTACCGTTCTGAACGCTTTTGGGGAGAACTGAACGCGACGGGCGGCTCTGCACGTGAGACGGATGTAATTCGTCCTTGTATAATTCGGGTGGTGGACATACGTAAACGTTGGAGGGGAGATGATTGAATAGGCCTCACCGTTACGGGACCCGATACGCTCCCTACATAGACGCCTACACCTACCCCGGAGTATTCAGTGTCGAAAGCGGGGAAGCAACGGCGGGACCGTCTTCTCGACGCTAAGGGTAGGTGTGCCTTGACGTTGAGTATGCATCCGGTTGTTCCTCCTCCTTAAGACGTGGAGAAGGTAAACGAAGACACGGGCAACATCGCTGTTGTTTATCGGTCCTCCTTTACTCTGTTCATGTCGTTGGGCTGTTTGTAGTTTTTCGGAACAAACTGCCAACTGGCCCAAGTTGCCAGCGGTGTTTCTTCTTGCCGTCGAGAAGCTCGTCGGCGTTTCTACTGCCCTGGCTATGGTCACCCACAAGTGGCAACCGCAGCGCTATTGAGATACAGTTTAGTTTAATTGATCGTTATCGTCTGTTACATTTATCTAAAGAAGGCCGCGGATCTTATAATGAATTCATCCCAGGTGTCAAAGCCCATAGTCATTGTTTACCAAAAGACTTCGAACTCTTTTTTTCTAATAAATAGTCTCGTTAGTTTTAGGAATTAAGTAAAGAAGGTTTTTTGTTCCGTCTCTAAAGAGAGATTTAAACGCGCCAATGAAAAAAAAAAAAAAAAAAGAGTGTCTACTTGTTTGCGACAACATTGTATTTTTTTTTTTATCGTTTCTCAAATACCTAGGTTTCGACCTGACACCGACTTCTATGTCTCTCTGTGCCTTTTGTTCAGCCATGCATCGTGTAATTTATTAATTTTTATATTTCATTTAGAATAACGATATCCATTTCGGACTGTCTCAGGAGTGCGTTTTTTTATAGACAAACGCTATACCGAGCAAAGCAAGAATCGGGAACATGACTCCCGTTTCTTACGTTGTAAGTGACTATAGCTATGATAAGAAATAAAATAATAAATCACTTTTTTTTGTGCTTATATGAAATCAATTACTTGCAGATACAGTAGCTTAATTTATATACATTAAAAATGCCGGCAAAAGATTTTAAAAATGCATTATTTTTTTTTTTCACATGTTCTGTCCCGTACAGCTCGTTTGGCAAGCACGATCCGCAGTTTTTCATGACGGAGTCGGAGCCAGGCGGGAGTTCATCGACGTCCGGCACGCCCCCGGGGGCCCAAGAAAACCCGAATATGTCGGTAAGTCCACCCGTTCATGCTGCATTCTAATTTTTTTTTTTTAAATATAACAGGAAGATTTTGGAAAGTTTTCGTCAAAATAAGGAGACAGTTTTGTTACATTAAAATACGAACAAGCATAGAGGTTAAAAAACAGGGCTTATGTTATCCGTAACCAACACACGTTTTTGGCAAATAAACAGCCTGAAGATACTTGCATTATCGGTAAAAAAAGACTTATTACACAGGTCGTTCTTTCTTAAATAAAAATTTTACAAAACGTCCCGTTATCTATAAGGAAACAGAGCTGTTAATTCCCCATCCCAAACATGTTTGAAAAATAAACAGGGTAAACAAAGCCAGATTACTGTAAAAAAACAAAAAAAAAACAAATTCCTCATTACTGCAAACCACATGATCATTAGATCAGTCAACAAAGTCATAGCTAAAATTAATTATTTTACGAAGCAACGTTTCCTCGTAACAAGGAGTATTCACTGGGCGCCGTATTTGTGGGTGCTGTCTAGAGCGCATGCTCAGAACGAGCCCACATTAATAGGCTGCTAAGACCGGCAATCTTGAGGGCGCGGAATGCACGTTACAAAAGAACTGTGGAAGCTCGCCATCAGCACGTGCTCAGCAGTCGTGCACACAGCTATGGCCGCCAGGGAATACTTCCTATACAAGGTAGAGTACAATTGGGTTCGCATGAAATGCGCCTCCTGGAGGCCTCTGGCAACGAACAAAAATTGCGGATTGGAGAGTAGAGCGCTGCGAGGGTCCTATCAACACCTCCCAGATAAGAAAGCGTAAACGTCGAGTTTTCCTGCGTCACTATAAGGAGGCCATCGCAGGCCACAGATCGTACATAGTGGCCTACTTTAGTGACGCAGGAAAATTCAACACTTAGGTTTTCCTATCTAGGAGGTTGTAGTCCTACTCGGATGTGTTTGACCCTCGCTCAGCACGACCCAAGCTACGACGCTGCGCCGGTAGTGCGCTGGAGGTTATTCCGTCACAGCCAATTCCGTTCGCTCGAGGCAAGTCACCCGACGAAGCTCGCCGCTGGCGCAGCAGGAGCAAGCTGCGTCCTTGCGCGCGCGTGCGTGGAGCGTGCTTCCTCCTAACTTGCGCAGTTTTTTTTCTTATATATGCACTTTTTATTCCGCATTTTTCAATGCGCACTATTTTGTAGAAGCCATGGGCTACATCGGTTCCTCACGAGGACATCCGCATGGTTCTGATAACTGACGTCAATCAAGCTCCTCAGTTCTTTCGTGTACGAAAGAACGGCTTTAAATTCTAGTGAAAAAGCGGTAAGCGCGCAGGTGAGCTGGTGGTAGCTAATCATGTCGTTTAATACCTGGAACTGTGCCGCAGAAAAGGAAAAAAATACTTTTAGTCGAAGGAACAGACACAGAAGGAAACGTCTCAACCTTTTTCTTTTTGTGTCATTTCCTTTGATTAATTTTTTTTTTTGCATCGCAGTTTTAGGTGTTAAACGACTAAACGACATGTTTAACTTCTATTTCTGGCTTCTGTTATTTAATGGACGAGCTGAACAAGCTCCTTGCTGCCCGCAAAATGTAGCTAGTCAACGGGGACTTTTAGCAAACCGTTACCGCGTTCCACTCACCGCACTACCGAAGTCTTTGAAGCATGCTTTCGAGCGCACGCCCGAGTGAAACCGTGACCACGGGTCACAAGCTTAAAAGCATGCCTCAAATGCTCCGGTAACGGTTTGCTAAAAGTCTCCAATGATAAAGTTACTGCGTTTCGTTAAACGTTTTGAACAATGCAGGACCTGGTGAACCTGAATTTTCCCAGCGCCACACACGAGACGCGAACTTAGAGGTGACACAGGGCAGAGCCGTTTATCGGGAGAGTTTGGCCATTTATTGGGAAGTATAGGAGGCAAATGAGGACGGCGCCATTCGCCTAGAGCGGGCTGGGCGTGTTCCAGGGCGTCTTCACAGATTCGAATGCGGCCAGCCGGAAACCGCGAATAATGCCCTGACGGTAGTCGCGAGAACCCGAAATTTTTAAGTGCGTCAGAGTAACTCTCGGGGACTGAAAATAGGGTTCACGTGATTTCTCGATCACTGTCATGCAAAATCAAATTCTAGAAGAACGATCGACGTGATCTGTGTGGTACGCCAGGCGGCCAGGGTCGGGAAAATGTCGTCCAAGAAGTCAGACTCCGACCGAGCGAAAGAGAGTTCGAGGGGCACATTCGATTCTTACATCTTTTTGCATGATCAGAATCGAAACATCACGTGCACTATATTTTCAACAGTGAGGAGTTACTCCATTTAACCCTTGCGCACTTATTAAAATTGTTTCTTGCTATCACCGCTAGGAGATTTTTTTTTCGGCTTCTGGTTGACCAAGATGGCACGTCACGCCTTCTATCGGTGTCTCGTGCACGCCCTGGCTTTACCCGCTCCTCCCATTTACCAAACTCTCTCTATACACGGCTCCGACACAGGGCGAGTGCCGGAAGATAATATATCAAGGTCTGCCGAAGACCCTCACTTCACTTAGGATTCTGCAGCCGTCTTGGGTCCCCTCACTGATCTCAATGACAATTGCTGGATCGCGTTTTCCCGCTCTGCGAATGCGGTCACTGGCGGCCATCTTTAGGTACAGTTATATTACCTCTAGCCAAGGTACAGCTCCTGCAGCCACTGTCATCCATCCATGGCACACAGCGTTTTGGCAGGTGTGGTGGCAGGCTGCCGTCAAAATAGGGTGGATGATATTTCGTGCTTGATTAAAATTGTTTGACGAAACATGTTTTTGAAACCCAGCGTAAACGGTAGAGCGATCTTTGAGGACCCGGTGAAAGTTTTACGAAATCGCAGCACCGGGGAAAAGCAGCACAGCTCGCATCGAAAGTCGTATCAAAAGTAGCATCAAAAGCAGACGCCGGTACGGAGTCTGCTTTTGATGCGAGCTGCGCTGCTTTCCCCCGGTGCTGCGCTTTCGTAGAACTTTCTCCGGGTCCTCAAAGATGAGGCTACCGTTCACGCCGGGTTTCAAGAGTCTGTGTCGTCGAACAACTTGAATCAAGCACGAATTATCTCCCACGGTACAGTGTACTAGATCCACGGCTATTTTATGGCACCCGGCCGCCATTGCGCTGTCCGCCATATTACTATGATGGCTAGAGATGATATAACTCTCCTAAAGATGGCCGCCAGTGACCGCATTCCGGTCCATAGGATGAACTGGTCAAACGCGATCCAGCAAATAGACATAGAGATCAGTGGGTCCCCTCTTATTCTGCTTAGAACGTCGCACAATCCCAACTATACTGTTTACACACACACACACACACAAAAAAAACGGGTAACAAAAAAAGTGAAAGAAAGAAACGGCGCAAGTTAGGAGGGAGTATATGACGCTGCGGTCATGCTACATGGACGCGCGCGCATGCAGCAATTGTTCCTGCCTGCGAGCGGCGAGCTTCCTAGCATCGCTCATGCAGAGCCAAATAAAGTGGCTATGTAAGAACTTCCAGCGCACCATCGGCGCAGCGTCGAAGCTTGGGGTTGTGCTGTTCGAGGATCAAACACATCGGAGTAGGCCGTACAACCTCGCAGCGCCCTACTCTCCGACCTGCAGTTTTAGCAGTTTCCAAAAGCCTCCAGGCAACGGCCACGCGCTTCGCTGTTCGCATTTCCTTCGAACCCGATAATACAATACTTCGTTAGCGGACGCTACGAGCTAAGGGGTTCAATCTAGCGGAGTCAAGGCTCGTGTCACTTGACCTCTTCTACTAAGATATTGAGGTGGGCTAGTTGGATATGCATGATGTAAAAATTAAATAGCGCAAAGGTTACACAAAGGACAAAGGACAGAACATGTAGACAGGACAAGCGCTAACCTGTCTACGCTTGTCCTGTCTACATGTTCTATCCTTTGTCCTTTGTGTAACCTTTGCGCTATTTAATTTTTACATCTTGACCTCTTCTGTTTACCAGGCGTTCAACGATGATTTGACACGTACAGAATCAAAAAGAACACCACGATGGGGCGCCTTTGACGCTGAGTGAATGATCCCTCCAGCTCGTAGCGTCGTTTGCGTCTGGACTTAAGGTGACACTAAGTATACATAAAAAGTGAGCGGCCCTGTGTTCATCGACAGTACAGTTAAGGCGATAGCTGAGACAGGTCACGGCGAAGTCGGGTAGTTTGATTTGAAATCGAACACATTTGTGTAAAAAGAGGGTATGGCGGTTACATGAATGCCGTATCTTCCCTGTGTGTTTTGGGGCTCGAAGCACGTTAGAATTGGCATTAATCGTCGCGCTAATTGAATAATTAACTAAATCTGATAATTCATACAGCCTGTAATAAAAATCAACATTAATGCTGCATTTTTAACTCGATTCAATAAAGTAATATTAAAAGTTAATCAAAGGTTTTTAGTTATTAAATCACTGTGGCTTTTCTGAAGGTGTTGGATTAAGAGCTATAAACTATTCATTGTGAAAATTATAAAGCAATATCAAGTAGGAGTGATAGCTGATCAGCCTCTTCGTGTGTATGCGACAAATGTCGTCACCGGCCAACATAAATTCAAAAATAAGGCTGCCATATATAGCGACAACGTTAACGTGGCATGTGTAGAAGAGGGTGCGTGATCGGTTTGGTTGTTGTGTTGCTGTTATTTGTGTGTTCAGTTGGTATGCGTGAGTTCATTGTATTTTTCCGCTTTTCTTGTGTATTTAGAGCTTGAATGGCGAGGTAAATACCACTTGCACAGTTCGTTGTAGATCTTTTCTCGAAACCTGGCATAAACGAACACTGTTTTTTTCACAAACTTGCAGAACTTAGAAACCCATCTCTTTGTTTACAAAATCTCTGTTTTTTTGTTTTTTTTTTTTAAATAAGAAGTATTTTTTTTTTCAGAAACTTCCAGAACGTAAACTTGCTTTCTTATAGAAAAACTGCTACTTCTAAGAACAAAAACTCTTCTGTTGCAAGACTGGACTACAGAAATTCAGTCATTTCACAGAAAAGACAAGATCCGAATATAGTATTATTACTTTTTTTTTTTTTACAAAAACTAAGGAAACAGATAACATGCTAAACCAGGTAAGTCCGACAAGAGACCCGATGAGCTTTTTGCTTCAGTTATTTTTTACAGAGTACCTGTCAAACTTGTTGCTGGCTGTGCGCAGCGTACCCAAATACAGGTCGCAGCGTCATGAACAATACCCGCTTGCTAAGGTGTTTGGTGTGTGCGCGTGTGTGTGTATGTGTGTGTAAACGCGGAAGATAAAAAAAGAAAAGAAAAAAAAATGCCACCTTCTGTGCATACTTGCATCATTCCCTAGATAATGATTGAATGGATGGATGAAAGCATGCGGTTAAGCTCTTTACATCGGGCGGTGACCGGCGCCATCTGTCCACTGATAATACAAAAATTTCATATCCCGGGTGGCACAATTCCACAAAAGTGTACATCTACGTCTGCTCGGCGGAAGGTTTGACGCCTGAAAACGCGCCGTCGCGACAGCAATAGAACGAAGCCCCACATGCCGATTTATAATAAAGACTGCAGTTTTTCTTTATTTTGTACGCGCCGATTTATAGACTTTCTGCTTATAGCAGACTCTGGTTGCAGGACTGGAGGGCAGCATCGGCCACGTTGCAGTACCGTATGGCCCGGCTCCAGCTCGTAAGACGCCACAAGGTTTTTTTACGACCGTCAACAGTAGGAACCAAAGCGTTAACAAAATTGAGTGCCGAACCGGTCATTATTCCGGTTCAGTTCGGATTTTCAAGTTTAGTAGATTCGCAAATTGTTCAGGTTAGGCTCCGGTTCAGTCGAACATCCGAAATATCGGTTCGGTTTACCGGTTCCACAAATCGCGAATCGAGCTCTCAAAGGCCTATTCACACATGCATCACAGCGCTAGTCACCTTGAGATTCGATCGGCACGGCTCACACGATGAATAGCAAGACTACGCTTTGTTCTACGCTTACTTGGAGCAAAACGAATGCAGCACTCGCGCACTATAATGAACTGCTAAGAGCTCGTGCTCTATACCCTTGTCCGTGCTCTGTGTCGTTAGTGGTAATGCTGTGTCTCCAGCACGGTGTATACTTTAGATGAGGACAGCGCGCTCCTCGCGACGTGCCGATAAAATTCGCTTTTCACTCTCTCTCTCTTTCTCTCGCTATGGTTTCAAGCGGCGCCGGCAGATGACTCGTTGACCCGTGGGCACTTAGGGTGCCTACATGTCTGTCTGTCTAAGGGTGAAGACATCCATTGTTGCCCTGAATCTGCCAGCGCGTGACGCTCTCGTGCACTCGGTGCGTGACAACGTTACTAAAACACTCAGTTGGGAAACTCCCATAGAGACAGCTTTGAAAAAATGGCCCCAATCTGTCTCCAAGCACCGAGCTAATGACGAACACAACGCCACCATTTCTCCCGCAGCGGCCTCTCGAAGAACTGCACGTGACTTCTATTTTGGCTTCAGAACAGATACAGCGGTAGAGGTTACAGGGGTGCCACCCCCGTCTCCCCGACGGACGCGCCGCGTTCAACTACTGACGTTAAAATGCACCTAGGTCAGGACGTGCTACCTGAAAGGCCCGCTGAGGCATGGTTGTATGAAAACAATATTAATTGTTCCGCAACACCTTGCAAACTAAAGATGATAAAAACATCACGCGCCCATCATTTGGTACTAAACTCCAATAAATTTCATACAAAAAGAGTCTTTTCCGTTTGTTTTTACGCAAAAACAGGCTTTCAAAAAGCTCACGGTGACCACAGTGCAGACAAACGATAAAGAGTGGCGCTGTTGTCGCATTTAGCTCGGTCTCGGTGGACGCCAGCGGCCCAGGTTTCGACGGCGAGTTTCACAACTGAGTGTTTTAGTAACGTTGGTGCGTGACTAGGTCGGTAAAATGGCGTCTATGCATTAACCAAAGCTACGCGCTCGAGCTGAGTGACATCAGATTGCGCGCGCTTCAAAATGCATAAAAAACGATTGGGCGGAAAAATGGCTGAGATGTCACCACTCAAGCAAAAGCGCGCGTGTGTATGAAGGCACTCTATGGGCACTAAAGCCCCTCGATGTATTTGCGTTTGTCTTGCAAGTAGCGTCAAGTGCGCGGGTGCACGAGGCCCGTGTCTCGAGCGGCCCTTGGAAGCAAATGGCGGCGCAGCACTGAAATGAGCGGGCCTTGGAAGCGAATGGCGGCGGAGCACCCGCTCGTGGCACGTGTCTCGCGCGTTTCCACAACAATGGTTGGCGGTACTTGTAAAAAACGCCTTTATCAAGGGGCTTTAGTGGGCACGGTGTAAGACGCAGGAGGCAGGCAGCAGTGGACAATACGGCTCATGCCGCCTCATGCTCCCCACGCGCAGAGCTCCAGCGACGTTGACGCACGTGCAGAAAGACCGCGGTGTACCGGGGTGTCATGGCAACGAGATAATTTTTTTCGCTCTCACACAGTTTCGCCGTTTAGCCGCCGGCGACACTGTCAGCCGCGGGCACGGTGGCCACGGAATGATGCAGCCTTTCGGATGTCCGTCGAACGAACGCTATCGGATTCTTCGAGCAGCGCCTTCAGCTCCACCGTGTCCTCACCTAATGAGTGTATCTTACACCGTAGTCTCCACCCGCATTTGGACAAAAAAAAAATCACCCCGTGCTTTATACAAAACCATGGGTAACCAAAAGCACGCTTCACCAACTTCAATCTGAATCTCGAGGCCTTTCTTTGCGCTAAGCGCGTGTTAGTGCTATGTTCATTTAGTTTCATAAAAATTATGCCATATTTCGTAAACCAGCTAACTGTTTGGAGAAGTTTTAGGGCGCGCAGGCAACACTGACATAACGTCGTTTCGCCTTAGCCATAACAACCCGATCCAATCTCTGTGTATACGTACCGGGACCCGCATCTCCCTTCCGCACAGTACCTACGCTCCCGTGTTGAACAATCGATCCCACTCATCTCGGTTTCTTAATGGCCTTTGGTCCTGATCCCGGGTTCTCTTCTCCACATCGCGCCTAGGCGGTATTTAGTCCCTTCACTAGCAGACAAGCAGACGGAGCCGCCGCGAGGACTCGATAAACAGACGGCTTCCGCATGATGTGCCTTAGCGCACTGATACGTACGACGCAGCAAACATACCGCTTGATTTCTAAAAGATTCTTGATTGAACCCAGCGGCCTATAGCATTGCGCTTTAGTCCATCGTAGGATTAAAACGGAGTATACCAGTGCATTTTCCGCACCAATAAAAAAAAAACAAAAAAAAAAACACATAACATTTCCCGTGCCTAAAGAAAAAAAAAAAAAAAGAAAGCAGTGCGTTTGACTCAGCGTCTTTTGCATTCGAAAGTGCTAAAAAAGAAAAACGACTGGAACGGCCTTTCCCACAACATCGCTGCCGTCACCTGCCCATTAACGTTCATGGACAATGTAGCATCTCATATCTCCCTCTGAATATTTATGGCAGCCAAGAACTGATCCATGTGTACCCACCACTTATGTAATACCCCCTGATGGGGGGTCTTTAAGGTAATAAAGTGAAGTGTAGCGAAACACATGCTTCACTTTTTATTGCGATTTTGACGTTTTATCGCACGTACCATTCTATGCAAATTAGGTGGTCACATTGACGCCCCAAAAATAGTAGCAAAGTACAGTACTTATATCAAATTCAAACATTCAACATGCACAGTGACAACCCTAGCACGCAGTACCGTACTCACAAACCAGTGTTGTACGGAACGGCGTTCCAAGGAACGGCGTTCCTGGAACGCGTTCCTTTTAGGAGGAACGAAGGAACGCCGCCGTTCCATTTTGCATCGCTGGAACTGGAACGGGAACGCGTTACATTTTTACTGGAATGGAAGAAGTAGCGGCGTTCCTTTTTTCGTCCAGTGGGGTAATTTTTATTTTATTTCTCACAGAGAAAGTATGAAAGTTGTGGTAGGGTTGCCTTGCTGCATGCCCATCCGGGAGGAACAACACGAAGCCGGGGTTTCTCAAACGAGAAACTGCATTTATTAAAGTAACAGGAATGGATTGTTAGTATCAACGTAAAACATTGCCGGAGCGTTCGAACTGCACGCCTCCGTGGCCACGGTCCGTCTTCCTTCCCTGTGGGCGTGTCCCCCTCTTTTATACACTTGCGCGGCCGGACGTTTGCGCGGCCCAGATGTTCTTCACTCTGGGTGGTCAGTAGCGGCCTCTGGTGGTGGTGGCCGGACCTCGCTCCCACAAAGTACAAAAACAATATCTTTATGACGTGCTGGATCTCTTTAACTTTTTGGCTACTAATATTATGGATTATTTTGTGTGGTCCTCGCTTGCTAACAGTTTCGGGTGCAGGAGAGCTGGTGGGCAATGATACTTTTTTGAGTGCCCGGAACTGCGGTACAAAAAGCAAAATTTTTAGTCGTAGGAAAAGACAAAGAAAGACGGTTGTTTCAAACTCAGCTACCTTTCTTTGGTTCCACAAATCCTCATACACCTATAAATCTTATTCCCGACTACAGCCATTTTCGAACTTCAATAACGAGACCTACAATTACAACAAGATCACAAATTGCCAGATATCGGACTCATCCTTGTATCCCGAACATTATTCACTTAAAAGATACACAAAAACAAAACAAAAAAAACAACACCTTTATTTCTTCTCTTGTCCCCTACCTTCAAACTGAACAGCAAATCCAACCTTCACAACGAAGTATTTGTAGCTTTCAAGACTGACTTTCCAAAAGCCCTACCCTCTCCTTCACTTGCTCGTTTTGCGGACAGCAACATCGAGAAGCAACTGTTGTTAAGTTCTAACACAGGACTCCGTTAAATCGAAGCGTGTGAGGTTATTGAAAAACGCTCGTGCAATCTTGGGTAAAAGTACATTTGGCTCGTCTGAATTGTCCACTACAAACATGGACATGGTTAATAGCTGAGATTTATAACATGAATATATCAACAAATGAAATCCTACTTCCGCGTGTTTTCTACTCCTGGTGCCCTTCCATCACGACATAAAAACTCGTATGTTGACTATTAATGGGATAGATAGAAAAAAAAAACTCTGCTTGATTTAACTAAATATGGTAATTAGCAAAAAATACAAATGTAACGTATATGTAACGATGCGTTCCATTTTTTTAACTGTAACGGTAACGAGTTCCTTTTTCACAAATGGAACTTGTAACGGGAACGCGTTCCAAAAATCAGAAGGAACGAGGAACGAGCTTTCGTTCCTTTTTTTGAGGAACGTGTACAACACTGTCACAAACCACCCGTCTCGAATATGCCTGAGTGGAAGATGAGAAAGACAGTGAAATGACAATTGAAGATGATTTAATTAAAACAAAGGGAGAGAAAAAGAACGAGACAGCATGCTTCACGAAAACACACACACACACACACATGTCAAGGAAGCCAAGCCAAGCAAAAACCACAGATGTCAAGAAAGCCAAGCCAAGCAAAAGCCACAGACGCCGAGATCCTGCCATGGCGTAGCATCATGTAAGCCACTCCCTAGTCGAATCAATAAACATCATTTTCTGACATGGTGACAGAAGCGGGATCTAACAAGAAGAAGAAAGAAGAACCTCAGCAGAAACGATACAGCCACGGATTCAAGCGACGGAGCGAAGAAGACGCCGTTAAAACAAGACAAACAAGCCGACGCACGTGAGCGCCGATTCCACAACTATGGAAGGTGGTCCAAAGACGCCGAGGCCTCTTGATCTGTCGTCGCAGTCACCAGACGCCTGAGACGACTGGCTTCAGAGCTACGAATGGTACGCAACACCGATCCAGTTATACAGAAGAAACCTCCCGAAGGTCAAGTAGCGAGCTTCATGACTGTCATTGGCCCAGACACGCAGAAGGTGTTCTGAATGCTCCCACTGAGCGAAGACGATAAGAAGAACCTGGACATCGTAAAGAAACGGTTCAAAAAGCACTTCCACCCGAAAGTGAACCATGCCCACGATAGGTACCGGTTTAATAAAATGAAGCAGAAAGAGTGCGAGACTTTCAACGAGTTTCTGACGGTCGCAAGACTCCAAGTTCGGTGGGCTGACTGATGAACTACTACACGATCGCCTTATCGTTGGCATCACCAACGACGACGTCAGAGAAAGACTGCTAAGCGACCCGACTGTCGACCTGCAGAAAGCCGTGAACCTCTGCAAGGCGAGCGAACAGGCGTCACAGCAGCTCGAAGAAATCGCAAACAAAGAAACGAAGACTGTCGACGCTGTCACTAAGAAGACAAAGCAGCTACCAAGAAAGAAGACTGTCGCGGAGACAAAACAGCAAGCGCCGACTAATTCAGGAAGGACAAGAAAAGCATGCAGCTTCTGTGGAGGATTTCACAGACCAAAAGAATGTCCAGCGTACGGCAAGACGTGTAACAAGTGCCAAAAGAAAGGGCACTTCGCTGCAGTGTGCCGATCATGCAGAAGTATGGTGCAAAACAAGGGCCATGCCATCGACAACCGCGAAGACCCTGAAGAAGAAATGTATGTGTCAGAGCTGAGAACCAAGACAAGCAAGACTGTGTGGCAAGAGGACATCCAGTTCAAGTGTGGAACTAAAGTTGTCATGAAACTGGACACAGGAGCGCAATGCAACGTCCTGCCAAAGAAGAACGTCCAAGCCATGAGACTACATGTGTTTCCTTCGCCAGTCAAGAGAACTGGAACATATAGCAATCACAAGATCCAAGTGATCGGTGAGGTGAGAGAAACATGCACTGTCCGTGACCAGCCGGCGAAGCTGAAATTTCTCGTCGTGAACTCCGACGTGACACTGGTTCTGGGTCAGAACGCATGCGAGCTCCTCAACTCCGTGAAGAGAGTGCACACAGTCCAAGAAACGCGAGATGACGACGAAATATTTCAGGTCATCGATTGCATCAAGAACTTTGTCTATGACGCCGATGTCAAAGAGGAAGCAAGCAAGAAGTTGGAAAACAAGCCACCAAGAAGAGTTCCATATGCATTCATGGATGAAGTCAAGCAAGAGCTCACAAGCATGAAACAGAAAGGAATCGTCGAAAAAATCACAAAACCAACTCCATTATGTAGTGAAATGGTTGTTGTGAAGCAGCGAGGGACGGTCAGGATCTGCATCGATCCAGTGGAACTGAACAAAGTTATCATAAGACGAAACTATCCTCTCAAGACTCTGGAAGAAATTGTTGCGCATGTCAGAGGATCCATGAGGTTCACTTTGCTAGACCTCAAGAGAGGATTTTGGCAAATGCAAGTGTTGGAGCGCACCCACAAGTACCTAGCCTTCAGCACTCCGTACCAGGAGCCTCTTTCCCTCTTATAAGAGGGACAGTGGATGCAACGAGGGAACGAACGAAGCGAAAGAGTACGGCGTGAACCGCGTACCCCGCCGCGGTCTCACGAAACTAGTCCACTCGAGTCCACTCCAGTCCACTCGAGCTCACTCTCTAGTTAACTCCAGTCCAGTCCAAACTAGTTCAAACCAAACCAGGACCGTCCAAACGAAAGACGGCTGCATGCACCAAGGCAATAAATTCTAACGCATTTGAAAATTACAAGCCTTTTGTTGGTAGACTTGTCCCAACTTGCAAAACACACTTACACACAAAAAGCTATTTGCCCGGCGACATATGAAGATAGCCTTTTAGTAACCCGAAAACATTTTGTAGTACTGCGTGTTTACAAGCAAGTTATCTTGTGACAAGTTCATGACACTTGAGCGTAGTCGCGGCGGTCGACAAGCTGTGTTCGACGTGTTTGTAGTCTGTTGGCCTGGTACGACGATCCTCTTGTCAAGTTCGCGTGTCACTAAGCTGCGAGTACAGCGAGCAAGCGTGGTCGTCGAAAAGCATCGCCGCTGAGGATTGAAAGTGCCAACAACACCTAAAAATTTCAAATTTTGTGAGCAGCTCCCTTATCTCTATGGTAAGCCACCACTATAGGATTGATCTAACTTAGCAATTGGGCACAAGCCTGATACTGAGTGTCCTTGGATACACCGGCTGAACACAACGCCCAGCCAAACGCTCACACGGCGCTCGTGTCCAATTTGAGTCTACGCTGGATCTCACTAGGATGACGTCGAAGTCCTTGTGTTCGCGGGTTTTGATTATTCTCGGTGGTGTTGATTGAACCGCCAGTGTCGGGCTCAGCCTCCAGAGTACCGGTGTTATCAAGGCAGAGTTTACAATTTCCTTGGAAGTTAAAAAGTATGCACCCGTAGTAGAGCGCGTTGGGTGGAATACAGTTCACACGGAAAGAATAAAAACACTAAAAATATACGAGGGACAGACACACAAAGTTCTTTGAATGGGCTACGCCATTTAAATGATGCCCATCACACTTTGAAAAAAAAATTGGTCACAGAGAAAATTAAGGGAAGACGAAACTACTAGAAAAAGATACTAGAAAAAGAAAAAGAAGATAGCTGAATTTTATTTATTAGAAAGGAAGAAGAAGAAGAATATCGGCGAAGACTTTTTCTGTGACAACTCTGGCTCTAGAAATTCCAGCTCTGGTGTAGATAACGACAACGAGGGCTCTTAAACATTGTCTGCGGCAGTCCTGATCTTAGATGCTTCAATCATTTCTCGCCCATAGTTCTCCTTGTGTGAGCCAATCACGGTAGTGTTTTCATAGCTATAGGGGTGCAATCTTGGCCGGTGCGGGCGTGGACAACAATTGGATGGTAAGAGTCGGATGGACGCCTTGTTCACTTCGAGAAAGTGTTTCCCAAGGCGAACGTTCAGCCATCGTCCCGTCTGGTCGGTGTATTGGCTACCACAACGGAGCGGAATAGAATACATTGGCTTCTCTTGGCATTTAACGTATTTGTTGGAGTGCTTGATGGTGCATTCTGGTGAACAACTTTCGTTATTCAGTCTTTGGCACGTTTGTTTGAGCTTCATCCTAGATGTGAAAACCACCTTCGTGTCGAACCGGGCGCTGACTCTTCAGGCGGTGCGACGTATTATGCGCGTATGGAATGCAAGCCGGGCGTGTGTAGCTGCGTCCTTTGTTAGATGAAGGACGGTTGGGTTCTGTGATGAGACGTTGAAGGGTAGTACAGAGAAGGTATGCTAAATACCCGGCTTGGAGAAGTCGGTCATGATGACGTCGGACGCTTGCTGATGAGAGGTGGGGACAGGATTTTAAACGAGAAGAGGAAAACAGGGTTTGAATAATTCGAAGCCTTACCGATTTAGGGTGGTTGCTGCAGAAAGGGAGGACCGGTTTCTTGGATCGCTGCTGAAAACTCCGGCCATATGTCTCACTTCTTCACAATGTCCCCCAAGGCAAAAGAGCGACCAGACGATGAGGTACTTTGACGTTCTGAGTATGGCCATCTTTATTGAATCCCAATGAACGGACATTTGATGCTTAGGTAAACACTGTAGCGCTCGTCTTAATTTATTTAATCAGCCTAATATGACCTTCGTAGACAACAATCAATACTATCGCATTTTTTCGTAGTTTGCAGCAGAGCACCGCAGGAATATATGCCTTTTTTTTTTATTTTCACGCAGCCTAGAATACGTGGAGCGAAAACGAGTGCACGAGAACCCAGAGGTGAATAATGGGTCTAATCCCCACTCTTGCCAGTTTTGATCTATATGAGCATCGTAGCGGCGTGTGATGGACCCGGGCCTGGTAGTATCAAGCCAGAATTAATAGGGAGTCCCCCTGTTATAAGTTTTATAACAGACCGACCCCACGTTGTTTAAGTGTCTGGAGTCTAATTTGCTTGACGTTTAGACCTATAGTATGTTGCAACATAAACAACAAAACTGTAGAAAAGGCTTTACATACAAAACACAAATTCTGCCCAACGCCCAATACGCCAAGGCGCATTCGACATTAGAAAGAGCTTTTCTTTCACGGGAGTCAATTTAGGAAAACGTCCCGTTTGATCACTTCTAGCATCCTGTTTCATCAACGAACGGGTGTGTTTTGAACGGGTGACGAAGTGAAGAGATTTCTTTTAGGGAATTTGGGGCAGTAGCCTCTTTTGCACTTTGTATGTTTCAAGAACTTGTATTTTCGGAATCTACACTCTAAGAAATGCCTGCGCGTCTACTTACCCGCCAAACACTAGAAGAACCAATCTCTGCAATCCACGAAATTAGCTCAGTGAATGATGAGGCGGAACATCTGTTTAGAACTCAAAATTAAGTCTGCGCTGTGGCATTACGCAAAGCAAGCATGACGCCTTGCATTGCGTAATGCCACAGAGAAGACTCCATTTTTAGATCTAAATGGATGCCTCATCACTCGCTGAGCTGATTTCGTAAATCACAGAGATTGGCTCTTTGAGTGTTTGGCAGGTAAGTGGACCCGCAGGCATTTTTCAGAGTACACCGTAGCCTACTGCTGTGTGCAGTCCACGTGATCCGCGAGAAAGTGGAGCAGTAACAGCTTAAAGTGTATATGTGCAAGGTTTTGTTTCTTTAGGAAATTGACTAGGGCCCAAATGCGATGTCACAATGAAGGCTGATTCATGTAACCACCTGTTTGCCAGTTACGTTGAACACAACTAAAGCGGCAGTCACGACGAGTTACCGGGACTACCGTACGCCATGCAGCAAGAGCAACCGATGATGGAAGCAGTTGTGTGCTTTCATCTTTCCGGCGACAGGTTAAGAGCCCAGTATAGATACTCTGCCTCCGGGACGCTCTCTTTTCCCTCCGTCGGGCGAGGAAGTGTTATCAGAGACAGGAAGCTTACTCTCGAGTCGGAACTTGAACCGAGTTCTTAACCTGACATCGAGTACAGACCGCTGATTGGTCAGTCCGCAAGCGACGTAGCCTCGCCCACGCACTTCGTTGAGCCGGTAGCCAGGAGGCACGCGGGTCCCAATAGTCCAGGTGACTCTGTCGTTGCTGTCGTTTCAGTTGCTGTGGAACACTCACCTGGCCGTTGGGTTGCAGGACAACTCCACAAACACCCTGGTCACGGCGCAGGTCCTCGAGGAACTCGTCGAGATGGAGGACCGCAAGAAGCGGATCGACAGACTGGTGGACCACGACGCTCCGGAGAAGAGAAAGCGTTCCCAGGAGCAGGCAGCGGGCGCCAAGAAGAAGAAGGAGGACAACGAAATCGGCATCCTCTACGAGTTCCTCGCCAGTGCCACGCAGAAGATCCAGAGCGCCAAGTGCGAGCGGGAGCATCTGGACACCAACGACTGCGACGTCATGTTCCTCCTCTGCCTGAGGGACAACATCAAGAACCTCGGCGCCCAGAAGAAAGCCCTGGCCAAGATCAGGATTCAGCAGATTCTGTTCGACCTTGAATTCCCGGACACCTAGAGGAGCAATGAGGCCATGGTTTCACCCGTTCTTAAAGCCGCCATTAGGTTGCTCATACAGCATACAAGAGACGCGGAGTTTCTCCGCAGACATCATGACATAATTATCCGCGGACACGCGTCACGCATGTTCGAAGCATGTTTACTTCATACATGCCTGTCGTTCAAACATGTCTAAAGAGAGTTCTACAGCGACAGCTTTTAGTGGGAACCTTCCCGGAGAATTGCATAGGTTTATAGGAGAAGAAGGAGCTGGAGGGGAAAATTACGCGATCGTGCATAAATAATATCCACCCACGAAATAGTAGGGAAGGAAAATCCGAGTGACAGGTCATTACTACAAAAGTATTACAAAAGTATACCGACCATTTTTTTGTGGCTTTAACAGTTACGAATTTTTATAAATTCAATTGCAAGAAAAAATTGTGATATTCATTTAATAATAACAAGAAAGTAGATAAAAATAACCAAGAAATAGACTGGAAGGAAACTGCTATGAACGAAACCCAGAAAAAAAAATGTACGAGATCAGTATTAATCTGTTCAAACATATTTACGGGAAAACAACTAAAATATGTGCTATAAATATCTGCAAGGAACAGAAGAGATGAATAACTAAGAAAATTGGTGACTCAAATAAAGTCGAAAAAAAAAGCTTCGCAACTGCTCAAGATTTATCTCAATAATGAAAAGTATTAAAATATCATCGGTCAATCAGGAACTAAGTGACAACCTTTATAGGGAGCGTAAAGAGAAACTACTATTGAAAAAATTTTGAGTGACAAAAGATACTGCAGAGTGCTCGTCGTTAGTAAAAGAACTATTAGGATGAAAAAGAAGCTCAATCGAAGACACAATACAGACATATTTTAGTTCGAATCATGACTTTGAAGCACTGGCAAATGTTTTCAGTAGCTAATTTATACAATCAATGGACCGTTATCACAGCCAGTTTCATTACGCCACCGCCGCCGCCGCCGTGCATCGAGGGACGTTAGCCTTTCTCACGGCCTTTCTGCACGAGCGACAACGCCACTGAGTGTCTGTGCGAGAGTAGCACGAAGCTGCACAACCTGTCTCATGAACAGGCATAGCCTTCTCTATACTGACAACGCCTGGCTGATCGCCAAGAGAAGCGGCCGCCGAAATGGGAAGAGTGGAGCGGCAGACAACGGATGAGAAAATATCCACGTGACTTGCGCCTCGCTGCGGCGAGACGCCGAAACACACTTCTCCCGAGCGAACAAGTGTGTTTCAGGACTTCGCCGCCGCAAAAGCTGTGCGCTGACGTCCAGGTTCACCTAGGTTCACCCGAGAAATGGCTCTTTGATGCTCTGTGCTACCAGATCCTCGCGCTCCAAATCTGCGACCGGGCACTCTACGGTCGCAGATCATCGAACTGCCAGGCTTTGTGAGTATAGAGGAGGCCATGGAACAGGATAAGACGTTTGCGAACATGGTGTCCCTCCCAACGTGTGCCCCGCGCGTGCAAGCACGTGCAGCGTGCGCGTGATCGTAGCTTTGTTAGGCTTGAAGTTGCACGTGCTTGCTCACACAAGCGGGAACATGGCGGCGGCCAGATGCCTCGTTGTGCAATCGGCTATGAACTACGGTTATGGCGGCGTTACGGATGCGTGGAACGCTTAGCGAGATCGGTCATTAAAACACCTTGCAGCTGACCACCCTAGAGACAAAATGATCAAATAACAAGCAGTGACTCGATATTTTATTTACCTGATCTATAAGCGAGAACGATTTGAATGAAATTATGAGGAATCTCAAGATTAGAAGGTAATGGGGTTGAAACAAATAAGAGCTAGAGATATTGCACGTAATATTTAGGTATTGTGGAGAGTTCAAATACGACTACCGACTCCGACGGTGCTCAACTTAGAACCCCCACCACGGGCCACACGCACCTCGCGCCCCCCCCCCCCCCCCCTCCCCCCTGCGAGCCATCTTTATTCTCTTTTTCAGTTCCCCGCAGTATTAAAACCTGTATTACCGCAGCTATACAATCACGTATTCTCTACTGGTGTCATTCCTGAAATGCTAAAAGCATTGCTCGTTAGGCGAATATACAACGAAGGCAAGAAAAACAATTTTCCTAATTATTGGCCAGTATGCTTAATCTCAGTATAAACTATATAATGGAAAAATACTTGAACAAAACACTCGAAAGTTTTTTTCTTTTTACAAAGAGAGACATAGTGACTCCCACGTAACATAGATTCAGAAACAAATTTAGGAACCTAGATGTTCTTTTAGAAAATGTTTTTGAATAGGTTAATGAAAACGTAAAGAAAAACATATATGCTCGCTTTATTTATAGATTTCACAGGAGCTTTTGAAACATCGAGTTACGACATCTTACTAAATGGGCTATACATATTGAGTGCGGATTTTTAATTCCTAATCAAATAATGCTGCAGCTGCGGATGATGATGTTAAAGTCAAAGTTATCGCAGACTAGTGTGCCCCAACGCGGCCCATCTGCAATATTCCTTTATCTACAGGAAGTATTACAGGAAGCATGAAGGTAGCTAGGGTAGTTGTTTTACACAAAGAAGACACTCTTGATAACATTAACAATTACAGGCTCGCACCTGTCCTTCCACTCTTATCTAAAGTGCTTGAACATGTAATAAAAACGTGGCGAAGTAATTTTCTTTTTTTAATGAGAAACAAGTGTTTGTTAAGGAACAGCGCGGATTTTAGAGAAACAAATTTACGAAAATGGCGCTGGTAGACATTAAAGGAAAATTCTTCAACAATTTATAAAACCAACAGTTCACTGCTAAATTGTTTTTAGATTTTGAAAAGGCCTTAGAAACCATAGAACACAAAATTTTGTTTTCTAAGCTCCTATTCTATAGAATTTGAGGCGCTGCTCTAGACTTCATTCGTAGCAATTTATCAAATCGGATGCAATACTTCTGTCTAAATGGCTATCGGTTCAAGCGTAAAATATTTACATATAAGGGATCCGCAAGAATAAAATTTGAAACCATCGTTTTTTATCATCTATAATAATGAAATTGTAAATATCCCTCAAGCTCCTCATATTATTTTTTACGCGGACGATAAAAGCCCGCTCTTTTCTGGTAATAATTTGCATGATCTTGAAGCTGCGGCTAACTTATGGTTGGTGAGTTATTGGTCTGGCTCTATTCAAATCAGATCAGGTTTAAAGTTCACAAAATTAAATATGTAGTATTTAAGTGACAAAACAAATTCGATGACAGCGATATTTCTTTTAAATTCTGAAGTTGCATAAATTATCAGGTCTCTATTCATAAAGTTTCAGTTGTTCTCCATTTATTGCCACCTTATACAAAGTTAGATCACCAATAAGCTGGCTAATGCTTCAGTTAGATTACTCTTTATTGCATGCTCATCTTCACTACTGATTGCTACTTTGGGGTTCTAAAACTAAGACATGTTTAGAAATGCTTTCGATCATGCAAAAAAAGGCAGTACGTTGCATCGAAAATTCTAATCGCGTAGGACATACAGCCCTTTATTCTCTAAAACACGATTTATTTAACATTAAACAATTGTTTCATCTGAAGTTTTTCAATTTATATACAAAATAACACAATTGGGAATCAGACAGCCTTTTTTTAGATATACTGTCGGGGTAATATTGAATATATTTCGAGACATGATCCCTATAAAGTACCACGATTGAGGACAACCTAGAAGAATCCTAAATTAGAATATTTAATACCTAATTTCTTAAACAATCATACAGCTACTATGGGAATATTACAAAAAAGTGTGTTTTTCATTATACCTTCAAAAGCGATGTAAAAGTATATATTCTGACTTCTCCGACTATACAGGGTGATACAAGGAGACGGTCTTCAAACAACACGGCGCCGTTTCGCACGGGAGACAAGAGATGGCGCAAGCGGTCGCGACGACAACTGTCGCCAACGAACGAGCAGACGATGCCGAGAGCCGGCGTATTTAGCAGACAAGGAACTGCAGTTCCTTGTCGTTACCGCGCCTGTTTTTGTTTCTGCGACTGTCGCCGCCTGCGGAACGCGCGCCGCTTTTGAGTCGAAAATATTGTCTGCTAAAGAGGCCGGCTCTTGGCGCCCGTATGCTCGTTCGTTGGCGGCGTTCTTTCCGCCATCTCTTGTCTCCCGTGCGAAACGGCGCCGTGTTGTTTGAAGGCCGGTGGCGTCGCTGCGTTTCCATAGGAGGTAAGCCTTTTTCTTTCTTTACTTTTTCCTCAGGTAAGTTCGCTCCTAAAAAATTGTAAAAAAAAAAAAAAAGCGCCATTTGTGGGCAACGCTGCACAAAGTCGTAGCGCGATAGGTTAAGAAACCGAATTTTCCGGTCGATTTAAAGAGCATGGCGTCTCCTTGTATCACGCTGTAGTTTGCCACTTTTATTTCCACATGGAAATTGTGTTTAGTATTGTAAATGTATGTTTAGTGCTCTCAAATTTCTTGTAGCCACTGTATAAATATGACATGTAGTTTTCTTTCTTCGTGAATGTTACACTAATAATAATCTTGTGCTATTGTGCTAGTGGCTTCTGCCAATGTTTTGTTTCTTGATACTTACTGCTTGTATTGTGTTTTCCAGTGCTAGCTGACACAATGTGTTAGGGTGACCGGGCCTCGTCAGGCAAAGTGTATCTGCCTTCTGCCTTGTTGACTGGAGATATTGTGTCCAAAACAAATAAACAAACGTAATAAGCTATGACTCGTTTCAAAATTACCTAACAAATAAAAATTACGTGGTACGATTGGGCTCCAAATACAGCAAAAGAATCGAAGTTAAACAATCAGTACTCAGGGTACAGCGCTTGGCCCACTGCTCTTTAATTTATACGTTTATGAAGTCATTCAAGTAAAGCTAAAAAGTAACCCTTTTTTCTGCAGATGACGCGGTAATAGCATAAGCGGACAACAATTACGCACTGGCAGGAACAGCAATACAGGAAGACCTTTACGTACTTGTAAATTGGTACCGAAATAATAAAATAATAATAAACGCTCAGAAAACGCACATCATATGCTTTAACCCCCCCCCCCCCCCCCCCACACACACACACTAAAGAAATACGGTTATATTTTTGGTGCAAAGGCACGAACAATATTACAACAAACCCTCATGCACGAAATTACCATACGTAGATAACGTTGAATATCTATAATTGCAAATTGACAATTATCTCAAACGGAATGTTCATATCGAACAGGTTTGTAAAAACACTAAGAATAGTGATGGCACCAGGTGAATCATATTTAAGACTTCATTACGCGTTCACCACTTAGAATGACAGAGGACTCACTGGAAAAATCAACTCTACAATATGATATGACAATTTTTAGACTGTGCCCAATATCTGCAGCAAAAAAATAGAATTTATTAAGAAAAGTATAATAAGAAATATTGGCTACAAGAGTGGACAAAGTGGTAATGCAGAATGTACGCGCAAACAATTTGGAATGCTCCTTTTTAGAGATCAAACCAACTGTAACATAATCAAAAGGAATTTTTTAAAATCGAATATGAAACTGGAGTTATCAAAGAAAGAGTATTTGGACCTAATAGAAAGCACTTTAAACCTTTTACAAACAAAAATTAATGAGAGGCGACAAAAATATTACGCGTGAAAATTATTCAAGGAGTTACCCGAAGGGATCATTAAAATATTACCTCATAAACCCTTAAAATGTCGACAAAAATTGAGATTCAAAAGATTAAATAAGAAAAAATAACATAAAAAATTAAGGGATCTTTACTAAATTGTATTTCTTATTGTACCAAAGACAGTTTCTAAACAAACCGATATTTTTCCACCGAAATCTTTAGTATGATTGAAAACACTCGTTTTCATGCTTTGGTCGCTGCAAATATAAAATATTACTATAAAGGTGTTTTCTGTGGTTTTCTAGTTTTGTTTACCATCCAAAAAGGGAACCACAAGAAAGATGAATCCTAAAAACTTTTTTTGTGGATGCCTTTACTCCATGCAGTAACCTTCATAGTGGACTCTTTGAGACACTTAAGTTGATCTGCAACGAGAAAGCGCTTAAGTCCAAATTTTAAATTGTTCTCTTTACGTTGCAACTGAAGCTCCTGTTGTTGCGCCCATATCAGTTTTATCTGCATTGAATATAGTTGTCTTTGTAGCTTTTTGTTATTCATCAGTACACCAGAAAGACTGGCATCTTGATGATTATGCCTGATGCCAATTGGAAACAGTGTGCCTGAAAAAGAAAAAAAAAAAGAATATTATTTAGTCTTGTTAAGTGGCTAACAGTGAGACAATAAGATTGGAGGTAAGTAACAGTGTGTAACTGTCTGCACTCTCCAGGAAATAAACAACAGTCGAAAATAAAAACTCATCAGCTGTTGCTGCGGCAATCTGTCTAGGACAAGCTGGAGAAGCAAGCACCTGTAGGGCTGGGCTCAGACCTTGTTCGGGCAGCCATGGGACGTCACACACTTCTAGAATGAATAAATGAACACAGACGACAGTCGTCGTAGGTGTGCAACGGTCGACCTGGACACAGTATCATTGAGCTAAACTCACCAGCAGCTGGGAGAGTTGCCGAACCAGGCTGCTTTGGGGAAGCTGTGAAAGTTAGGTTCTGTACAGCACCGCTTGGAACTTGCTGGAGGGCCTCAGGAGGCACACTGACCTAGAATCGACAAAGACGGCACTAATCGTAGGTGAGCCTCAGTTCACCTGGAAAGAGTATCGTACTGCCAAGCTCACCAACAGCTGCGGTCACTGCGGCAGATTGTCCAGAGGGAAAAGTTCCGCTTGGACCTTGCTGGGGGTCCTCAGCAGGACAGACACTCCTAAAATGGACAAGGATGGCACTAGTGGTAGGGTGCCTTGGTCGACCACGAAACAATATCGGACTGCCAAATTAACGGGGCAGCTGCGGTTGCTGCAGCAGTATGTTCTGGGGATGTTTCAGTACTGTGGGCATTGCCTTGTGTTGTACTATTCAGGCTTGCTGGGGGTGCCTTGGGAACTAGGAAGCCAAACAAAACAAATAAATGGAACTGCATTTTGTAAAGGAATCATCCAAAATCATCACTTTGTGCATCGAATTTGTATTGTGAAACTGATGCAACGTGTCTTAATAAGAAAAGAAAATATGGTTTGTGAGAGTTTGTACATGCCATTTAGATTTCCAGTTCCCTTACAGGGGTGGTTTACTCTCACATTTAAGTTACGAAGCTATATCCGCCGGCTGACAATGGCATATTCTTAAAAAAAGAAAAAAACGCTTATACGATCTTACATTAATAGTTAGCGGTTACAGTTCAGTCAGTTGACTGGATTTTGTCTCTATTATGGCTGCCGTTCCTAGTGGGTACTGGATGATGTGTAGCGATCGTTTTTTTTCCCATCGGATTTCCATGAAGTTTTAGGCGCCGGAGTGCCTGTTCTCCAGTGGCCGCTTTCGCGTCTTCCAGCCTTCGTTTTGAGCTACTTGCATTGCCCAACGTGGCATCGGCGTGTTTGACCGGCATCGTTTCGTTGGTCTTGCCACGACCCAACTGCTCCGTCGACCTCGATGCCACCTGCTTTCTCACCCTTTCCCTGATCGGCGGAAGGCTTGGCGAATGTCGATGCCTCAGTTGTCGGTTCGTTGGTAGATTCAGGAGCATGGGAAGACCTCTTTGCGTCGACCTGCTGACATCCGAAGCGCCTCTCGGGGATTCTCAATCCCCTTCAAAGATGCGGCCACCTCCGTTGTCTTCTTTAGAGGTACCGGCACGCTGGGTCAAAACCATTTAAAATAATGAAGGCCTCCGAACGCCCCACTCTTCGTTTATAACGTCAACGCACTCGAGCGTCGCCAACTCAGCTATTGGACCCGAGCCCGATGCCGAGCGCCCTTCGACGCGTTGATTGGACGCGAGGCCCAGACGAGCGCTGACGCAGCACTCGTACCCAATCAGTGTATTCGCTAGATCTCACCGTGATGAAGTCAAATTTCTAGCGCACAGGCTTCGATCATTCCAGGTGGCGTTGGCTCGGGTCCGCCTCACGTTCCATCTCATCTTCGTTCATCAAGCGGTCGTTTGTTTCTTCTTCATTACCACAGCCCCTGACGGCAAGGGCGTAGGATCGAAAACAATACTGACGTTCATGAGTTCATCTTCGGCCCTGGCTGGAGCGAGGCACTCTGCACACTCGTCGGATGTGCCCAGATCGTCAACACCGAAAGCATAGCGGTGCACGTCCGCGCACGATAACAAGCACATCATTGCCGAAGACCCAAGGTCGATGAGGCAAACGTTCTAATGTTATGCCGTCGTTTAGCAGAAGGCACGTACCACCCTTGTTGAAGATTCGACGTTTTAAAAACCATCGATGCGCCACTGCTCACGAGTCATCTCCCTCACTGTACCGAAGCCTTTCAGATTTTTTTAGCCTCTCGTTCGGTACATCAAAAGGCACTTAACGCGAGCTTGAGGCGTACCTCTTGTAGATGAGAATCGTCCGGGACACGCCAGCTTCCTTTTACCTGGAACTTGCCTGATTGCATCAATTGATCCTTGACCGTGGTGGACGTTACTCGAGCGGTTCAGACGTGTCCTATTTGGAAGACTCCTATGCTGGCCACCTCCCTGAGTACTCGTAGCTGGTGCAATTGGTCTCTCAACTTTTCACTGCGGTATGGTCTCTTTCCTATGTCTCCGTGCAGGAATAACGTGCATTCGGTCGAATCACTTGCCGGTAGTATGGGTCGAGGGACCTGTAGTCATCAGGAAGATCAAGGTCACCAGCGCCACAGCGAAACGTAGCTTGTTCAGCGGGATTTCCATTGCACTTCGAGGATTCTCGGCTAGGCCCAACCGTTGAAATTGCCTGAACAGAGCTTATTTCAAACGCGCCAAGCTGCCGTCGCCGTGACACGCGTTACGCGATGTCGTAAATGCACTCGAATGTTTTGTTTGTTTCCTATGTCTGCAAGATTAGCATACTAAGACTGTATCGCTTTTTGCAAAGGGCCTCCACATCACCCCCTTTTCCATAAGTTAAAATGAAAAAAAAAGGAAACCCGCGGACATTTGCATAAACAGACTTTGAAACACTTCAGTTAATTCACTTTAATAAAAAAGTAAGAAATATTTCTGGCGACACCGCATACAAGCGCGAAGCGGATGCTTGCAGGAAGAAGTCAGACGATGCGCTGTGCTCTAGGTGACGAAAAAATAAGGCCCCGTTTATTGTGCTGGCCGTTAATATACAACTTGGAGAACATCACGTGGTAGTTACGCTCGGCGTACGCAGTCGTCGCCCAGCTATCTGTCGTGACGTTACACGCCGAACACAGACAGGCAATAGCAGTGCATCCCACTTTTTCGAGCACAAAAACAGTCACACATATACGAAGCAAAGAATATATGTTGTACTAGAAAATCAAAACAAAATGCCTCAAACCACAACTCATCAATGCCCAGCCTTATGGAATTCTACACCGCTCTCCCAAACCGCGTTACAGTGCAAGTTGGGTCAGTATTGGCCACAGCGCGAGTTGGTGGCACTGAATCTGTTGCAATCGAGTCATCTGTGCTATCAGCCAATTGTGCAGTGCTCGGCTGCTCTTCATCGGCTGGAAACTTGCAAATTTCCGTGTTTGCCGTTTCTTTTGGGAGACGGTTAAGCACTCTCCTGTTTCGGCGGAGGACATTGCTGTCGTATGTCCGCACCACATATGACCGCAGTTTCTGCGCAAGTGCGAGGACCGTGGCCTTGGACTGCATGTCTGTAACCCAGACGAGGTCACCCTACTTCCAGCTTGGGAAGCCGTGTGGCACGATGGCGTTGGTTGTAGTAGTGGCACTGCCGCTTCCTGACCTTCTGGACGCTGGCCACTACTTCTTTCGAGCTGCTTTCTCCTGGATTTCGATGACGTTGACAGCATTGCGACTCTTGTCCTCAGCCGCCTCCCCTTAAATATTTCAGCAGGGTCGACTCCAGAAATGCCGGGCGTTGCCCTGTAAGCCAACAGTGCCGGGTAAGGCTCTCTGGACTTTGGAACGAGGTGCTTAACCGTCTGAACCATTCGCTCTACTCCCCATAGCCCTGCGGGTGCCTCGAACTCACGGTGACCAGGCGGAACCCGTATGATACAGCGAACTGTGAAAGCTCAGCACCCACAAACTGAGGACCATTATTGGTCACCACGCACTCAGGGATTCCCATGCCTCTCAAAAACACTTTTCACTATTTCAATCACCGTTCCCGACTTTGTGAAAGGCAGATTGACAACCCCAGGGTAACGTGAAAGGTCATCAACCGCGACAAGGCATGTCTGGCCGTTGATTGCACACAGATCTACTCCCACTCTCGCCCAAGGAAACGATGGTGTTGCGGTTGCTATCAAGGGGCTCGGCTTGTTGCGGAGCATGTTGTGCGCAAACAGTGCACTGATTCACAAACTGTGCTAGTTCAGTGTTTAACCCTGACCACCAGAGAACCTTTAGCAACACTCCGACAGCACACAATGTACTGGTGCGCATTGTGCAGTTGGCGGAGCACTTCTGCTCTTAGAGGCTGCGGGAGTACAAGCCTTATTCTTTTCAACAAGAAACCATCAACCACGCCAAGGCGTGCTCTATCGTGCCAGTATGGCGCAAGAAAAGTAGGTAAATTCGTTTTCCTTGCCAATTAGTTTTATAGACTGCGCAGGTGTTTACAATTGTGATAATTAGTTTGACATTCTCTCACTCTAGACAAAAAATTGTCCCCCATTTCCAAGCCAAGCAAACACGCCTTAGAGTACACTGTGACATCCGACACACTCGAGCCTTTTTCGAAATCGTTGCATGTCACAGGGAACTGCGAAGGAGCGTCGGCTGTGACTTGCCGGGAACGTGTTGGACACAGAAATGATAGCGCATTAGGCGTAGCCGGAACCTCTGAATTTGAGGCCCAGCAAAGGCACTAAAAGCTTGTGATCCGTTTCAGACATATCATTTAGGCCACATACGTACTCGTCAAATCTTTCAGCTGCCCAAGTCAGTACCAGCGCTTTTCTTTCTATCTGGGAGTATCGTCGCTCTTTGTTCGTGAGGGATCGAGGCGCGAAAGCTATCGGCCTATAGTGCCCGCCTTTCTGCATTTGAAAAGAGACATCTCCCAGTCCGAAAGAAGATGCGTCAGCTGAAAGAACTGCTGGAAGCGTTCCATCGTACTACATGGACGTACACTGCGCAGAACAAATGAGCCTTTTCAGCTTGTTCAGTACTTTAGTTGATCACACCCCCAGACCAATTCGCTATCTTATTGCAGAATAGCACGCACGGGGGCCATAGTTTGCGCCAAATGAGGAAAAAAGCGACCTAGATGATTGGCCATGCCGAGCAAGCTTCTTAGTTCAGTCACATTTTCCGGTGTGTTTAGATTCTTAATCGCGCTGACTTTCGCTGGATCAGATTCAATGTCATTCTCATTCAAAATATGGCCCAAAAACTGCACTTGATGAAGACCAAACAAGCACTTTTTTTTTTTGGAGTCAAGTTTGAGACAGCTCTGCGCGACATAACATCAGCTAGACGTTCATCATGCTGGGCGTTTGTTTCGACAAAAACTGAAACGTCATCCATGACGTTGAAAACACCTGGCAGGCCAAGTAGGATTTCGGACATTCTTTTCTGGAAATACTCAGGAGCGAACGTAATTCCGAACGGCACTGTGATAAAACAGTACCTTCCGAATGGAGTCAAAAACGTAGTTCGCTCTTCAGAGTCCTTACCAAAACAAACTTGGTGGAACTCCGAGAAAACGTCAAGCCTCGAAAATCATTTCGCGCCTGCCAGAGAGCTCAAAGCTTGAACGACCCTAGGTAGCGTAAATCGCTCACGAACAACGCACTTATTTATCTTTGCAAGGCCTACGCATACTCTTATGCCCGTGCCACACGGGCAACTCGAATGCCATTGACAACGAATGACGTTTGAACTGTCGGCCAATCAGCGCGCGACACTCCGAGCGTGGGGCGTTCCACGCGCGACAAATCGCGAGACGATTCGTCGATCACACGAATGTCATTCGTTGTAAATGGCATTCGAGCTGCCCGTGTGGCACGGGTATGAGTTCCCCCCGACTGTTTCGTGACCAGCACGATTCTTGCTCACCATTCCGTGAGCCCGTCTACTTTTCTAATTATTCTCACGCTCACGAGTCTCTCATTTCGTGCTTTAGCCTTTGCCTGGGTGGAATCGACAGTCGCTGCGGAACGGTTATGGCATCTGAAATGGCGCCTGGTTGTGGCCCGATGGCGCATTCTCCTGGAATAGTTCCTAGGCTACGACCCGTGTGGGAAAAAAGTACCTCATACCGCTCTTTGTCTGCAATAAGTGAATCGGCAAATTTAACGGCACCCAACGCCCCCAAGGCTGGCAGCCCGAGAAGTACGTCGCGAAGAGGTCTAACGACGCAGCACGTTTGGTGGGCAGTTTTAGCTTTCCACGGATTCTCGGCGACGAATTTGCCTAGTACACTGAGCTTGTTGCCACCAGCTCCCATGTAGTACATAGTTCGTCTGCCTTATCAAGGTGGGTGGGCAATCCTGGAAAAGTAGACGGTAAAACCAACACTTCCGCGCCCGAATCAACCTTAGCGAGGATAGGCACCGAATTAACAGAACCTGCACATAGCACACCTTCCCGTCCGCGTCAATCGCGTCAAGGAAAGCTTCCCCGGTGCCGTGTTGGACAGCCGAGACGCGTAACTTTCTTTACGCTGACACAACTTTCTTGATGCGTGATTTCGTAAACAGTCCTTTGTTGCCACAGTTGTTGCACTTGGAGGCTTTGGCCGGGCATGCCGACTCAGGGTGGGCGTCATCGCCGTCGCACCAGAGGCACCGACCCCTGGTGTGCTGTGGGCGTTTCTGGTGGTCCACGGCGTCCAACGCTTGCGCCCTGGTCCTGAAGTTCCGGCGAAGTTCCAGAGTGGACACCTTCCGGTCGGAGGCTCTGCTGCTGCTGTCGCACGGTTTCTTTGAGGGGACACTTGGCCAGCGCCGTAGCCAATGTCAGCTGCAGATCCATTTGCAGGGTTCTCGGATAGTTTCGCGTCATGGGGCCCGACGAGAAACGTATCCCGGATAAACCGTTTCTTCATAACACCTAAGTCGCAGCAGTCTGCCAGAACATTAAGTGCAGTTGTGAACTGATCTACCGGTTCTTCTGGCCGTTGCTGGCGTCTGTGAAAACAGGCAATTTCAAAAACGAGGTTCTGCTCTTGGACGAAATGACTGTTGAACGTCTGCTTGACGACATCATAACTCTTTTGCTTCTTCGTCGGTCAGCCGAAATGTAGCAAAGACTTCGCGGCATTTGCGTCGCAGTGTGTAGAGTACCGTGCGTATCTGGGCCGCTCCTCACGAGCGTTCGTTGAGATCTGTGGCGAAGCGGTAGTCATCGAAGTGGTCGATCCACGCAGGCCACTCTGACGTTTTGTCAAAGTCAAGTGGTGACTGTTGTTTTGCAGTGCCGAGATTACCGTTGCGGGCTGGTTTTCCATCTCCTAGAAAGGCTGCCCTCCGCGGCATCAGTGAGATAGTTGACCACTGCCTACTTCTGACACCATGTGGTGATACGTGCCTGAAGAGGTCAAACGACGAGCTGTGCTCTAGGTGACGAAAGAATGGGCACGGGAGATTTTTTGCGAATGCCACGCCTGACCCCATTATGTTCCACTTGTTGCAGCTCCCGCTCGCATGCGTGATCTTCGGCTGCATCCTTCCTTCGACTGCCGTCAGCAACACCGCGGATCTTGGCCCTGTCATCGTTACGCCACCCAGTTATCCACGGGAGCTGTTTCCACCGCCGCTGCTGTGCACAAGCCATCTGCATTTCCGCACCGTCACTACCCCTGAAGCGGATGTGTCGTCATCGGGCTGCGCAGTGGCCTGCCTACAAATACTGAGCGCCGGCCGTCGTCGCGTCAGTGGGCACGGGAGATTTTTTGCGAATGCCACGCCTGACCCCACTATGTTCCACTTGTTGCAGGTGTGTAAACGCTATTCCTTGTATTCTAAAAAATCTAGCAACCTGTGCCTCCTAGTGCTCCCGTGCAAAAGTGTGCTTTGCTGTATAATATGTGACTCCTTGAGCTTGATTCGTGCACTGTTACAGCTCTCTGGCGATGTTGAATCCAATCCAGGCCCAGATACTAAGAAACAACCCCAACTGGACGAAATTCTTGCCATTGTAAAAAAAATTGAGGCCAATTCTTCTAAACTTGAAGAAGGTCAGAACTCGATTAGGTGCGATGTCAAAACCCTTCTTGAGAAGCAGGCCCGTTTGGAGGGCTCACTTTTTGCCATTAAAACGAAAATTGCAGCAATTGAGGCTGAGCTTGAAACCCTTTCCGAGACTAGAGACGAGCTAACTAGCATTCGGAGTACACTCGCTGATCAAGCCACGGCTACAGCGTCATTGCTATCTCGGAGTAACGACTTGGAAAACCGATCCCGCCGCTGCAATTTGCTTTTTCGCGGCATAACCGACGTCCGAGGAGAGTCATGGGCGATATCTGAACAAAAAGTACTCAAATTCGCCGAAGAGAACCATGGTATTACTTTACAAACTTCTGACATTGAGCGTGCGCATAGGATTGGCACATTTCAAGAAGGGAGAAACCGACCCATAATAACGTGTTTTTCGTCTTTCAAAACTAAAAGTCAGTTACTACAGAATGGCTCTCACCTGAAGGGCAGCTTATTTTCAATTTCAGAAGACTTTTGTAAAAATACACGGATCGCGCGCCAAAACCTTGTTATTTTTGCCAAACGTCAGTCTTTACCTTTCAAGCTTCGACTAGATAAGCTTCACATTGGCACTAAGACATTCATATATGATGCCCAGACAGAAACCGTAATAGAAATGTTGAGATAAGGGGACGCGGGGAGTGCTACTGATATCGCGGGTTCCGAAAGTTTAATCAGTGTTTTGTATGCTAACGCACGTAGCGTCATACCCAAACGTGATGATCTGTCGTCTGTTATTACCTCATGTGATGCTAACGTTGTTTTGCTATCAGAAACGTGGCTTCACTCTGACGTCCATGATGGCGAAATAATGCCAGACCATCCCCATTTCAATATTTATCGACATGACAGAGCAAACCGTCGAGGTGGCGGAGTCCTTATCGCTGTAGACAGAAGAATCACAAGTCAAAAGGTTTTGTCTCACAGTGCTCTCGAGATTGTTTGGGTTTCTTTAACTTGTTGTTTTGGGTCCTTTTTGATTGGCGCATGTTACCGTCCTCCCGACGCTTCCCCCAATTTAGTAACTTGCTTCGTGATGAACTGTCTATGTTGTCACTGAGTCACACCAACAAACCTATTTTTCTTTTTGGTGATTTTAATTTTCCTTGTATAGACTGGAATACTCAGACTACGAGTTGTTTCGGGGGATCTAGTGTGGACCGCGATTTTATAGACTTGTGTTTTTCTTTTAACCTCACCCAGTTGGTTTCCTTCCCTACAAGGATCATTGAAAATAGTTCAATTATTCTGGATTTGGCACTTGTCACTGATCCTCTTCTAGTTAAGGATTTATCTCCACTAGATGGCATTAGCGACCACGAGGCTCTTCATTGTTTTCTTGATATCAAACCGTCAAAGTCGACGTGCATTTCTAAAAAGATACGTTTGTACCACAAGGGGAACTATGACATGATGAACTCCGAGCTCTCCGACTATTTTGTTTCTTTTAATGAAAACTTCGACTGCCATAACGCTGATGAAAATTGGCAAGCTTTTAAGACGAAATCGTTTGAACTTATTGAAAAATACATACCGTGCGGAACAATTCGAACTACCGCGTCTAAACCATGGTACAATAATTCCCTTCGTCGTCTATCTAACAAAAAGAAAAGATTTTTCAGGAACGCTAAAAAAGCAAATACACCAGAAGCTTGGTCTAAGCATGCCACTTGCTCTTCTGAATATAAAAGTATGTTGAGAGAGTGTAAACGCACATTCTTACAACACACGCTACCTAATATGTTACTAAACAACCCTAAAATATTTTGGAGCTCTGTTAATGAAAAACCACACTCAGAAATCAATCTAGTCAATAGCTCTGGTGATAACATATTGGATAGTGAATGTGCAAATATTCTAAACAGGGTATTTTCTGATGCATTTACCGTTTCTACACCCATTACTGGAATTCCTCCTGTTACAAAAAATTATTTTCCAATGGATCCTGTTATTATAGACTTTCAAGGTGTAATCAGCATTATAGAATCCCTCAAAATGTCTTCATCATGTGGCATAGACGGTATTAATGCGAAGGTTCTAAGTAACGCTAAATTTGCATCCGGCCTTTACCTCACAAAAATATTTCAGCAGTCCCTTGATACAGGTGTGTTACCTTCCGACTGGAAAATTGGTAAGGTCATTCCGGTCCACAAGTCCGGAAGTAAAACATCTCCACTAAATTATCGGCCAATGTCACTCACCTCCATCTCCTGCAAGATCCTCGAGCACGTCATCTACAAGCACCTGATTAACTTCCTGGATTCCTGCAACTTCTTCACCAACGCGCAGCATGGCTTCCGGAAACACCTGTCTTGTGAGACCCAGCTACTTTTTCTCACTAACGACCTGTTTAAAAATCTTGACACTGGCTATCAAACTAACGCTGTTTTTCTTGATTTCGCCAAAGCTTTTGATAAAGTTCCACACAACCACCTTCTCTTTAAGCTTAGTTCTCTGAAACTGGACCCTCCTGTTCTTCAATGGATTGAATCATTCCTTACTCATCGCTCTCAATTCGTTTTCGCTAACAACACGTCCTCCTCTTTCTCTCCCGTTTCTTCCGGTGCTCCACAGGGAACTGTGCTTGGCCCCTTACTCTTCTTAATCTACATTAATGATCTCCCCCTTCACCTATCGTCCTCTGTTCGTCTTTTCGCTGATGACTGCGTTGTTTATAGACTAATAAAAGACCCAAACGACCATATTGCACTCCAGAACGACATTAACAAAATTGCTGAATGGTGCCGCACATGGCAAATGTCTCTTAATATTAACAAATGCATGCACCTCTGCTTCACACGTTCCTCCTCCCAGCCCTTAAACTCTTTAACACTCAACGGCATTACCCTTCAGACTGCTGCACAGTACAAGTATCTTGGCGTCCATCTAACCACTAATATGTCCTGGAATGTTCATGTAGACAAGACAATATCCTCTGCAAACCGTTCACTTGGCTATATCCGTCGCCATTTCAAGTCTGCTCCTTCTAACCTCAAACGTCTTCTTTACGTCACGCTTGCTCGCCCTAAACTAGAGTATGCTTCAGCTATCTGGCATCCCCATCAGGCTTTCCTAACCAACGCAATCGAATCTGTTCAAAATCGTGCTGCTCGATTTATTCTTTCTGATTACTCTCGCTTTTCTAGTGTCACTGCAATGAAATCTCAATTAACCCTTCCTGACCTTTCCGTTCGTCGCAGAATTTCCCGTCTTTGCCTTCTTCATAAAATTTACTACTCTGAACCATTACGACAGTCTCTCCTCAGCCCGCCCAGCTATATTTCTGCAAGAGTGGATCATTCATGCAAGATCGCCCGTCCCAAGACCACTTCAGCAGCCCATCAACATTCGCTCATACCAGAAGCTATTGTGGACTGGAATGGCCTTCCCGATGACATCGTCACCATCACCGAAATTTAGAACTGTACTAACCAACCACTCCCCTCTTTAATGCCCCTTTGGGGCCTTGAGGGTAATTGTAAATAAATAAATAAATAAATAAAAATCAGGCCCCGTTTACTGCGCTGGCCAATAATAGGGAGTTTGTATTGTTTGATTTATAGATTGTAGATTCTTTTTTTTTTTTTGCTTTGTAGATTGTAGACTTTTTTTCCTCGGCTACAGTATCCATAAAAAAATAAACGCCGCAGCTGCGCATGCGCGCCGCCAGCCTTGTCTGCATAGTTCAAGGTCTTGTGTCAGATTACGAAGCGCTATGCGAGTGCTTAGCGGGCTGCGAAAACGGTCTACTAAATCTCCC